>NC_138435.1:600000-1035523 GCF_016097725.1 Ips typographus
ATAAGCGATTTTTTTTATTTACCCTGTATAAGGAAACATGTAGAAGCTTCTGGTAATTTTTGAAAATTATGTAAACGATTGGCAACACTGTAGAATTGTGATTAGAAGTGATTTTACGAAATTTGTCAATTTGGCACCGGTGGAATCATTTGGAACCAACTAGAAAACGATCGGGTTGACAACACTGTCAAAATAGTAATTATTGATTATTTCTAAGTAATTTTAAGAAACTGTCCAATTTGAAATCTGAAAAAAATTAGGTAAATGGTCGGTTTGGCAACACTGCACAACTGTTAAGTACAACAAAATTAAGTAACTATAGTCGATTTAGCAACATTGTAGGGTAGAACTGTGTTTAAAAACTAGTGAAATTGGCAACATTGCAATAATTCGAAAATTAGGCAACACATTTTGATGTGGCAACAGTGTCAAAATGTGATTATCGTTAATTTCTCTAACTAATCTTAGTAAAGTGGTCATTTTGTTGAACTAATTAAAAAATAAATAAATTGTCAGTTTGACAACACTGTAAGCAGATGATTATTATTCGCTTGTAAGTAATTTCGAGAATATGATCAATTTAGCAACATCACTGTCAAAAAGGCAATTTTCGTCCATTTTTAATTATAAGCATCTGAACAATTTGGCAACATTGCAAAATAATTTGAAACAAAATTAAGTAAATGGTCTTAATTTAAGAGGCTTTGACATTTTCTAAATCGTTCTAGAACCTAATACAAGTCACGTGACACTGGCAAAAAAAAATTCACATCCAGTACAGTTTCTATTGCAAAAATGTTCAAAAGTCACGTGACTTACAACAATCAACTAGTAAACCAAAATAACAGTCACGTGACAACTTAAAATGGCAACTAAACCGTCTCTTCTAATCATAAGAATCTGATCAATTTGGCAACATTGTAAGATAATTTGAAACGAAATTAAGTAAATGGTCTTAATTTAAGAGGTTATGACATTTTCTCAATTGTTCTAGAGGCTTATTACAAGTCACGTGACACCCGCAAAAATTTGTCCATTCTAGTATACAGTTTCTATTGCAAAAATGTTCAAAAATCACGTGACTTATAACAAACCGACTAATAAAATAAAGTCACGTGACAACTCGGAAAAACTTTGGCAACTCTGCCTGCCTGAATCGTCTGTCACTGTCATATATTGTAATACGCAATTTTTTTGACACTTTAGTGTAAACATCACGTGATTGGTTTAAAAATGTTTCTATTTTCCCGGTAAAATAAAATACCTACTATTTATAAATCGCGTGGTATCGAATCTGGTTAGCGTGCAGGCCCAAATTTTCTGATAATACTTATCTTTTACGGCATATTTTTTTTTATATCGTTTTACTGTATATACATAGTTGTTGCATTCCAAGGGAATTATTGGCTAAGCAACAACCATGTGTATACAGGGCGGTCAAAGTATAATCTGTGACAATAAAAAGTCGATAGCAATCAAATCCGAGCGATTCTCCGGCTCGATATAAATCATATATTGAATTGTTATTGGCAAGTTCGTTTACCTCCCGAAAACAAACAAAAGACGATCGGTTATTATTATAGTAGTTAAGTTTGTTTAAACAATATTATACAACCTGAGAGAGTCAATTATTACTATTATTATTATATATTAGTCTCGTTTGTAAATAATAAAATAATTAGTGATTTTTAACGTTTATTGATTTATTTTCTTCAAGTGATGTGACGTAATCTGTTGGCCACGTTGACTGGTCATGTGACTAAATTTCTGTGCAAATTAGTTAAAAAAAAAAGGAAAGCTTTCTATACATGACGCCAGACCGGCACTTTATCATTTCCCCCCGGTTTTGTGGTCGTTTCCAGACGGAAAATCGACGAGGCCACGGATTGGTGCTAGTATTGACGAATCAGAGAGCGCGTGCGCTGCACTTTCCCCCCTTTTTCCACCACACCCCGGTCCCCACCAAACCCACCCCCCCACATTTTCCGGGCCGATACATACACACGCCAAAAGGAAAATGTTGCCCATTTTCCCTGGATATGTATGTGGAAAATCCTCAATTTTCTAATTTTTTATTCCCCCCTTACACTAATGATTATCAGTTCCCTGCTGTTTTTAAATTCTAATTACAGGAAAAATCAGCGAGGCGTGGAAAATCCACTAAAACCGGTCGAATTAGTCGTTTTTCTTCGCAATTTCACTGATGAAAGTTTAATGAATTAAACTTTAAACGATTTTCCCGGCCGCAAATTGCCAACCAAGTTCAGAAATGTTATCGATGTTAATTCCAGCTAAAAACGTACATAAAACAAACTTCAAGGTGACTTTGACGCAGCGTCCGCCATATTAACTTTGACGCCTTATCTCTAGAGTGGAAAATATCCTGAATGTACACCTGAATGAGATAAAAAAATGGTGACTGCCTGCTAGATAAGATAAAGGTTAATGCAAGATAATGGGGACACGTTAAAATTGTAGAAATTTCTTGATTTTTAGTTGATTTAAGTCCGAAAATGACGTCATTTTGAGTAATCGATCGGGAAAATTCAACGAGGAAATTCCAGTCTAGAATGTCCCGCACTCAACCTTTCGAGTGTAAACGCACTCAAAAACTGTTACATGATGTTAAAAGCAGTCAAACTTGGTTATATATTTACTTTGTACTCGAGTCGTTCGGAATGATTGTCTGAGTACTTAAATAACTGGGTAAAATAGTCAATAACTTATGCTGCTTGGCAACTAAACGTCAAAATGTTTCCATGTGTCAAAAATGTCGTTTTGACAGGTTTGGCAACGTGCAGACTTTGTAAACTTGACAGATGACAGAAAACTATCGTACAGCTGAACAAACTGTCATGAAGGTATAAAATACTTTTTAAAGCGATTCTGCTCTTTCAAACAAGTTTTACAGCTTAATGGATGGGACTTTGAAAGTTGTCACTGTCTGAAATTGCCAGAGGCCTCTAGACCCATTTTGAAAATGTCAAAGCTTACTAGATGCTGCTACAAACCTTCTAATAACTGCCAGAAGCCTCTAGAACCATTTTAAACGTGCCAGCACAAATGACAAGAGTGTTAGTTGGTGATGTGACGTAATCTGTTGGCCATGTTGACTGGTCATGTGACTAAATTTCTGTGCAAATTAGTTAAAAAATGGAAACCTGTCTTAAACCTTCCAAACATTTTCTGACATTGCCAGAGGCCTCTAGAACCATTTTGAAAATGTCACAGCTTACTAGATGCTGTTACAAACCTTCTAATAACTGCCAGAAGCCTCTAGAACCATTTTAAAAGTGCCAGAAGCCTCTGCATGTGTCTTAAACCTCCAACAATTTTCTGAAGTTGCCAGAGGCCTCTAGAAACCATTTTGAAAATGTCAAAGCCTTCTAGATGCTGCTACAAACCTTGTAATAACTGCCAGATGCCTCTAGAACCATTTTAAAAGTGCCAGAAGCCTCTGCATGTGTCTTAAACCTTCCAACAACTGTCTGAAATTGCCAGAGGCCTCTAGAAACCATTTTGAAAATGTCAAAGCTTACTAGATGCCGCTACAAACCTTCTAATAACTGCCAGAAGCCTCTAGAACCATTTTAAAAGTGCCAGAACAAATGACAAGAGTGTTAGTTGGTGATGTGACGTAATCTGTTGGCCATATTGACTGGTCATGTGACTAAATTTCTATGCAAATTAGTTAAAAAATGGAAACCTGTCTTAAACCTTCCAAACATTTTCTGACATTGCCAGAGGCCTCTAGAACCATTTTGAAAATGTCACAGCTTACTAGATGCTGTTACAAACCTTGTAATAACTGCCAGAAGCCTCTGCATGTGTCTTAAACCTGTCAACAATTTTCTGAAATTGCCAGAGGCCTCTAGAACCATTTTAAAAGTGCCAGAACAAATGACAAGAGTGTTAGTGTGTGATGTGACGTAATCTGTTGGCCATATTGAGTGGTCATGTGACTAAATTTCTGTGCAAATTAGTTAAAAAAAGGAAATCTGTCTTAAAGCTTCCAAAATTTTTCTGAAATTGCCAGAGGCCTCTAGAACCATTTTGAAAATGTCAAAGCTTACTAGATACTACCACAAACCTTTAAATAACCGCCAGAGGCATTACAAGTATCTTACACATTTCTAGAATGGTTTTAAATTGCCAGAAGCCTCTAAAATACTCAAAAGTTTGACAGTGACAGCGCAAATTATTAGTGACGTCATCCACGAATTTTCTGTTCAAATTTAACATTAAACCGTCATAGATATATGTCGGTAATAAAGGGACTATCCATATTTGTCGTGAACGGCCCTTATCTCGGCCGTCCCTGACCAAAAGAGTCATCAATCATAGGCGGCGCTGACAAAACCGCTTGACAAACGACGTTCTATTGTTTTCTCTGTCTCTCTCTCTCTCACACTCGCTTTGTGTGGAATCAATCACGGAGTGGGCCGTGGTCATCCGTTTAATCCGTCCAAGGGTCGCGACGTCACGGCACTCTCTGTGATTTTCTTAAGTGGAAATTGTTGGCCATTTTCTTTAATCACCAGATTGTTTTCTATAATCTAACTGGTCTTACTTGAATCATTTTGGACACCCTGTATATGATGGTAACACATTATTTGATTTTGAGGAGGGAAGGGGGGGGGGGGTCGAGTTGCATTGCAAACAGAGAGCGCACGTTAGATCCGAGCAAGGGTAGAAATAGGGGGTTGGAGGGGTAAAGGGGGGAGGAATGATTGAATTTGTGGCGGACAAACAAACAAAACGTACGCGTACGTTACACACGTAATTCCACAAATATTGAATTAGTTTTCGGCTCAAAAGTGCGATTTTCACTTAAGAAAAGTCTTTTTCTTTTTTGGAAAATGTATAGTTTGTTCCCAACACGGTGCACCAAAGATATGATGGTTTAGAACTACCTGTGGTTTTGTCATTACAACCAGTCGATTTTTGAAATTTTCAGTGTCACAAAAAAATGTTGTTTCTACGCCGATTTTGGTACTCGAAACGGTTCTACTGCGATTGCAAGGCAAAAAAACGTACAGTAGCAGTGGTGGGTGCGGCGGGGGGGATCGGTCAACCCCTCTCCCTGCTCCTCAAACTCAATCCCAACATTGGTGAACTCCGTTTGCACGATTTGGCCCCCCACACACCTGGTAAAATTTAAAGCGTAATTTTTTTTTTTTAAGGTAAAAAATTGTGGTTTTTAGGGGTGGCCATCGATTTGGCCCATATCGAAACGGCCTGCAAAGTGACCCATTCAATCGACAAAGAACTCTGTCAAACCCTAAAGGGTGGAGTGGATATTATCGTGGTACCGGCCGGAATACCGCGAAAACCAGGCCAGAAACGCGAAGAATTAATGAACGCCAACGCCCCCATTGCTTTTGCGATCGCCAAGGTAACTAAGTTGTTTGACCGATCACGTGACGTGAATTTTCTTGATAGGCAATGGCGCAGTATTCACCAGACGCCATTTTGTTGCTCATCACGAATCCAGTGAATTCGTTAGTGCCGTTGGTGTGTGAAGTGTTGAAACATTCCGGGAAATTTTGTCCGGGCAAGGTGATGGGCGTGTCCACGTTGGATTCGGTCCGGGCGGCCACGTTTATCGCCCAATTGACCGGTGCCGACCCGAAAGACGTCACCGTTCCTTTGGTGGGCGGTCATTCCGAAAACACCATCATTCCCTTGATTTCACGGTCTGTCACTGTCAAAACTGTCATCACCCACGTCAACTGTCAATTTGCAGGGCCAATCCTAAGGCGTGCATCGAGGGTGACAAATTGACAGCCCTGATTAAACACATCCAGTCGGCTGGCAGTGAAGTGGTAAAAGCAAAGGGCGGTAAAGGTTCTGCCACCCTATCCACGGCCTACGCAGCCTCTCGTCTCGTTTTCGCCTTGTTGCGTGCCCTGAACGGCGAAACCAACATTGTCGGTAAGCAATAATATGTCAGTTGTCACATCCACCATTTTGTCAACTATTCTCCTTTATAAGAATCGGCGTACGTGACGAGCGACGTACACCCCGAGGTAAAGTACCTGGCCAGTCCGCTAATTTTGGGCAAGAATGGGGTGGAAAAAAATTTGGGATTGGGCAAAATGAGCGATCTGGAACAGAAAATGTTTTGCGAAGCGATCGGCCAATTGAAAAAGGACATCGAGTCTGGTGAAAAAATCGCAAAAGATCTGATTTGCGGCAGCAAAAAACCCCAAAACGAACCAAAAAAATGAATTGTTTGACTAATAAATTGCATATAAAACAACTGGCGGAATTAGCGGTCACATTTCCGGTTAAGTTAAGTCGTTTTAATCCGACCCGGATCGGGTTTTATTAGGTTCGGTAAAACCCTTAAAATCAGCTTGAAATCAACTGGAAGAAATTAATACCAGAACGGTAAAAAACAGATAAGAGTCCACTTGATCATCTGTCATAATCGGTGTATGACGTCATTAAATTGAACGTTGACGCGTAGAGGGTGTACAACAAAAACAAGGGCGATCAAGCCCTTTCCTGCTTCATAATAAAACCGCTTTTTTGTTCTTCAAAGTGCCCTTTAAGGACCACCCTTTTATATCAAATGCGACAGATCAAAACTAGTATGTTCCTGCTGTCATTGTAGTAAATTTCTTATAAACAAGCAATTATACAAACTAGACACGACAAAATTAACCTTAATAATAACCGGTTAACCCCCAGTTTAGTACGCAATTTCAATAACAATAATACGGCATTTAACCGTACTAAATAGGGAAAAACCCACCCTTAATTTAGCACAACAATACAATAAAGGGCGAGGGTGTCTTGTTGGTCCCCCCTTAAAACCCCAGATAAAGATATAAATACAAATGTCCTAATAGAAAGATACAATCAATCTGTCACGATATAAATAAGCCTCCCGGTTAAATTAATCTTGTTTATGGTGAAAAGGGCCATATGGTTTTCCCCTAAAAAAAATTATACGACAGATTTTATTATTTAAAAAAAAAGTGTGATTAAGAGCTTAAACACTGTTAATGAACAGAAAATTGTAAAGGTTTAACGAAGCGTTTAATTGGCCTAATAAAAATTACCTTTGCAAATCGAATCAGCGACCGAAAATTGGGGGTGATTTAAGTACGTCCCTGTGCGGAATTGTTTCTGTAGGACTGGGTCGAGGTGTTGACAAAAACATAACGAAAAAAATCAACAATTTATCGCAACTTTATTGCATCCGTCTCGTGTTTGCCCAATCTCGATCAGGAAGTTGACGGGCAAACAGAAAAATAAAATTTTTCGCTACGACTTTATCACTGTTACGGTCCCCGGCGCGTCTAAATTTAGAACGGATAAGGCATGGTGAGGCTCGTTTCCCTGAAATACCTGCAATTCAAATATTTGTTTTGGAATTTTAGTTCTCGGAGACGTTTTACTTACGTCTTTCCGATGCACTTTTTCCGACAATTCCCACTTACGACCGGTTTTTTTTTTTTCGGCCGCGTATATAGACAGGATGTGGACGTTACACACGAAAAAGCCCCAAATTTACTAGAATTTGGTCAAGTTTGACAGAAATTGGGGGTACAAGCCGGCCATATTGGATTAGAGAAACGTCAAAGTCAGAATGGTTTACTAACGTCAATTCAAACGTCAGCCATATTCGTTTCATTTTTTTGTGCGATTCAAAAGTCACGTGACCTCTACCTTATTTTTATAACTATGTCACGTGATTTTTGGATTTGGAGCCTGATACGTTTCATAACTTTTTCCAATTTTCTCGACAGTTTAGCTTAAAGAACGCAGTAAAATAGCTCTTAAAGTAACATTTTCTCAAACACAAGGGTAATAACGTAAATCACATGCCAGAGAGATGCCCTAACCTAATCTCACCCATTTTAGTGTCCTTTAGGTAGGTACTATAAAAGCTTTTCTTAACTTACATTAAAAACATCGTGGTTAGGCGGTTGTAAGCAGAAAAAAGCTTTCAAAAGGCTAAAAATGTGTTTAAACAGGGATACATTTTGTTTCGGCTTAATCAGCTTATAAAAACTTACCAGTTTGTGAAACATCGTTGGTACCACTTGAATTATCCTTCCAATCACTGAATTCACTGCTTTTCTCACTGAAATCACTAATATTATCACTTATTAGTTTATAAACAATACCACAAAAAAATAACCACTAAACTAGGTTAAGCGCAGGTTTCTTCTTCTTTTTTAATTTGTCGGTCTATGGCAACTAGACAAAAAAACACTTGAGGCATGACAGACTGAACAATCACGTGACTAGAGGAAGGAAACAACACAAAATTACTACTATAAAACAAATATTATTTCAAGCTTCAAACCGTGGAAAACTAATAATTGTATTTGATAAATTGAAAGTTAAATAAAAACATTTGCCGCTCGACGTTATTGACAAAAGTCCAATATTTGCGTAAACCGCCTTATTTAATTATTATTATTTTATTTTCACAAACACGACAGAGTGTGTGGATTTAGTGTAAATATCTCGAAAACTATATACACTCGCTTCAATGGTATTTGGCAATTAAATAATTGTTTTTGTCAATATTAGGCTGTTTTGGGTGCTCAAACACTTAAAAAATAGTCAAAAGCGCATTGAAAAAACAATTAGTCAGTGCCGTGCATGATTTGTGTTCTACTTCAATGATGATGTTAATTAGCGCGTACTCATTGAGAATTAACAAGCAGTTTAGATGTTGGTTGCGGAATTTACAGGGTAAGCAAAAACTGGCAACTGTCAAATTTGGTACGTTCAGAATCGCTTTATCCACGTTTAAACGAACAAAAGGGCGACTTTCTTCCAAGTTTTAAGGGTTTTTGAATTTTAATAATATGTCAGCCCGTCGAGCTTTCCCCGAGTTTTGGGGAAGCAAACAAAGTTATCGATATTAGAATATTTTAATTTCGTCTGCCCTTCTCTCCGATAGAGTGGCAGAGGGGAACGGAGAGTTTGAAAGCTGGGTTTAAATCCGCATTTACCCGGATTTAGAGCTCTTTTCGCTGAAATGGGAAATGTCAGTTTGACGTTAACTGTCATTGAATTGGAAGAAATATCGAGAAAAAGCAGAAACAATCATTAACGTGTGACAATTACAAAGCAGTCAGTTGGTGAGCGGAACAAGTTTGGAAAAAATCCTTGTGGGATGAGCTCGGAAAGGCATCTGGGGGTGGGTCACGTGACGCACCCTGTGTTTTTTCAATTCGCGCACGTGCTGTCGAAATTGAGCCGCTTTATTCGGGCGTGATTTCAATTTGCCTGCACGCAAACCAGATTTAACATCTTGTGTTTTTTTTTGGCCTGAATACGTTACATTTTTTCCCACCACCTGATCCCGAGAAAAATCGGAGTATTGATTTAGTAATTAGTAAGTCTGAAGTGAAACCGACCGATTTGATGGTTGATGTATTAATGTACAAGTTTTGCCTTGACTTTTACGTTAATTGCTTTCCAAACTCGACGGTGAGTATGATAATTAACTAAAAAGTGATTAAAACGGACAAGCGAGGTGCTTTATGTAATAATTACGATTAAAAAAATATGTGACGTCATCTGACCGCAGCCAAACTGTCAAATTTAATTTATGGGGGGTTAGTAATCATTGAGCACAAAACATAGTGACTGGACGGGGTGCGCAATATAAGGAATAGAAATACCGTACCGCTTTTATCATCGATACAACATGTTGCTTGTAAACGTGTTTTCTGGAGAATGTCCGCTCGTAAATTTAACGATGTGTGACTTCTTGCGCAAATGTTGATTTTTCGTTTTTTGTTTAAACTATGTCACGCTCTTGTCCCTCGGTTTGTTTACTTTTGGTTTTACCGACGACGAGAATTCGAGGGGCGTGGCTTTTGGATTTTAAAAATGTCTTCTTTTGAGAAACTTTCTCAGGTTGTTGACCAAAGAGAAAAAAAAAAACAGTTTACGAGAATGTGCTCTATTATTGATGATTATTTTTATGAAAAGAGGGCTCGTTAAGCGCTTTTTAACCGTTAACGTTGTGTAAGTACGCCATCATTACGTCCAGGTTGAGGCCAGGAAAGTCAACAAACCATTAGAAAACAATTAGGTTAGATTTTCTGTTGCTATAAGTCTACATTGCTCAGCGCACAGTGGCATGGTTTGTGATTGGACAAAAAAAGCAACTTTTAGTCTGTCACGCATTTTGATAATATTATAATTTAATTAATAACCTCAAGTATGCTTGCAGCCAAAAACCGACAAATTAAAAGAGAAGAGAAGAAGATATTCGAAACTAACCTCATTTAGTGACAGTTTGTGTTATTTTGTTGTATTGTTAAATTTACAGAGAAATAAGTGAAAATACTGGTGATTTTAGTGATAAAAGCAGTAAATTAAGTGAGTGGCAGGATAATTATAGTGGTAGCAACCATATTTCACTAACCGGTAAGTGTTTATAAGCTTATTAAGCCCGAGCAAAAATGTATCCTGGTATGAAGGGAAGAAACATACATTTTTAAGGTTTTCTGTTATTTAACTGTTATTTTCCGCTTACAACGACCTGGCACGATGATTTTAATGTAATTTAAGAAAAGCTTTTAGACCCTAACACCAAAATAAGTTAGATTATCTCTACATACAATTTACAGTCATTTAGACCATTTTTCCTCTACTTGTTTACCTTTACCTTAGTTGTTTTCCAGTGAATAATAACTTGAAATTAACTGCAAAAACTAGTATTTTGCTTACTAGTGTATTGCAGATTGCAGGTGAGATACCCCTGATCAGTACAAAAATCTAAAACGAATATGGCTGACGTTTGACGCCATTTTGACATTTTTAATAAATTTTTGTCAAACTTGACCAAATTCTCGTAAATTTTGTGTTCAGGGTCTACAAATTAGATGTTTTGTTAGTATTTTTACGCAAATAATAGACAGTTATGACAGAACAGTGTTGCCACAACGCAAAAACTTTGTATTTCACATTCTGAAGTCTAAAATTGAATTCGGCCCTCGAAAAAGGGCTAGGAATTCCCTTTGGACGCTCTCGAATTTAGGGAGGGGAACGTTCTCAATGTTTTGATTTTTATGGGAGAGTTACTTCGATATTATTGCCGGAACGGATAATTGAAAAGTTGATGTTGATCGTTCAGATTAGGAGGAAAACGTGCCCACTTTTCATTTATTTTAATGAGTACCGGCAGCGAAAACCCAAGGGAAATTCGGCAACGTTTTTCGATTATGCTGTGTGCAACCGGCCGCTTTTTTTTTCTACGCAGGTTGCATGTTTTGTAAATATCGAGTCAAGATGGCAACATTTAACCCCCAACGTACTATACGTAACATGGTTTTGAATAATTTAGCGCCCCGGCTCATAAATAATCGACTGGAAAACCCACTTAAAGGCACGCAAACCCTAAAAACCTGGAAATCCAGATAAAGGGAGATTTACTACTCTTTTAAGTCAAATAAACGCCAAAAAACGAGACCATATGGTTTTGCTAGTTAATAACAGGTGTACAAACTTTTAAGGGTGAAATTAACACGTTAAATTGCAGCTAAATTCAACTCCCAGTAGTGAAATGTTGCTGGTATACAGGTGTGGTACCATAGGAAAACCGTGTAACGGACAGAGAAACGTAGGTAATTGCATGCGCGGGAGAAAGACAGAAAACGAAAAAAATATCAAGTAGGCCATATTCTTAGCGCGCTGTTGTCAAACGCCGTAAGTAAGTTTGTCGAGGGTATTGGATTTTGGCAACAGCGTACTGAAAATATGGCCTACTTGGTACTTTTTTCGTTTACTGTCTTTGTCCCACGCATGCAATTATCTACGTTTCTCTGTCAGTTACACGGTTTTCCTATGGTCGCTTTTGGATTTACCACACCTGTAGACAAAATCTTTTAATTTTTGTATTTTACAGGTGTCCCATTCAGAATTGAATTTGAAAGCTGGCAATATTGTAGAAGACAGCCACAAGTTTGAGAAATTGGTAAGTTATTTGAATTTACTGTCTATATGTAAGCAGACCACCCTGTATAGAAAATGTCTCAAATAAAGTCCACCCTCGTACAATAATACGCACGTGTTGACACCAGTTATTGCCCGGGCGTTTAATATTGAAGGTTCTTCTTCTCTTTTGACGGGATATACAGTGGGGGGGAGCCCTTTACGCTCCAAAGAAAGGGGGGCCCGCGGGGCGCAATCAAACTTAAGCCGACAATTGTGCGTTCATTACGGCCCCCGAGGGCGTAAATCTGGCCAATACAAATTTGATCCCTTCGGTAAATCCCGAAATGTACAAGGGCAAAGGGGCGCCCCCCCTTCGTGAAAAAACCGCCACCGTTTAACGTTCTCTATGCGGATTTGAACGGGGATTTAGCCCTTCGACAGTTGCTCTCCCGAATAATTATTGTTTTGCATGTGGCCGGTGTTTTTATTGGATTTAGGTTCTGGTGATTTTTTTTTTCTCAATTTTTCCAAGCAAAAGTCTTCCACGACAGGATTGCAATCATAGCGCCAAAATGAGAAACGTCCCTCTTTTGTTGGTTTAAGGGCTCATCGTGCCCTTTGGTACGAAGGGCCTTTAGATCCTTTCAAAGCCCTACTGAAACGAGGAAAACAAAATTTTAACCTCAATTTTGTTTCACTCAAATTGATGGATAATTGCATAAAAGTGAATATGTACGTTAGAATGAAAAGAGAAGGCAGATGTGTAGAGACAGTCAATCACCATACTTTTCATGCACACCCTGTATATTCCAAGCAAAAACGTTCCTGCAAATTTACGGTGTTGGGTTAAGGAGTTGATTAGGAATATTTTTGATCTCTTGCAACTTTTTTGTAACTTTCACCGTTTTCGAGTTATTTAAGAAAAACTGCTTTGGTGCAACAAATATGTAAATTACTGGAAATTGTAATCTGAAATTTAAACACTCTGTAACTCAGTTATTTTTGGGAGTTCAGGCAGGTTGAACCACTCAAATTAACCTTCTTTAGTTCCTCTTTTCAGTGGCATAAAGTAACAGTTTCTATCTTAAAAATTGCGTACTGGGTGACCAAAAACAGTTAATCACCATAATTTTCATGCACATCCTGTATACTGCTATCAAAAACGGTCCTGTAAATTTACGGTGTTGGATTAAAGGGATGATTAGAAACATTTTTGGTCTCTTGACATTTTTTTGTAACTTTTACCATTTGCGAGTTATTTAGGAAAAACGGTTTGGTGCAACAAATTTACAAATCAATGAAATTGTAATTTGAAATTTGACAGTTAGGGACAAAATCGCCTGTAAAACCCACTTGGAGTGACCGAATCATGTTTTCAAGCACATTTTTGGAATCCTCATTAAATTTCCTATAAAACTAAACTAAAAAACACTACAAAATCAGGTAAAGTCTTGGAGAAAAGTGGTGTCAAAGTATAAATGTCTGAAAGACGGTTTGAAAAAACAGTCAGGAACAAAATCGCCTGTAAAACCCACTTAGAGTGAGAAAATGACTGTTTTAAGTAAATTTTTGGAATCCTCGTTAAATTTCCTATCCAGTAGTATAAAAAAACACTAAAAAATCGAGTATAGTCAGTTAGAAAAACAGTGTCAAAATTTGAACTGCTAGAAACACAGTTTGAAAGGACAGTCAAGGACAAAATCGCCTGTAAAACCCACTTAGAGTGAGAAAATGACTGTTTTAAGCACATTTTTGGAATCCTCGTTAAATTTCCTATCCAGTAGTCTAAAAAAACACTAAAAAATCGAGTATAGTCAGTTAGAAAAACAGTGTCAAAATTTGAACTGCTAGAAACACAGTTTGAAAGGACAGTCAGGGACAAAATCACCTGTAAAACCCACTTTGAGTGAGAAAATGACTGTTTTATGCACATTTTTGGAATCCTCATTAAATGTCCTATCGAATAACCTGAAAAAATATTACAAAATTTGGTACAGTCAGGGAGAAAAGCAAAATCAAAATTTGAACTGCCAGAAACACAGTATTTACAATTCCCATAACTAGTAAATTTCCTGCACATTACGAGAGTCTAAAAATGCAATTTTTGAAGTGGCAACACTGTAAGGTGACCATAAAAAGGTAGTTTTAATTGTGGAAATTCACTAATTCAAATTTAGACAGAAGTAATAGTAATATGCAGGTCACATGACTTTGAGAATGCATTTTTCGGCTTGCAACTGTCAAAAACGGTCACGTGATCTTTAAAATGTCTAGTTTGATGTAGTTCAGTACAATTCCTTGTTTAGAGTGAAACAAAATTTTAACCTCAATTTTGTTTCACTCAAATTGATGGATAATTGCATATAAAAGTGAATATGTACGTTACAATGAAGAGAGAAGGCAGATGTGTAGAGACCAGTAAATACGATATCGACGACAAAGGATGTGTACATAGGACCGAAGAGCAAACAAGTTTTAGCCTTGCCAATTCCCTCTAATATTACACGTGTGCTCTGTCTCTGTCCAACACAAGCGGAACCGCTTTGATGGGTGACAGAGATGAAAAAAATACCCAACAAAAAAAAAAGTCTCAAATTGTGAATTGTGAATTATCAGAAAGAACAGGACCGGATAAGTTGTTGCAAATTTGACCTGAAACAGTCACGTGATCATAAAAAGATAGTTTGTGATTGGTCAAAGCTGAAAGCTATACAGGTGTGGTAAATCCAAAAGCGACCATAGGAAAACCGTGTAACGGACAGAGAAACGTAGGTAATTGCATGCGCGGGAGAAAGACAGAAAACGAAAAAAATATCAAGTAGGCCATATTTTTAGCGCGCTGTTGCCAAACGCCGTAAGTAAGTTTGTCGAGGGTATTGAATATTTGTGGCGTTTGGCAATAGCGCGCTGAAAATATGGCCTACTTGATATTTTTTTCGTTTCCTTTTTGACCAATCAGAAACTACTCAGTATGCCCGACAAAGCGAGTGTAATTGACGTGAAACCATCGAGATATGAATGTTTTCAGATCAATGGTCTAATCGTATTTTAAAGCGCCTATCCAAACACAATTTGAACATATCAATTATGACTCTAATAAATGATTATAACCGAGTTAATTGAAAGGGAAGTGAGCACTCGACTTTTGTGTTTGACCACGTTATTGAAGCATGAAGAAATACGTACTCGTTTTATATGGAGATGGGAACCCCATTTGGTTCTCGAAATTCCAATGGTACTTGCGACAATTAAGCCTGGGCGATAATGGGTTCGGAACTGAAAAGAGAGACGAAGGCAGTGAATGACGCCGACGACTTATTGGCTTGGGAAAAGTGGCATAGGAGCGAATGAAGAATGCTCGAGAACGGTTCCGTTTTGTTTGTCCATGGTGCTCGGGTTCCGTAGAACCCGAAGCGCGTACGTCTCCACTGAAAAAGTACCACTCGACCAAGATGAAAGCGTTTGGTTGCGACTCGTGCACGTTTTGGTACCTTTTCACTTCCCAAACTTACTCAAATTAACCAAAAAAGTTTGATTTCAAATGGGACACCCTGTATATTCAGTCAAATTTTTCCTTACTCTAAACAAGGAACTGTACTGAACTCTTCAAACTCGCAAAACTCCACTGAACTACATCAAACTAGACATTTTAAAAATCACGTGACCGTTTTGACAGGTTTTCGACAGTTGCAAGCCGAAAAATGCATTCTCAAAGTCATGTGACCTGCATATTACTATCACTTCTGTCTGAATTTGAATTAGTGAATTTCCACAGTTCAAAACTACCTTTTTATGGTCACCTTACAGTGTTGCCACCTCAAATATTGCATTTTTTAGATTCTCGTGATGTGCAGGAAATTTACTAGTGACGGGTAAATTGCAAATACTGTGTTTCTGGCAGTTCAAATTTTGATTTTGCTTTTCTCCCTGACTACCAAATTTTGTAATATTTTTTCGGGTTATTGGATAGGAAATTTAATGAGGATTCCGAAAATGTGCTTAAAACAGTCAATTTCTCACTCAAAGTGGGTTTTACAGGTGATTTTGTCCTTGACAGTTCTTTGAAATTGTGTTTCTAGTAGTTCAAACTTTGACCCCATTTTTCTGCCTGACTTTACCTGATTTTGCAGTGTTTTTTATGTCATTAGATAGGAAATTTAATGAGGATTCCAAAAATGTGCTTAAAACAGTCATTTTCTCACTCAAAGTGGGTTTTACAGGTGATTTTGTCCCGACTGTTCTTTGAAATTGTGTTTCTAGTAGTTCAAACTTTGACCCCACTTTTCTGCCTGACTTTACCTGATTTTGCAGTGTTTTTTATGTCATCAGATAGGAAATTTAATGAGGATTCCAAAAATGTTCTTAAAACAGTCGTTTTCTCACACTAAGTGGGTTTTAAAGGCAATTTTGTTCCTGACTGTTTTTTCAAACCGTCTTTCAGACAGTTTATACTTTGACACCACTTTTCTCGAAGACTTTACCTGATTTTGTAGCGTTTTTTATGTCATTAGATAGGAAATTTAATGAGGATTCCAAAAATGTGCTTGAAAACATGATTCGGTCACTCCAAGTGGGTTTTACAAGCAATTTTGTCCCTGACTGTCCTTAACAGTATTCTAATTTCACTGACGTGTAAATTTGTTGCACCACACAGTTTTTCCTAAATAACTCGAAAACGATGAAAGTTACAAAAAAGTTGCAAGGAACCAAAAATGTTCCTAATCAACTCCTTAACCCAACACCGTAAATTTGCAGGAACGTTTTTGCTTGGAATATACAGGGTGTGCATGAAAAGTATGGTGATTGACTGTTTTTGGTCATCCTGTACGCAATTTTTAAGATAGATTTTTTTGCTTGTTACCATTGGAAAGAGGGTTTCGAGATGGTTCTTTTGAGTGGTCGAACCGTTCTGTACGCCCAAAAACAACCGAGTTACAGGGTGTAAAAAACTGCTAAACTCATCCCTGGAAGTTTCACAGTCTGTTAGTGCCGCTACTATACAGGGGGTGCATGAAAAGTGTAGTGATTCAGATTTTCAAATTAATGACAGCCATGACAGAAAAATGATATCTTTCAGGCCAATTTCAATTATATCCATAAATTTACTGATCAAATTGCAATTTCCTGGTAAAATTGGTAAATTTAAGAAGAAACAAACATTTGTACTAAAAGTAATATTTTTTTAATGTTTTTTGTGATAAACGAGTTTGACCCTCATTTGTAAAGAGGAGTGATTAATGCAGCGTAAAATGAACCTGGAAGACGTAAGGTCGAAACTGGCATGAAACTCAATGGCATTTTAATGGGATTTGCCATTATTATTAAGATTGTAGTGATAGACAATTTTGGACCTTATGTACATTGTGGGTTTTAACTGATAAGGGACAAGAGGAAAATAAATTCTACTGGTTGATGTGGTTTCAAAGTCCTTTTGGTTGGTGTGTCAACAAACAGTCCTTTTGCAAAATATCTCAAAAATAGCAAAGATTTGTTACAAACAGAGAATTGTGCCCAAAATGTATAGGGACTCGTCAAGGGTCGAATCGTGGTCGTGACAGTGCGTACTAGATTAAAAAGGGATACAATGGCCCTTTTTCAATCATTCCTACGACGCCTGCCACTTCATCAAAAGTAACCAGTACAGTACGAATGACACGTTCAAATCGGGGCCCTTTTTCCCTTATTTTTGGATAATCTTCTCGAGTGTCACAAGGGCCGCAAATACGCCCATACAGGGTGGTTGCGTTTACGGTTTTACAATCCAATTATACATCAGTAATATTAACGGGATCAAGTAGTGGCCGTTTAATTAAAATTTCCTACAGTCCCATTAAGCATATGACTTCATTGATGCCCATATATAGAGTGAATCAAATAACTGAAACTAGATTAACATCAGTCAATATCGATGGTAAATATGTGTTTAACAGAGAAAGTTTAGTGTTTAAACTGGCATTGAGTTACAATAGCGGTTCAATAATTCAACCGTACATAAAGTGCGCCATTTTTTTAGTTAGTTTTGTTGGCCGAGTATAGGTGGCGTTCTGTTAACTCTGTCAAAATCAAACAGAAGACTTTTCAGCAGAGATGTAGAATTATTGTCTTAAATTATCTCATGACAAGTTTGACAGTTGTTTTCCCTATCAAGGACAATTTTTATTTAAGTATCAAGTAATTTTCCAAAAATAGAAATTTTCTGTCCCGAAAATGACTGCTTTTGCATCTTTGCTTTTCACTGTCCTTTAACAATACAATTTCCGGTTTTATGTCTAGTCAAAGGGACCGTGCAAATTCAACAGCCCTTAATAGAGAAAAGGTCCAAACATGTCACTGTTTTTGTACGGTCATGTTTGACTTATGCTTTTCATTGTCATGTTAGGCAACGGAAACATATAAATGGAAGAGGCGGAAATGTAACATTTAATTCGCATTATATGTGCGTATAGGTAGTAGGACAAAGGGCCAACTGGGCAAACCGAATCGATTTCGCCCTTAAATCAAGTCGAATTAACGCGTGTGTTATGTTTGAACCATCCTATATAAAGCACAAACAAAATTGAAACGTTCAAATTTACTGGAAAAAGCCACAAGAAATATTAGCCATGTAAACATATTATGTATACATACAAGCACATATTTACTGATTTAACTAGTTAGTTGTTGTCAAAGTAAATAGTGATGTTTCAATAATAAAATAATTGGAAAAATTGAAATAATTTACTGTATTTATTCAATAAGTGACATTGTAACTCAAAATGGCGCTCAACTGTCAAATTACGATACATGCCATTTTGATTAGTGTGTTTACAAAGTATATTCGTGACGTTATATGTGCAAGCACTAAGCTGGCAACATTGTAAAGGCAAACTGTCAAGAAAAGACAAGCTGACATTATCAATCACACTTGCCATGACTGGCACTCCATTTTTGTCTAGCGCACTGAATTATTTGCTTCTCTCTCTCTTTCTCTCTATTGTTTCTGACTAAATTATAGATTCACACCGTGATGCGAAACTAATTAGTCGAGAGGGTCAAAAAGGGCATTATATCGCTTCCGGCCAAACTCTATAGTCACGTGACTATATAGTGTATTAGTGTAGGGTCACGTGTCGATACAGGGTGATTAATATACAAATTCGGTTCTAACGTGACCTCGGGGCAGAGTTTATTTCCATTTCCGTGACAAGTCACGTGTCGATCGAAGACGATTCGTTCTTGTTTACACTGAATGGTTATTAAAGGAGGCTGATTTGTTTTAAACGAATTTCTACCTAAACAACACATTTATTGCCCTTTGTCTCCCTGGTTGGAACGCATCATTGTTTGTTCTTCTAATTTGTTTATTAATCACAAGATAAATTTATGAATAGGTCGTATAAAAACCGACTTAATTAGCCTCTAAAGTCAACATATTTAACCAGATAACTTTCCTATTATCAACGAGTTCTTTTGGACAAACATCTTCAAGATAAAATAACACAATGGCCTGAACCTTATATAGAATAAGGGGCAGACAATGGCGACGGGGATTAATATTGTCGTCTTTTTCCAACAATACTCTTTGTTTCGTAAAACCCTGGATTTAGAACAATTTAATGTCAAAACCCTTAATTAAGCACACAATATACTGTGGTGGTGTTTTTTTGTCACTCACTGTCAAGTGTGAGAGAGAAGCTTAAAAGGCAACATTGTAAGTGTCTAGGTTTTTTTTCAGTTTAAGTATTGGCAACGTTGCTTTTTACGGGAATAACCGGCATTTCCCATTACCATTATATGTATGCATATATATATGACCTCAAAGCGAACAGGAACCCGCCCTTCTCCCCCTTAAGTAAACAGACCAATCAGGGACCGGTCTGATAAAATCACGGGACCATAAAGCTGTATGTATGTTGTTTGCGTCACATGCGTGCTGTTTGCTCACACAGTTTCCGTCTCTTTTGCTGTTTGGGGCGCCGTCTTTGTCTTGGAAAAAAAACACAGTCAAGACGGTTTAGGTCTGGAGATTTCGACGACTCCATTAAATCAGTGCCGGATCTAATAATGATATTTGAATTTTTGAAATTAGATTAATTGAAGTACGGTCCTGTTTTTTTTTGTGGTTTCTCAAATATCTCAAAAACCCACACTGTTATAAGAGAATATATTCCCAAAAACTAAAAACAAAAGAATCTTCCAATTATCCTTCCTATAATTAAAACCACGTCGTCCTGTATGCCAGTGTGTGTGTGTGAAATACCTGTGGAATTTTCTCTCTCTCGCTCGCGCCCACCATCTCACCCTACCTCTCTCTCGCTCATTGTCGCCATATTAAACGAGGGTGTTGAACGAACCTGAGCAAACAATCGTAAATGGAAGAGATGCTGTAATTTATCGAGTATGTGTGTGTGTAAACCTGGCCTTATCGTTGCGCAAGAGATAACAAGAAACCGCCGCCATCTTAAGTAAACACAGGACCGGGTCTGTATTAGTTTATCTATGGCTGTACACACACATTAAGGCCGTTCGCGTTCTACGCCTCTAGGGAATTAATTGTTGAAAAAAAAATTCAATTAGACAGCAAGAAATTTACAAAATTGATAAACATTTACAGTACAAGAGAAATGCAAAAAAAATTGTGTATGTATGGTTGCATAACTAATGTAAACATCAAATAGGGCACAAGCCGGCAACGCCACCAATAGTTTGACGTTTGCGCTTTCAATTTGACGTTTCACGACATAACCTCCATAACAATTTTGTTTGTTTATTTTTATGGCTTTCAATAATGATTTTAGTGATTGTGCTTTAAAGTTTTAAGTAAACGCTGTGTCTAAAAGTGAATAATCGGTTGGATTATCACCAGATTGTCGGTTCAGGATCATTCAGTTGCGGTACGTTCATTCAACTTTTTGACAAGGTACACCCACTCTTTAGGTTAACTGATTAAGGGCTCGAAAAGTCATTCATTACAAATTTGCGCCCTTAAAAAAAAAGGGCAAAAAATCCGGGCAACAATGACGATATTTACGCGACGTCAACAAGTTTTGTGTACTCGGGGCCAAATAACTAAATATTGGCCCTGCAGCGTCACATTCGCCTCGTTTTGATCTGTTCAAATTTGAATTTAAGATTAAATTTGTTAGACTACGACCTACCTGTCAACACGACCACGCCCTTTATTAAATAGCCCTTGGTTTTTCTGTTTAGTTTTAACTTTGAAACCTTCTGTGTGTGTAAATGCACAGTGGGGTCAAAAATAAACTTTTTTAGCCAATCACAAGCCACTTTACGCATGAGGGCTGAATTTTTTGACAGTGTGGTGCCATTTGACAGTTGTCAGTGTAGTCTAAGCTAATTTTTGAGTCAAACACCCTGTATACACTATACGTGAGGAATTTGGAATTATTCGGAGCGTCGGGCTCTCCCGCGCGCTTTATATTTGCCCAAAGTATACAGAAGGCAAAGTTTGGTTTGGAAATATTTACCGACATTTATACACATTTCTCCTTTTGCTAAATAAATTATTTCGGTATTTTATACCGGTTGAGACGGGGCGTAGTGGGGGGAAAGTCAATGTTTGGACTGTAGAAAATGAATGAAAAATGGTTTTTAAAAAGGGCGAGCTTGTTTAACGCAAATAAGCTCTTTTAACAGCACGTACAGTGTACTTTTTGACTTTTCCACTTTAGATTTAATTGGGTTGAAATAAAAAGAAGAAGCGGCAACATTCTTATTTTTGGGTTACACTGTTGCAACTTTTACAATTATTACTGTGTACCTAATATGGATTGGGAATACAAAATATTATTATTCGATTGTATAAATTAATTAAGAGCCGTAGGGCAAACCTGAAAAGGGGCGGAATATTTAAACAACCAGACAATAACATTTAGAGTCAATTAATTATTCGACTGAAATTTCAACATTTTGCCAATAATTGATGAAGTTGCAAACGTTACCGAAATGTCAATAATTACCCTACGGAGAGTACGTTATTTAATTTATGTTCATTATACAAAACGGGTTGGTAAAATAGTCTGTCAATGTCATTGTTGACAACCAGTAAATCATCTTCTTGTATGCTTGGTTGCCTACCTATTATATAAATTAAATTTTTTTTGACCTCCTAGTATGAAAATACAGTTTGAATAATTTTTCAAATCGATTCCGTACGGAACGTCGTCCATTTTCACACTTAGTGCACAAGTGCTAATAATTCCCTAGTTCATTGTCGATCCAAGTCTAATTGAAGCGTCCGAGTAATAATTGGCAGTGTAAACGGGGCCTTAATCATGTGCTAAATGGAAAAATCGACCTGAAATTCGGTGGAATTCGATTCATACCGCCCGCTACACTTTTCTATCCCTTTATTCGGTAGCATTAATCCTAAGCCAAGATATCCTGTTTTTTTTTTTCAGATAACAACCTGAAAAGGATGGGAAGTAAAGCAAAATTGGTCACGGGGGTTTTTGGCAAATCCCTCAAATGTTACGGTTGTCGCTAAAGTGGATTATTTTATAGGGGGGCAATACATCCCTATACAGGTAGTAAAATGTCAAAATTATGCAACCAGTCAAACCATTAAAAATCAATGAGCTGCGTCAGTCAGAGTTTTATGCCATCTTGATCTAACCAGTTGATTTTCTGAGTTATATACAGGGTGTCCCACTGAAATACATCATGTTTGTCGTGAAATCAAACTAGCCAGAAGGGACTGTTCTGTCCCATCATATTCACAATAGTGTAGGTTTACACGGGTGCTTTTAAAGTGACTATAAAAACGTTTGATTTATTATTATGTAGGATCTTAATAGAACAGTAAAGCTCCCTTAAAAGGGACAATCAATTTAAAATCGAACATTTTGCGTAATCCCTTTAAATTTTCTGGGCGTAGGGCGATTCCGGCTTTTATTCGGGACGGTTCTTTTTTTGACACCTGGCCTACCCACCCTGTTAACATCCCCAGCACAAATGCGTTTGACTTTTATACGATATAATGGTATTACCCCGAACAGGGCGCGGAATCCTCTCAAATTATATCAGACAGCAGGGAAATTAATTATTTCTTTCATTAGTGGGTGGGAGAAGTTTATTAATTAAGGAAGCGCGCTCGCGAGAGATTCGTCTTATTGTTTGCGCAGCCCTTTCGGCAACTTTAAAATGGAAACTTTCCAAGGAAGGAAGATTCGAGCACAAAAACAAAATTAATTATGAATTCCCGCCCTTTTTTTGGGTGGATGGTGGGGGGGAACGTCTTCCAACCCTTTCACACTGAAAGTTTGGAATCTTTGTATATCTACAGGGTTGGATTAAAAGCAAAATTCACCAGCAAACCGTAAATCAGACCCCGTTTTAGGCACGGTAACTTATCAGTACTCGTGTGCATCGGACCGTTTTATTGACTAGTTGTGTAATGATCCCAAAACAGTTGTATAAAGGGCGGTTTTAGCCACGGGGCATCCTCACTCATCCGTGCAACCTTATTATTCATTCATAATGCTACCGGAGAAACACAATCGGGACTGTAAACACACACAGAGGGTGGGTAGAAAAATGGGACTGGTATTGTGTTCAACCCCCCGAAAAGATGAATGAATGTTTTTGGTTTCTATTTCAGTGTCTTCTTTTATTTTTAATAGTAATTTTGCTAAATCAATTTTTATTTTTACCCCTAAAATGTAGTTTATTAAGGTTAGGAGTGGGGGAGGGTATTTGATTGATCAGCACATTTGTTTGGACAAGCCAGTGGAGTGTACCCCTAAAGGGGGTTGGAGCGAATCGCCCGGTGAACAATACTGCTTAAATTGAGGTTACTCCTCACTGGAATCAAGCAGTTAATCATGATTAGAGCAAATTGGACTTCTTAGTAAAGTTCCTTCTTCTTAATCCTTTTCGCAAACATTCCCCTGTTTATATCAAATTTTAAGCTGATTATTAAACTGCACAGCTTAAGTCCAAAAGTGGCAGCCAAGCAATCAGGAGGTTTAAACTTTAAACTGTGCCTGTAAAGACAGAGAAAAAAGTTTATATTAATGCAGTCAAAGTAGCGCCATCTAGCTAGCTTTAACTGCAACTTTAACAGTTTCCTAATCAACAAACAACAAAAATCCAATAATAAAAACTTTATTACTACACAAACTAATCAATTCAACCGGATCTTAACAATTTGGCCTCCTTCTTCTCTTGCAGCTCTTTTTTCTGTTGCTCCACTATTTCAGCCCTTTCCTTCAGAAACTCTCCATACTCTTTGGCATCCAACTCCCTCACTACTTCAATGCCACAGGACCTGCAACCAACCCTAACCTATATAAACCAGTTTTTTACTCAAAGTTATTAATTACTTGGCTGTTGCAATCACTAATTTACAGATTTCCTCCAGATTGTACACCTGCAATGGTGGATCCTCAGACTTGATTTTAGCAATTTCATAGATGTGTTTCAATGTAACTTTTCCAGCTATTTCTGCAAATTTAATACCCAAAAAACCAGCTACAAAACTACCATCAAGCGAATAGTGTTATACCTTGGCCATGCATTGCACATCTCTGTATGCCGGCGGCCTGTTTGAGAAAATGCACCGCTGGAGGCTTGTGTGTCACCAAATTGAATGTTCTATCGGGGTTCACGGTCATCCGGGTGGGTAAGGGTATGCCCTCCTTGATGTCTTTGGTTTTCTCATTGAACTCTTTACAGAACGCCGCTATGTTCACACCCCTCTAAATTCACTGGTTTTCTATTTCAAGTAGTTTGAAATGTTTTGTGGTACTGTACCTGCCCTAGCATGGGACCTAAAGGGGGCCCTGCCGCTGCCATCCCCGCCGGTATGTTAGTACGTAATTTACCGTGCACCACTTTATCGACGACCGCGTTTTTTGCTGATTTTAGTCTTGCAGCCGCCTTGGACATGTTTTAAGCCTAAAAATGTTTAAAATTAAAACAAGAAAATCACAAATATTAAATAATCAACTTTGTTGAGGTTATGTTTGTTATCATTACTTCTATTTTTATTACCCACGTGACCCACCGGCAGTATTACCTAAGTGGCATCATGTGACCTGCTTGATAAAAAAACTGACAGCCGACAGAACCAAACTGACATTAATCACATTAACAACAAAAAAAATCAAAAATTACAATTTAGTTTAAAATTTTAAATTTACAGTAGAAACCAGACAATTTAAAATTCAATTTATTTAGGACCTGTATTATGTAAAATTTAAATATTATCCCAGTCAAATTCTTGAACCAGAAATGCGTAGTACACACTGCAAAACCCAGTACAAGTTAAATTAAAATGGGGGCCCTATCCAAATCAGCTACTGTTTGCTTTGAAATACTCAATGAACTGTACACTGCTGTTGGTGCTGGAATATTTGGTATGTTAGTACTAGTACAGCACGGATTTCGCACCCATCAGACTGTAAAGTGTTTATCTGTGATCGGATTGACGGCGGCTAGTTTGGCTTTTGCATTCAGCCGCGAAAAACCCCAAATTCAACCAGGGAAAAAGAAGGTTGTTATCATTACCGGTTGTGACACAGGTAAACTGTTAAATTGTTTTAATTTGGGTGTAAGTGTTTAGTTTATTAGGTTTGGGGTTCTCCCTAGCTCAACACACTGCAGAGTGTGGGTTTACAGTGATTGCAACATTTTTAAGCTTAGACTCAAAAGGTTCCAAAGAAATTAAACACCTCTACGGAGGTTATATTATTCAAATCCAACTTGATATTACTGACAGTTCTAGCATTAAAAATGCTGTACAAACCATGGAACATTATTTTAGCAAGAATCCAGACTACAGTAAGTTTTTAGTACATTTATTTAAACAGTATGGTGAGTGTGTGTTGTTTTAGGTTTTCATGCCTTAATAAATAATGCTGGAGTGATGGTTTTTGGGGAATTTGAGTGGCAAACTGAGAAATTAATGAAACAACAAATTGAAGTGAACTTACTGGGGACCTTTAAGTTGACTAATGCATTTTGTTGTTTGTTAAGACAGCACAAAGGTATAACTCAATATGCAGAAGTACTTCAAAACTAGTTTAATAAAATGTTGTAGGGAGAGTGATTACTGTGTCAAGTCATTGTGCTCTGGCAAATTTGCCTGGACTGTCAGTTTATGGAGCTACTAAAGCTGCCTTATCAGCATGGAGTGATGGTTTTAGAGTGGAAATGGCCAAATATGGAGTGCACGTTTCAACCTTTATACCAGGTTAATACTGTTGGTTTTTTTTTTTATTAAATCACTCAGGGATTTAATTTCAGGTAGTTTTATTACTGGAAGCAACATAATGAGTCATCAATTGCAAAACGTGCAGGAAATGCATGACAACTTTACCGAGGAACAGCACCGTTTTTACAGCGACTATTTTAAGCGTTACAATATTTATTTGTCGTTTATCACGCCACCCCCGGAACCGCACAAAATTGAGGACGACAAACTGTACGAAACGTTCGAAAACGCGTTGCTGGATAAATATCCGGACGACGTGTACAAACACGAACCGTTACGGTACAAAGTCTATCACTTTTTGTTTCGATACAGTCCCTGGAAATTGCGCGATTATTTCGTTACCAAATTCATGCAAATGCCCGAATATTGGCCCAGTCAGGAGTTACTCCAAGAGGATGACTTTGAAACTGTAAATTGTGATTGAGAGTCTCTATGTAAAGTGTACGTTCTATACGTGTTTAGAGTTTTAGAGTAAAATAATTCAAAATAAATAATCCCTTTAAGCTACATTTACAAACACCACTAATCTTATTACATTTAAAAGAGAAAAATTCAAAATGTAAACAAAACAACAATCTAACCTATAAATTGGAATAAGAAAAAAAAGGAGTGAGATATACGAAGTATCACGTGACTATGGTTTAGTTAATAAAAGAGGGTCACGTGACTGGATGTCAGATGACAAGTTGGCGTGTCTTTGATGTACTCTAACCTAACTTTATTGTTTACATTTATGAACTGTTTATCTTCAGTGCTTTTACTACTTTTTATTATTAACGTAATAAATACAGTTTTTAAAACAATATGGATGAAGAGAGTTTAAATAATGCAACAGCGTCCGAAAATGAGGAGCTCGAAACATCCGGAGATGAAACCATACAAATACAATTTGAAGAGGATGATTCAAGGTATTTTTAGATTTGCATTTACCTAAATCAACTTAAAACTCCATAATTTCCAGTCCTGTAGAAGTATATTTCAGCAAAGTAGGCCCGCAAATTCTGTTAGTAGCACATAACCTTAAAAATGGTTTGCAGGAGGGAAAAACTTTTTAAAACCACCGACCGTAAATACTTGAAAGGATTGAATCAGAAAACCCTGGTGACCAGAAAACGGATCAACACCTTGATTAATACAATTCGGGTGTTGCGGCAACGCTGCAAAGATTTGCCCATCAAGGACGAGAAACTACAGGCTTTGTGCACAGTAAACGAGCCTGATTGTGATGATACATCAAGCGATGAGGACGACCAAGACCTGCATAACACCCCAATACAAACACTGAAAGATGTAAAGGATTTTAATTGTCAAGAACAAATACTGCATGAGTGCAACTCGACTTGGGCCAATTCAGTTCAAGTCACTTTACTGGGAGGTGAGCTTTTAAAGCCTTTTAGGACTAAGTGTGACCGTAATTTTTTGTGGCAGAAAAACAGGATAAGAAAATGAAATCCTTGGAGAAAAAAGTGGAAATGGCGGCAGAACGCGACGTTGCGCTGTCACAGGAGTTGTTGATGCTTAAAAATAATATTTTTCTTAAGACAAAACATATAGAAGACCTGAAAAATGATGTGGCTAGGCTGAAAGAAGAGGCGGAAACTCAAATTTTTGGTCCTTAAATACATTCTAGATTTGTGTATGTTTTAGTTTTCTTTCCCTGTTTGGCTGGTTAATTGCCTTATAAACGTCAACCCTCAACATAACCTAACTAAACTGAATTTGAATTTTATTACTGTTTACTTTATATGCATTTATTTTCAGTGTTTTAATGGCAACATATTACAAAAATATCAGTGAACACAAATTACTTCGTGTAATATCCGAGTTTAAGGACGATTGTTTAAAACTAACAGTGCTGGACAACAACACTGCTTGGGAAACTATGGTTAGTCTTCCAGTACCCTTGTACTACTGAACTTTCAGGGTTGAAACCTTTTTCCAGGTGGATAAGGCGGAATTAACCACTTTTGCTAAAAACCAGGAGTTTGAAAGTTACTATAATAACTTGCAAAAGTACTTTCGGCCTCCATTAAAGCGGAATGAAGAACTGAATTTTGCTAATGGAGAGTTTACGGTACGCACTACCTTAACAAATCAAATGAAAGAGGTGCTCTTCCACACCACCATGCAGCAGGTATACCACTATTTTTGCTTAAAAAACAAAAAAAATGATGGATGATTTCAGCTTGACTTCAATGACACTGTTTACACCAAATTAGATGAATTCAACCAAAACGCCAGTGAATTGAAAAGGGTGAAAGAAGAGTATGCTGTACTACAGCAGGGTGAGTTTACACTAAGTTTACAATATAATATAGTAAGTGGTTGAATCCTGCAGAACGTGAAGAGCTAAAGGAAAAGATGGATGAGTTTGTGAAACGCAGAGAAGAGGAGGAGTTAACCATTTACAATAAGTTTGTGGGGATTTTAAATGAGAAAAAACTTCAAATTCAGCATTTGAACGAGCTTTTAACTGCATTTAGAGCAGGTAGACCGACCGTTAATCCCCCACCGGCAAAGAGCAGAATTGAAAAAGCCCCTAAAACCGAAAACATTCAACAAGTTGACAGTGACGCACCGGCCGTAAAACGTTTTGCTTCTGATAATGGTAGAGAGTCACCGCAACCCAGTACTTCAAAAATTGAATCCCCATCACCGCCTGTTAGTGACAGTGATGATGAGTCTGAAAATGAAAAGGATGACGCAATTTTGACAGAGGTAAAACAGGAGGAACCACTTGCAGTTAATTTTAATACTCAAGAGTTGCTTAATGAACTGTAACAATGGGGAAAAGGGGAAGAAATCAGCAATGTTGTCAGGTCTACCGTTTTTGTGGTTCTTCTACCGTTTTCATGTTTTTTCTACCATTTTTAATTACGCTGTTGCTATTATGTTTGTTGAGCAACTTTTTATATACTTTTTCAGTTTATTGAATAGGAAATTTAATAAGGATTCTAAAAATGCGCTTAAAACAGTCATTTCTTACTCCAAATTATTCTCTAAACCACGTGATGTGTGTCACTAGTGTCACAATTGTCAAAATTTTACTAGAATTTGCAAGAATTACATTTTAACACAGTTTTCGAAACAAGACGATTTTCTGTGATTTAACAGCTAAATAATCTTCTGGAATCACGTGACAACTGTCACTAACGTCAAATTTGTCAAACCATGCTCAAAAGCTGTAAAAATCAGGATTTAAAAACTTAAAAAACAATTATTAATGAAAATTCTGTATTTTTGAAGTTTTCTAGCAAGAATCAATGATATTATACAGACACCCTGTATAATAATGTAAAATGAATGAATTTGTTTTGTTCTACCGTTTTTTTTTACTGATTACTCTACCGTCATTATTTCAACTTGGCAACACTGGAAATCAGTACTTAACCACAAACTATACTGGGCTGGAACACTTTTTTTCAATTTCGGCAATCATCTCGTCAATTTCACTTTTAAGGAAGATTTTCTTTTTCGCCGGTTTATTACCCAAACCCGTTTGGTCCTAAACCACCCACATATTACCCACTGAAACTCTTTGCCAAAGAACTCACCCAAAACTGGACGTACTCGGGTGAAACACTTTCCAAAAAAAGCAGACGATCTTCCAAATTTTTGAGTTTGTCGTAAATATTTTTTGCCACCGGTTTTTCCATACACAACTGAGACTCCAGACAGTGCAGTCGTTCTTCGATTCCGTTCCTGGGAATGTACTTTCTCATGTAGTTTGAGTCTTTCTGATCCCGATGTTGGTAACTGTTCAAGACACGTTCAACTAAAATTGTCTTCTTTTATGTTTGTAAGGTTTAATTAATGTAAGGACCTTGCAAGTGACTTTTAGAGCCCTTTTTCTTCCTTACGGTGGAGTCAACGCGGGCGCAACTAAACTCGGAAGCCCCACTACAGTAAATTATCAGATTTGTATCAACACTAGGGAAATAATAAGTTACCATGAAAAAAATTCTAGTTTGTTTTGTGCATTAATCTCCTCCCTTTTCCTCTCAATGAATTTAGTAATGCGCCGTTCCAACTCTTCTTTTGAAGCTTTAATTTGTATTAAATGTGGGGGGATGTAGTCTAGTTGGACTTCCTGCACAACCTCAAATCTAACCCTTTTGCGTTTTGACTGGGTTTCAACTGAAATAAAACAACAACATTTTTCTGGACAGTCACATGACTGCAAACATGTTTGCGTTATAAACGGTCATGTGACCACTGACATTCTTGGTTTTCCTTCCAGTTGGACTGATCGTTTGCGTAGACCTCTTTCTTCCATATAGGGACTGCTTCTTTGAGCTTATTGATGCAAAACTCTGTGGCTTTGATGGCTTCCTCTCTGTGTGGGGCTGAAATTGCAATAGCTACCCCACTTTCAGTAACAGGGACTTCTCCTAAGCTGTAATTTTTTTAAAAATTAAAATAAGAGTTGACATAGTTTTTTACGGGCTAACCGGTGTTGTACAACAATATTCCCAACACTAGGCCATTGAGAACGGATGTCCGCGCAAATTCCTTCTAAAACTTTCACACCCATTGTCTCATAAGCTTCATACTCTAGCCGGACAACCTCTTTGCCCTCAAACTCGTCCCGAGTGGTCCCCAAAAACATACTAACAGCCCCGCATGATGGTAAAATGGCCAGCTCACTGATTTTTGCTATGTCCAGTTTTTCAGTGTGGAATGTAATTAAGTTGGCCATGTCTTAACCACCACTCAAAGGGGGGATAACTGCCACTTCGTCACCTTCTTGCAAACTGAGCTGTTGTTCCTGGTCACACAACACTTGGTTCAGTGCCAGTAAAATGTGATTTTGCAAAGGCTGCAGCGAGTAACGGTTGATTATAAGCACCAACAAGTCCGCGGTTTTAATAAATTCTGGAACGATTAAAGTGTCTTGTTGTAGACCAGCTATTTCTTTGGCGCGAGCAAATAGGAGCAGTTGAACTTTTACAACCATTACTTTCAGTTTAGTGTGTTTGTTTACTTTGTAATTAATCCTAACCTCAAACTTACTATGACAGATAGAGTTGCGTTCAGATTGTCGGTGCACGACGGTCGTTTCAGTCACGTGACACCGGTACCTTTTTAAAATATGTTGATCAGATGACACATCACCACAATGTCAATTGTCAAATAAAAACACAAAATGGCGCTGGGAACATTTTTAATATTATCTTTTTATAGTTTTAAAAGACTCTATAATGTATATTATCAATTAATCAGTTTTTTTACTTCGACGCCAGCCACAAAAACTGCAATAACATTCCGATCGTCACCGCAATAAATGAATTTTTGTAACAATTCGATCGGTTGCAAGTCGGGATACTGTTGGATATAGTCTGTAGGCCCTTCCAGAACACCAATATCCACTACAAGAGCATCGAACTCTTTGCCAACCTCAAAGTTTCCGATTTTCTCGTCCAAGGCTAGAACTGACATTAATGGAATGTCATCAGTGTTCTCTCTGTGTACCCTGGACCAAACTAACCTTCAGCACCTCCCAAAGTGGCTAAATAGAACACTTCGTCGTACTTTAAGGGCTGGTAACTGTCATTAGCAAAGGAGAGGTGAATGGAAGCGTCCAGAGCCGACTTCATTACCTCCCTTATTGAAGGTGTTGGTCCTCCTGAGATGTCTGAATTGATTTCATAATTAGAACCAAGACAAGGTGAGTATAGTAACCAACCTGAACCCAGTCCCACTTTAATCCCATGTCGAAACAAACGACGTAAATCGCATATTCCCGATTTTAGGCACGTGTTCGAAGCTGGACAATGCGCTACTGAAGATCCCCTCGCTGCTATAATCTTCAAATCCTCATCAGTTAAATGGACTCCATGAGCTAAAACGGTCTACTTAACCTAGTTTAGTACAAATGGTATACACACTCTGTTATGGACTGACTTTGTCCGTTAATATCCCAGATTCGTCGTATACTTTCGCGTAGGACATCCGGTAGGTTTCTTCAACGATACGCACCTCATCCACGTTTTCCGAAATGTGAGTCTAATTTGACAGTTGAAACGGTCACGTGATGAGCGCTACTGTCATTCAGTAAATAATACCTGAATGCGTAAATTCTCCTTTCTAGCGACGGCTGCCAAGGCTTTCATATGTGGAATGTCAGTGCTGAGGGCAAATCTGGGTGTAATGACGGGCTGTACCAAATCGGACTGCAACACGCAGAATTAATAAAAGGTAAGAGAGTGACGTTTTGATTGTGTACACCTGTCGAGCAGCGACACCTGCTATAAACGCCTCGGTACTACTCAGTGACGTTTTCTCGTCCTCTACATAATCCTCGAAAGGTGATTTGGTCATGTTGACTTTGCCCACCAGCGCCCTCTGACCGTGTCTGATAACCGAATCGACCAGTTCCAAACTGGCATCGGTGTACAACGAACCAAAGTAACATGCAGTGGTGGTACCGTGATCAAGCGTTTTTCGCTTTTAATAATTTTTTTTCAGTCATTGAAAATAACATATCACACACACGTTAAATCTTACGACTAAAAGATCGAAAACCTTGCGGGCAAAATCCAAGTTTCGGTACTCTTTCTCAAGTTTGAACGTGTACGTGGTCAACCAGTCCAGTAAAGTATGGTCGTAACCCAAACCAGCGTTTGGATACTGAGGACCGTGAATATGAGTGTCCACTAAACCAGGAATCAAAATTTGGGTTTTTTTCAACTGGACACATTCTACGCTGTACTCAGATTCAAGTCGCTGCAGTTCTTCCGGCAAGTTTTGGCAATTTCCAATTGAAACTATCTGAGAAAAAAAAGTTGATTCGTTTTTTGCGGTTTTTGATCAATATCTCAGGAACGTTTCAGGTTAGAGGTCTGAAGTTTTTACCACAAATGCATGCTCGATGGGATGCAACTTTTACCTTCTATACACGTTTTTGGTACCACGCGTCGTTTGACTTAAAAAAATTAAAAACTAGAATTGTCAAGAAAGTGAAAATTTTTTTTTTTTCAAAATTAACCTCGACTATTTCTAAAATAATCTTTCTAAATTCTTGAAAGGTTACATTTTTCCAGGCACCTTGGCAACCTTGTAAATTTATCAGCTGTGACGTCATTCTGATTTTGTTTGTTTTTTTATATAATTTAAGTTTTAACGGTGTAGTGAGGAGGACTCAAAGATTTGCACCACAACAATTTGTAAATTGAGATTTCTAAGGGCCAGAGACTTTGGCACTTTGACTTTTAGCGGTTTTTGACACTACCTGACAGCTCTGACGGAAACAACAGAGCTTAGAGGCTTCTGACAGCTTTGACAGACATTTGGAGACTTTTAGAGGTGTCTGATACTTTAAAAATGAACCTCAGAGGCTTCCGGCACTTTCAAATAACATTTAGACTCCTCTGACAGCTTTGACAACGGTCAGAGGCTTCTGCTAGTATTAATATGACTCTTACAGACTTCTGGCATGTTCAAATTAACTTTTAGAGGCATCTGGCAGCTTGAAAGACACTTGAAATCAGTCACAGGCCTCTGGCAGTTTTAAAATGGTTCTTAGACGCCTCTGGCACTTTCAGCGACATTTGACAGCTTTGACACACATTTGGAGACTTTCAGAGGCCTCTGACACTTTCAAAATGTCTCGCACCGAATTCGGGCACTTTGAAATAACTTTTAGACTTCTGACAGCTTTGACAGACACTTGGAAACAATCAGAGACCTTTATTACTTTTAAAATTACTCTCAGAGGCTTCTGGTACTTTCAAATAACATTTAGACTCTTCTGATAGCTTTGAAATATTTTTGAAAATTGTTAGAGGCTTCTGGCACTTTTAATTAACTTTTAATGTATGTATATGTATAATATTATATTTGTGTATAATTACCTGTTTGCCTTTAACTGCCACAAATCCATTTTCCAGGCAATCTAATTTAAATTTTTCAGGGCAGTGTATAACGTGCCCCAAATACACTTTAACTCGCTCGGTCATGTTAACTTAATACCGCAGTAAAGGACTTTCACAACAAATACCACAGTAAATGGCAAGGGTCAGCAAATTTTAATTGGAACAAGTTGTTTCTTCTAATCTGTACAGAGAGAATGTGTTCGTTAAAACATATGATATAAAACAACCTTGATTTCTTGACGATATAATTTTATTTTCCTTTTTAATGCCTTAATTAAACAAGAGATAAAAAATTGGAATGGCAAAATGTTGCGACTTACATAAACGGCTTTTAAATGCAGAAAATGTTCGAGTGCGGATTAAGGGTTATCTTTGATTACAACATAATAATTAATTTATAAACAATGTATGCAATAAGATTTAACCTGACATCACCAGTTTCACGAATTCCTCGTAATTTACATTACCTTGGGAATCTTCTTGGCCTTGCAACAGTTCCCCTACCTGTGTAAAAATGTTTAAATCACACCATTCCCTTGGAAAAAAAGTGACAGTTGACATACCTCATCGTCTGTCAATTTCTCCCCCAAAGTGGTCAATAGATGGCGTAGCTCTGCAGCACTAATGTAACCGTTGCCGTCCTTGTCAAAGTGACGCAGCCCCTCAATGAAATCCTCTGCAGTGTCGGCGCTTCTGGTTTTTGAAATTTGCTACAACAACGTCATTTCAACATGAAACCCTTCAGTAAAACCAAACTACATACCTGGTAAATGGGCAAGAACACTTCAAAGGACACCCTTTCGTCTGGTTTGTATTGGTGCGTGTACTTTTTCACATCAGATTCGGTGGGGTTTTGTCCGAGCGCTCTGAGCGCGTCCCCAATTTGGGCCACATGGATTTTGCCATCGCCCCGATTATCAAACAGCTGGAAAGCCTCCTGGAATTCTGCAATTTACATTAAACCATAAAATTCAACACACAAAACACTTGAAACAACCTTCTACAGAAGATAAGCTTAGTTTAGTGGGTGGCTCATATAAATACATGATAGCAGATTGGATTACTTTTATCAACTGATTTAAGAAAAGTGATTCACCTCCTTAAAAACCAGTGCAAATTTAATACCATATTTGGTAAAAAAGTCGTTGCCCCCCACTTTGGAAAGTCCATATAAATAGGGACATTGTGGGTTTAAAAGGATCACAGGCCTTTTTGTCGTATACCAACCTTAAAGGGATGACTAAAGTGGTGATTTGCCTGGCTTTGAATCATAGAAAAACGTCACAATTTTGGTGTATCACCAGAAAACAAAAAAACATACAAAAGCAAGTAGGAGGAGCAATCTAACCTAATTTCTCACTTACCAGCCAACTGTTCTTCACTGTAATTTGCCTGTAAAGAATCAGACAGTTTAAATAGTGAAATTAGCGGTAGAGGCAATATTTAAATTGGAAATATACCTACCATTTTGATAAGAGTCAGGAAAATGAATAATAATAGAGATAAAAAAGATCAAATTGTTAACCCAACCCAATCACTGATGTCATCTGTCAAATTGTCTGGCCACTGTCATACACGTGACCTTGTGTGCTTTTTGTTATACTCGAGTCACATGACCCAAATGTTGTTGTTTATGAAGTCAGCTGTTTCTCTTCTAGTTTTTAGTGGTTGTTGTTAATTTATAATTTTTAAGTAAAAGTGGGTAATAATTACGATTAAAATAATGTGTATTAGTCCAAGTTGGAACTGAGCTTCAAATGCGTTCTTCTGTAAGTTACATTCTTTCTACTAACACCACTGAGCCCAACATGTCTCATCCAGACTATGATCAAATCTCCCAGGATCACGCCGCTTTACTAATCCTAGTCAAACACATTGGATCCCAATTGAAACCGAAAACGTTCTGCAAATTCTACGAACGAATTGCTAAACTGAGTGACGTAAAAATAACAGACTCAGCGGGACTGATCAGAACCATTTACCTGCGCTATGTTAAAGAGTACCCAGTGGAAAATAACGATTGGGGCGACTTTCAGACCCACCGAAGACTGATTGGGTTAGTGTCGCTGGGAAAATACGACACTCAGGTGGAATTAAATGAAGTATGCAGGGTGCATGAGAGTCTGAAAGTAAAATACAATGCTACACTGTTTGATTCGCGTTGCGTACTATTTGGTCCTGCCAAAGAAGTGGAGTCTCCCACTGACTTGTCTAGCGGTAGTTCGGAGGCTAGTGACGAGTCGAGCAACATAGAAAAGTTCACCACACCCAGTAACTTTAAAACGCGAGCGTTGTTTTACGATGAAGCTTCACCCTGTACAGACCTAGAGAATCAAATAACAGAGTTTGTAAACTCGCTGTTTTGGGTGTTGGAGTCCAAACGGCTTGAACGGTCCAGAGAAAAGCTGGAACGGGTGTCTCTGCTGTTTGCCCCCTTTGAAAAGAAAGATTTCGTTGGTTTGGACATGGAATCTAGACAAAACAAAAAAAGATGCACTGGACGCATGACTAAACATTTAGGAGATCTTTGTCTGCAAGCTGGTTTAATTGGTGACAGTTTGCAGTACTATACAAATGCCGTGGAGATTTTGAAGGGAATCAACGATTGGTTGTGGTTAGGGGCGGCGTATGAAGGTCTCAGTGCCGCTTCCGCTCTAGTTTTATACCCAAACTTGCAAAGAAACTGTGGATTCCACAGAATCGGCAGTTTACCGGAAGGATCGCCAAAACGACCAGCTCCAGAGCCCACAAATAACTCCACAATCAAAAAATCCTTACCAAATCAGCTGAATGGCGAAGACATTTCCAAACGTTACAGGGAAGCTATAATTCATTACAGTAAATATCAGAATGCAGGAATTGTGGAGACCGAGGCCAGTTTTAAAGCGGCACGAATAGCAGTGGAACAGAGCCATCCCTTGCAGGCCGCCAGTTTTTTACAGAACGTAGTTTACATCAATTTGGCTTTATCCGAACAAGAGAAAATACAACGTTTCGAAACTTTGGCCCATTTGTACACTCAAATTGGGTTTAATCGCAAAGCAGCGTTTTGTTTACGACTTGCCGCCACCAGGTAATAAGAAAGACAGATCAAGGGTTTAGACAAAGATGGCCTGGTCACATGACTAACTATAGAAATTTCTGGCAATTTTAGAAAATTTGTAGAGGCTTCTACTACATCCAATATGTCTCTAGAGGCTTCTGGCAATTTTAGAAAAAATGCAGTTGGTTTAAGACACTTTTAGAAGCCTCTGGCGGTTTTTGATTGATTCTCCGTTGTATAGAGGTCTCTGGCACTTCCAAGATGTCTCTAGAGGCTTCTGGCAATTTTAGAAAATGTATGGAAGGTCTAAGACACTTGTAAAGGCCTCTGGCACTTCCAAGACGTCTCTAGAGGCTTCTGGCAATTTTAAAAAAATTGCAGTTGGTTTAAGACACATTTAGAAGCCTCTGGCAGTTTTTAAGACATCATCAGTAGTAATAAAGGGCTCTGGCACTTCCAAAATGACTCAAATGAGTCAAATTTTAACCTGTGTCACATACACAAGCCATCTTTGTCTGCAGCAATTGGTTTGTATTTGTTTTTCTCCCTTATGTCAAACAAACAATTTTTAGGTACGTTTCTCCTCAAAACTCAAATCCGAACTGGAGTAAATGTTACACGTTAATGCTACAAAGCCTCCCAGGCCACAAATTAATTTTAGACCCGATAGAAATGCTGGAATCTGATCAGGGTTGGCCAACTTTACAAATTCAAATTTTACAGGTTGTTGTATCATAATCAGGTGTGACAACATTAAAAAAAATGATAATTTTAGGATCTTATAGTGGCGGCCAAACGTGCCAGTTACTCGGCATTGGCCACACGTCACATGACGTTTCTGCTACAAACGATGTGGCCGCACTTGACCCGCCAGGAACAGAAAGAACTGGCCATTCAACTGCAAAGTTTATCGGTCCAGTGCGAGGGTTCTCCGGTACCGCTAGTACTGGATTCCGGGGTGGTGGTACCACCTGCCAATTTGACTGACATACCGCGGTGTGGTTCGTTTGTTTTGCGCGATTTGAGGGCGCATTTGCGACCGAAACTGATCGAGGCCGAGAAGGAGGACACCGGACCGTTCTTGTTCACTCCCATTCATTTTGGCAGCTTGGACCGGAATAAGGATAAAAGCGATTCGAAAATGGGTATGAGGAAGAAGTTTTGATGGGGGTTTTGTTGTAATTGTGCTGGTTTTTACAGGATTTTTGTGGGTTGAAAATGAGGCGTGCGAAATCGGAGTGAAACTGGTTAATCCCCTACCATTTGAGCTGAAAGTGTCTAATATGCGACTGTTAACTTCCGGTGTGGTTTTTGAGTCTGTACCGGAAACGGTGGTACTTCTACCAGATACGGTAACTTCAGTCAATTTGACCGGATGGGCTAGAGAAAGTGGAGAGTTGGAGATCACTGGTAGGTTTGCATTATTTACATTGAAGTTGAAACAATATTTATTACAAATTATTACAACAATTTATCATTTTTTTCACCTTAAACCTTCTAAGGTCACGTGACTGATCTTGACAGGTGTCATTTGACTTAGACAGTGTTGCAAGCTCAAAAATTGAATTATCAAGTCACGTGACGTAGTTCTTACAATTTTAACACTGTTGACAGTTAGTAGATTCGTGCAAACTTCAAAAACCCCTAATTTTAGGCAACTGTGCAAACAAAACATTTTTTGTCAGAATTTGGAAAAACAGTCAAAAAATCAATTTTAAACTTTCGGCCGTCAAAAATTTGGAAAAACCCTTTACGTTGTCACCTAACCTAACCTAAAAACTGTCACGTGACTTTTAAAAATATGAATCTTTTGTGTAAAATTTGGAAAAACACTCACAAATACCACAAATATGTAAACATTTGAAGACAGTTTAAGTAACTTAACAGGCATTTCGATGTATTTCAACGAAATTTGAGGCATTTTAGACAGTTTTAAGGCACTTAAATGATTTTGAGCTATAATAGAAGCATTCTGACGTTTTTTAAAAGCATTTTGTTTGCAAAAAGGCATTTTGGTGTACGAAATCGGCTTTCTTCCCTTCGTGTAGGACATTTTGATCTCAACTGTCAAATTTGCTCAGCACGCTCGATGGAGCCTAAATCAAGTAGGCTGCGACAGTTTACCACCAGTCGACTTGATAAAAACTTTGACGGTTTTTGACAGGTGTCATTTGGCTTAGACAGTGTTGCAAGCTCAAAATTGTATTATTAACGTCACGTAACGTCTATTTTACAATTACAACTGTCTTAATTTAATTTACCAAACTTTCAACGTATAAACAATATTTTAAAAGCCACGTGACGGTTTTGCCAGGTGTCAACTGGCTTTTGCAGGGTTGCAAGCTTTCAAATTGCATAATCAAAGTCACGCGGTGTGTCTCTTGCAATTTCAGCTTTTACAAACGTCCAAAATAGTCTAAATTTAATTTACCATTTTCCAAAGTTTAAACTGCGTTTTGACGTATTCGAGACTGCCAACTGATGTTGCAAGCTCGAAAATTGAATTATCAAGTCACGTGACGTAGTTCTTACAATTTTAACACTGTTGACAGTTAGTAGATTCGTGCAAACGTCAAAATATAACCCCTAATTTTAGGCAACAGTGCAAACAAAACATTTTTTGTCAGAATTTGGAAAAACAGTCAAAAAATCAATTTTAAACTTTCGGCCGTCAAAAATTTGGAAAAACCCTTTACGTTGTCACCTAACCTAACCTAAAAACTGTCACGTGACTTTTAAAAATATGAATTTTAAGCTTTTGGGTAAAATTTGGAAAAACACTCACAAATGTGTAAACATTTGAAGGCAGTTTAAATAACTTAACAGCCATTTCGATGTATTTCAAGGCAATTTGAGACATTTTAGACAGTTTTAAGGCACTTAAATGATTTTGAGCAATAATAGAAGCATTCTGAGGTATTTTAAAGGCATTTCAAAGTATTTTCTATGCAAAAAGGCATTTTGGTGTACGAAATCGGCGGTCAACTGTCAAATTTGCTCAGCACGCTTGATGGAGCCCAAATCAAGTAGGCTGCGCCAGTTTACCACCAGTCGACTTGATAAAACCTTTGACAGTTATCACATGACTGTGTTGTTTACACACTTTTTTTATGGTTTATTTAAGGGTACAGCACTCACGCATTAGGAATCAAGTCAAATTGCAGATTGAAGTACATGACCAACAATTTCCCGCCTTACTTCAAAGTCGACGTGATACCAAGCCTTCCAATTATGCAGGTACGTTGTGACGCTGGGCGCACGCGTCCGGATCCGTTTTGACAGTTTTTGTTGCGCAGGTTGCCACTTCGCTGCCGCAAAGCGCGTCCTTTTCCAATTTCCACGACGAAAACATCGTGACGTCGGCCAGTTTGAGTTTGTATCACGGCGAAAGTGCCCGGTGCACCGTCACGCTGACCAACACCGGCCAAATACCAATCGAAATGCTTGAAGTGACGATGAGTAGCGGCATGGATGCGACGTTGCAAAGTGAATTTTTTGTCGTCGATCCCGAGGAAGTTCGCTCGTTGTTGCCCTTGATGCCGGAACAAACGCGTTCGTTTCATGTGAGGTAAGTGTGTAAGTCTCAAGGGCTTGTGGCAGTGACGTAATAGTTGTCCTTCTTTTTGAATTAAATGTGAACTGAGCGAGATGGAAATGTCACGTCATTTATTCTCGCCTAGCCATCTGATTAACATATTGAAAAAACGAAGTGGTGTCACGTGACATATTTCTGAACGCAATTCTGTGCGCGACGCCATTAAAAATTATTAATTTTGTTTTCTTGACGTTTGGTGACAGTTTTCTAGAAAAGTTGCTACTGTAATTTGAATTTTTGATTTATTTTTTGGTTTTGTGTAGTTGCAAATTTGTGTTTGTTTAATTTTCATATTACAACTACAATTATTTTTCAAAATTTACCGTACTATAACCATATTAATAGCCAGTAATCCACGCAGACAGAAAAATTCATTTTCAGGTTTGTGCAATTTTCCAAAAAATTCTTCCGAACTCGCTTATTTGAAATATTCGGTGTAGACACACCATAATGACAAAAGAAAGCTAATGAACACGTGATGTTGACCGGATCAGGCTAAGTTGAACCGTTTTTCCGCTAGAGGGCGTCAAACTGTAATTATTGTTTTTTTGGATATTTTCATTAATATCTCGAAACCGGTTCGAGTTAGGGGTGTGAAATTTTTTACCCCGTGTACACCCCAATGGTAGGCAACTTTTACTAAATATGACATTTTTCTGTACAGCGCACCGTTTGACCTGGAAAAATAAAAAACTGAATTTGTGACATTTTTTTTAAGGATTTTTTCGGAAAATTTTTGACGTTTAGTTTTGGGTTAACGGTATAAATATGACCTGGAGTATTATTGGTCAAAATATGATATTTTAAGGGTGCCACGCCCTAAAAACTGTCAAAATTGCCATCATTTTAAGGTCATCTCCGAAACCATGACAGAAAGCTTAAGCTCAAACAAAAAAAACTTCGATTTTCCGAATACTTCCGAAGATATCCGAAAAAAACTGAAATTTTGATTTTTTGCTTTTTTTAATTTCTAACCTTATTTGCAGAGATATCCCAAAACCGAAAAAACATTTTTATTGCCACTTTTCATCAGCTGTACGATGACGGTTTCATATTTGCCGTCCGACGTTTCGTCTGTCGGCAGTCATTATCAACTTTTTTGTTATGGACGCCATATTGGATTTTTCCACAACCAAATACACAATTTTATTCTGAATTTAGTGATTTTAAAAGCTTCTAGGACGTCTGAGAAGCTTCTGAATGATTCTAAAAGCTTCCAGAAGATCTTAGCAGCCCCAGGATGGTTCTGAAATTTTCTAGAACATTTTAAAAGCTTCTGAATGATTCTAAAAACTTCCAGAAGGTCTTAGAAGCTTCAGGATAGTTTTAAAAGCTTCTAGAACGTCTTAGAAGCTTTTGATTGATTCTAAAAGCTTCCAGAACGTCTTTGAAGCTTCAAAATGGTTCTGAAAGCTTCAGGATGGTTTTAAAAGCTTCTAGAACGTCTTAGAAGTTTCAAAATGATTCTGAAAGCTTCCAGAAGATCTTAGCAGCCCCAGGATGGTTATAAAAGCTTCTAGAACGTCTTAGAAGTTTCTGAATGATTCCAAAAGCTTCCAGAAGGTTTTAGCAGCACGAGGGTTGTTCTAAAAGCTTCTAGAACGTCTTAGAGGCTTCTGAATGATTTTAAAAGCTTCCAGAAGGCCCTAGCAGTTTCAGGATGGTTCCAGAAGATCTTAGCAGCTTCAGGATGGTTCTAAAAGCTTCCAGAACGTCTTAGAAGTTTCAGAATGATTCTGAAAGCTTCGAGAAGATCTTAGCAGCCCCAGGATGGTTCTAAAAGCTTCTAGAAGGTCGTGAAAGCTTCTGAACGATTCTAAAAACTTCCAGAACGTCCTAGAAGCTTCAGAATGGTTTTGAAAGCTTCCAAACTGTCCTGGAAGCTTTAGAATCGTCTTAAAAGTTTCTGGATGATTCTAGAAGCTTCAAGATCTAGTTCTAGAGAAAACATTTTCTCTAGAAAAACAATCACAAGACTTCTTAACGAAAAATCGCTTTAAATATTTTGACATTTTACAAACAAATCCAATTTTGACAGCCGCCACTCAGTTTGACAGCGTTTTTCTTCAATTGTCAAAGAGAGAATTTGAAACAGTTTCTAATCAGTGCCAGTCAAACAGTGTTTCAGGATGGTTCAAAATATTAAATAAACTTAAACCCATTTTGATCACCCTGTATATAGTAAATCATACAAATATTGGGCATGTTTACCATACAAAGTGTATTAAAAAAAAAACATATTTTATAATATATACAGGGTGTACCACAATATTTTTAATTCAACACACCCTGTATATGTCACTAACCCAGCACACTGGGTGAGTGTGCAATTTTCTGATGCTACACCCTGTATAGGAACATTTTGAGAATCGCTCCAGCTCTGTGTTATTTCAATTCGATTGGGTTTGGTTCTCAAAATGTTAGATTACACCAGAAAATATATAAATTTAGTGGTTTCCGAGTGTGGTTGAACTAACCGAGTGATCAGGGGTTCGTTTACACCCCCCAGTGTGGGGAAATGCAGTTTTTAGTGGCAAAAAACCAGGACAGCACTGTTTAAATGTAAACACTACCTTGAAACACTAAAAACTGGCCAAATTAGGGGTTTAACTGTGTAAAATGAGTTAGTTTAGTGGTTTGCTAGTGTGGTTGAACTAACCTAGTTATTAGGGGTTTGTTTACATGCTAGAACATTGGGAAATGAGTTTTTTAGTGTAACAACCCAGAAAAACACTAAACCACTCGGAAAAACTGTTTCACTGCACTGTAAAGGTGGGAAAATGCTTGTTTACAACTGCTGGACTTTCCAGGGGTGAAATTCACCGTTCACTAAAGGAAATTGACTGGTTTACCGACTAAACTAAGCAAATAACCCGATGAACACAAACTTTGTTTTGATTTGAACAACTTATGATTTGCTTTATAAGTGACAATTTAATTAATTTTGACTTAGCTGTCTTTGAATACTGTCAACGACAAAATGGCGGCAGTTACAGCACAACGCACACTAGATTCATATTCTCCATGGCAAAATTAGTTAAAATGGCTCCTTGACTAAATCCAATATGGCGGCGGTCAGAATAGTTGGCCATGAAAATGTCGGTGCATTTTTCCAAAAATTAATTGATTATTTGAAACATTCCGTAGACATATCATATGATCGTAGGTAGGTGGAATAATCTAAGACATAAGAGTAAATTTCAATGTGACGTCACTGCCACTTCTCCTGGGATTTAGGTTAGAAATGAATAGTTAATTTGATGGTTGCAGAATACACGCTTGCGCTAACTTTTTGGCCCCAAATTCGGCGGTATCACCCAGTATTCCACCAGATTTAAACAGTGGAATGTTTAGCAGTATTTCAAACTCTCTGCCAGGGACTTCGTCCTTTATTCGACTCACCAATTCTAGGTAAGTGTCAAATTTGACTTGGCAATGTTGCCAAACTTAATTAATTTTAAACGTAGCTTCCGCTCTTCGAATTCCGGTCAGTCTAGTTTGGCCGGTGGTTTAACGTCACTGTTCCAACAGCCCCCCACCTCGTCTGCCATAGAATCCCAATTGAAAATTAGGTACAGTGGAGGTCCGGGCTTTCAATCCCAATACTGTCGAAGTAGCACCGTATTTTTTGTGGTGGAACTAATACCGTCACTGCACGTGACCAATTGGGACGTACTGCCAGCGGAAAAGTTAGTAACAACCCTAATTTGGTTGACAGTTTTAAACTTTAAAAAAACCCAGTAATTCCCAGTTTTACTTGGTGCTCGACGTTGCCAATTTGACTTGCCAGGAAATGGAGCTGGAGTACGCCGCATCGAAACGAATGCTCATCGAAGGACAGGAAAGTTGCCGAGTACCAGTACCAGTTGATCGATGTCCCCTATCAAAGTTGCCAGGTAAAACAAATGAGTCACAGTTTGCTTGGATTGCTCGTTGACGTTTAACGCGCCGCGTTGCCAGATGTTTAGTTTTTTTCATTAAAACCCCAACAATACATTTTCAACAATCAGGGATTGGTTTTCTGGGAAAACGCGACAATATTTATTTTTTATTGCGATTTTTTTGATAATAAATTCATGTATACAGAGTGACCCAAGAATAAGTTACGACTGTCAATTTTATTTTTTCAAATGGAATTTTTTATTTCATTTTTGAATTCTAGTGTAACCTAACCTAACCTAAATATGGATTGTCAGTTCTATTTTGTATCTTTTTTTTTTATTTTGTTGCTGTCTTGCTCTTGATGAAAATTGATCAAAATTACGAAAATTGGCCCAAAAACTAAAAAATAGTAAAATTATAAAAATTGATCAAAATCACGAAAATTGGTTCAAAAACTAAAAAATGAGCAAAATTGTGAAAATTGATCAAAATCACGAAAATTGGTCCAAAAACTAAAAAAATAGCAAAATTATGAAAATTGATCAAAATCATGAAAATTGGTTCAAAAAGTAAAAAATGATCAAAATCATAAAAATTGGTTTAAAAACTAAAAAATGAGCAAAATCATGAAAATTTATTTAAAAACAGAAAATTGATTAAAATTATGAAAATTGATCAAAATCATGAAAATTGGTCCAAAAACTGAAAAATAACAAAATGGTGAAAATTGATCAAAATCACGAAAATTGGCCCAAAAACTAAAAAATTGCAATATTATGAAAATTGATCAAAATCACGAAAATTGGTTCAAAAACTAAAAAATAGCAAAATTATGAAAATTGATCAAAATCACGAATATTGGTCCAAAAACTAAAAAATAGCAAAATTATGAAAATTGATCAAAATCACGAAAATTGGTTCAAAAAGTAAAAAATGATCAAAATCATAAAAATTGGTTTAAAAACTAAAAAATGAGCAAAATCATGAAAATTTATTTAAAAACAGAAAATTGATTAAAATTATGAAAATTGATCAAAATCATGAAAATTGGTCCAAAAACTAAAAAATAGCAAAATTATGAAAATTGATCAAAATCACGAAAATTGGTCCAAAAACTGAAAAATAACAAAATTATGAAAATTGATCAAAATCACGAAAATTGGTCCAAAAACTAAAAAATAGCAAAATTATGAAAATTGATCAAAATTCACGAAAATTGGTTCAAAAACTAAAAAATGAGCAAAATTATGAAAATTTATTTAAAAACAGAAAATTGATTAAAATTATGAAAATTGATCAAAATCACGAAAATTGGTCCAAAAACTGAAAAATAACAAAATGGTGAAAATTGATCAAAATCACGAAAATTGGCCCAAAAACTAAAAAATTGCAATTTTATGAAAATTGATCAAAATCACGAAAATTGGTTCAAAAACTAAAAAATGAGCAAAATTATGAAAATTGATCAAAATCACGAAAATTGGTTCAAAAACTAAAAAATAGGAAAATTATGAAAATTGATCAAAATCACGAAAATTGGTCCAAAAATTAAAAAATAGCAAAATTATGAAAATTGATCAAAATTACGAAAATCGGTCCAAAAACTAAAAAATAGCTAAATTATAAAAATTGATCAATATCACGAAAATTGGTCCAAAAACAAAAAAAATAGCAAAATCATGAAAATTTATCAAAATCACGAAAATTGGTCCAAAATCTAAAAAATAAGCAAAATTATGAAAATTGACCAAAATCACGAAAATTGGTCCAAAATCTAAAAAATAGCAAAATTATGAAAATTGACCAAAATCACGAAAATTGGTCCAAAAACTAAAAAATAGATTAAAATAACCTAACCTAACCTAAATATGAATTGTCAGTTCTATTTTGTATCTTTTTTTGGTTTTTTTCGTTAGAAACGACTTATTTTCTGTTTTGACTTTCAAAATGTAATAATCGTTTTGATTTCTTGAAGGGAAAACCCAGAGAAAACGAAAAAGGTCGTTTGACAGCTGACAAAATAGAAATATTGCCATCAGTGTCAAAAGTGTCATTTCTATTTTGTATCTTTTTTTTTTTATTTTGTTGCTGTCTTGCTCTTGATTCAAATTGGTTCAAAAACTAAAAAATGAGCAAAATTATGAGAATTGATCAAAATCACGAAAATTGGTCCAAAAACTAAAAAATAGCAAAATTATGAAAATTGATCAAAATCATGAAAATTGGTTCAAAAAGTAAAAAATTATGAAAATTTATCAAAATCACGAAAATTGGTCCAAAAACTAAAAAATAGATCAAAATAACCTAATCTAACCTAAATATGAATTGTCAGTTCTATTTTGTATCTTTTTTTGTTTTTTCTTTAGAAACAACTTATTCTCTGCTTTGACTTTCAAAATGTAATAATCGTTTTGATTTCTTGAAGGGAAAACCCAGAGAAAACGAAAAAGGTCGTTTGACAGCTGACAAAATAGAAATGTTGCCATCAGTGTCAAAAGTGTCATTTCTATTTGGTATCTTTTTTTAATTTTGTTGCTGTCTTGCTCTTGATTCATCCTCGATTGACCAATCCAAACAAAGTTAATACAATTTCAGACTTGTACGTGGAATCGGATCAGAGCGAAATAAACCGAATTTGTTCGGAACACATTGCCGAACAGGTCAAACTAAAATGGCTGCTAAACGGTACAGATTCGACGGGTGTGGCGTCCCTTAAAGGAATCACCCTGAACGGTCGTATGTTAGACGTGGTGCGCATGTCACCCTTAGAATGGGGTGAGTAAAAATTGAAATTTCCCCGCAAACAGTGCTAAACTGTCTTTAGAGGTGAAAATCAACGGAGACACGTTCAAGTTGCACGAAGATTTGTCCTGCGAAGCAGGAGATTGCGTGGAACTGCAAATGTCGGTGGCCAACAGTTTGCAAACTTGTCTCAAAGATGTCACTCTATCGGTCCAGTTTTATCAAGACTACAATAATGGCACACTAAACTATCGGATGGACACCAGACTGGCCGTTTCGGGAGCTTCAAAGTAACAACGTACACTGAAAATGGTTTTTGTCTGTAACTGTTTTGTTGCAGGAAATTGTTGTCGGTGCTTGAACCGAAAAACACGGTCAGCCATCGGTGTCACGTGGTTTTTTTCAGTCCCGGCCTGTATAAGGTCGACATCCAGTGTTACACCCCTGATTCTAGTATAATTTCGGGTGGGGTGCCTGCTATTGGTGGTAATGGTCACGTGTGGCGATACACGCCTCCCATTTCAGTGCAAGTGAAGTAGGTCCCTGACTGTATACGTCAAATTAAAAGGGTCTAGAAATTAATATTTGTTTTTATTTACTATTTTATTTGTTATATTAATGTAAACAATTATTTTAGTACAAAATAAAATGCTGTGCTGTGTCAGACCGTAAATGTTATTTGAACTTTCTTCCTAGACGCCACTTCATTTTATGTAGTTTTAAGTACAATAATTATGTAACTTGAAGTGAAGATAAATAAAAAAAAAATAAATAAAATGCTGTGAGAAACAACAGTTGTTTTTATTATCCTTTTGCATTACTGGTTGCATGCAGTAAGAAAAATGATTTTCAAACTTCTGTAAAAATTTGGTTTTCTATCAGGAGCACAGAAATAGCAAATTTAGTTTTCTTGACAATTGGTGAATGACGGAAAGAATTATCAAAAATAACCAAAACTTACCTTATCGCGTTTCTGCTCTCCTGATCATATGCTCGCTCGAGTTTCTCTAAAAATCGTGATCAGAAAAAAAAAGGTGCTGCTGGTCAAAAATTCCAATATGGCGGAAATAGTGGTGGGGACATTTGTGTTTGTTTGTATTGTGGAAATTGAGCTTTTTTAGGATTGAATTTTTACGGTTTAAAATCGAAACTTGAGGTTATTTGCGTAAGTTATTTTTACTTAAAAACTAAAAAATGAGTAAAATTATGAAAATTTACTTAAAAACAGAAAATTGATCGATCAGTCATGAAAATTGGTTTAAAACAAAAAAATGAGCAAAATCATGAAAATTGATCAAAATCACGAAAATTGGTCCAAAATATATTATTATACCCTTCCCACACCATACTTAACCTGGTTAATATACAGAGAGTGAATAAAACAACATGAATGTGGGTTCAAATATAAATTTGCGTTTTTAATAACGTAAAATAATTTCTTAATACCGAAACCCCTTAAAAGATATAAGTGAATAAAATATACATTCTCGTAAATATGGCCGCCATATTTACCACTACTTACACACAAATAGATTAATTAACAAAATAAATATAAATGTTTTATATAATTGATATGCGGTAAATAAATATATTTTAGATCAACAAAAAAAAAATTAAAAATAGCATTGTTATAAATACATTCAAGTGTTGTAACTTAAAAACATTTCCGAAAAAATCAAAATATAAAAAAATATAATGTATAAGAGATCCTTCACACGATAATTTTTGTGAAAAAATCTGTAGGATTTAATAATAATTATATTATACACGTATAGAGCACAATATGAGTTTCAGATATTGCTTGAGCTGAGAGTTGCCTACTTTGAAGCTAAAAACATTATTAATCTGAAAATTCAATAATTTTAGCACTTTAATGGTTTGACACATTTGACGTAGTACCTGAAATTAATAGTTTTGGCTGCCAGTAATCGGTTGCATTCGGCAGTGTCCGGCAGGGGCAAGGTGACGTAGGGACTCTCGTTATTTTGCTCGGTAAAGTCAAACTCGTAGATCCTCGGTTTGACTTTGATATCCCCCACTGGGCCTCTGAGCACAATGTAGTTCAGACTGAGAGGCGTCGGGGATTTTGATTTTAAAATCAACTAAAAAATTAATAAGTAAGAAAAACTCATTAGTTTTTGACATTAGACTTGTACTTGGTAGGTCATGTCGCGATCGGAACTTTGCGTAGGATCTTTTTGACAGTCGTTGATGCGCGCCTTCACCACCCACTGATTGTTGAAGGCCGAGAAACGGGACGATTCGTAAAACAATCGATGCACAAACTCATCAGTACGGTACGGTTTCAGTTGGATTTCTAGAATTGCACGACAGTTTGAATTTGACAGTACACGCTTGACAGTAACTGAAATACCGTTAAAAGTGATCTTTTCGTAGCCCAACAGATCGAAAATATTGTCGTAGAGCTTCTTTTCCTCTGTCATTTCCTGGTCCATGGCTAGAAGCGAATCCATCACTTCGGCACCAGTACGATGGGGATGGGCGCACTGATTCTCGTGCTCTTGACGTTCGTGCTCCGGGCCCCTCCACGGACAACCGATACGACTAAATTTACACCAGGAATTCCTGCGCAAACATTGAGTGTCAAACTGACATCTGTCAAAATAAAGTCAACCAACCGTTCTTCGCATTCCTGTTCCTCGTGTCGGTCCAACGAATTTCTCGGATACTGTTTGCCGCAAAACTGACAGTCGCTAGGCAATTCGCTGACGGCATTCTCTACGGCCAAATTGCGCGTGGCCGACGTTTTCGAAATCTCGACGCGGCAACTGGGACACGTCGCCATCTCGTCCCGTAATCTGGCGTCGGCCAGCACGTGCGTGAAACATCCCGCGCACATCAAGTGACCGTTGACACACTGGCCGAGAGAGAGAGGGAAAAACAAAAAAGTTAGATCGCACATTTTGACAGTTTGACAAATTTTAACAAAAAAAAACTTATAAATTAATTGGTGCAGCTCCGTATACATGCACAGTCCACGACCTGAAAAAGAAAATAATTGCGATTATCTGTCACTTGGGAGTGTCAAATTGCTCGTTTTGTTATACTGTACCTTGATAAAAAAATTACTCTATAAGTCTGTTCGCAGAGAGAATCACGAATACGTCATAATCACGTGGGAATTCAACCAATAAAACTTCAGACATTTACTCTTTCTAAACCAATCAGGGATTGCTTCTGCAAACAGACCTAATATTAACTAACCACACAACAATAAACATCCCTGATTTAATAATTTGATGTCATCGAGACTTACCCTTACCTGATATTCATACTTACTCAACATATGTACATTAAATGAGGATTTTAGGGTAGGATTGAACACTACATCTAGTGAATAATACCACTACAGAAATTGATTATAAAAACCTTTATTAAATGATCGTTTCCACAGATTTGTGTGCTTTGAACTTTTAAAAGTGTACAACGAAATTGAATGACTGAAATCAGACTTATTCTTGGTGTTATCTTAAAAACTAGTGCTTTAAACGTCTAATAATTACATCATTACAAATAAATCGTTAAACAACAATAAATAACACATTTTTTTGAGTTGTCTTAATTCTAGTGTGGAAGAGAAATGCTGTTTTTTCTACTGACTAGATTGAAATGGATAGTTTTTCTTTTATATTCAGACAAAACTTTGATTATTGAGTACTTTTCATCCTAAAGAGTTCTAAAAAACTCCACACTCTTGACAGTTCAGATCACGTGACAGCGAATAGGTTAAGTGACAAACCGGTCACGTGATCAACCGTCAAACAAACTCGAATAGGGTTTTTCACGTATGTAGTGTACAAAACAAACAACAAACACCCACAGTATACCAAAAAAAAAAAAAAATCCCCAAAATCAAAACTGTCAAATAAATCAAAGTCGTCAGCCATTTTGTGAGTTTCTAGCCTAGGCCTACTTGATTATGTTTCTGACACTTGTCACGTGATCATAGCAAACAAAAAACAAGTAATGCCCACGTGATTACGTTGTACTAGTTTTGCTAATCTAATTATAGAATTGTTTAAGTAATTTCCATTTTAAACATCCCAAGGGGACAAAAGTAAATTTAGACCTGTAGTAAAGTTTACTTCTGCGTCGTATTTTTAGCTGCAAGAAAAAAAATCAATACCTCCTGCTAATGCGCCCTGAAGGGGCGCTGTCAGCAGCAGCATATCGAACAAAGAGAACCAAAACCAACCCCCCCCTTTCTATAAATTACGTAACTTTAAACAAAAACTACGCACTTACCTGATAAACAGCCGCCCTGGGCAGATCTAAACAAACTGCGCAGCAAAGAATTCCGCCCAGCCGATCTTCGAGTTTGTATTTCTTTTCGTCGGTGCTGGGCTTGGAAACTTTACGTTTCTTCGCCTCGGGCTCGCCAAATTCGTCCTTTTTCTCTTGCGACTCGCCCATTTCGATCGGCTGTTCGCCACTGGAACTAGCGATTTCCTGTTCGGACATTATCCAAATTGAGTTGAACCTACACGATTCCACGAACTTGACCAAAACACTAAACAGCTGACTGAATTCGACGTCGTCGTGATGCACGAATCGCAACCAAAAACCAGCTGACGTCAGTCGCGAGTTGTGGCGTTTGTACGGTAGGGGACGCTCGCATTTCTCCCACCCTTTTTGCCTGTTGCCGGACACACTCCAACTTTATGTTATTTTATTCCTTTACCCCATTTAAGAGCAAAAAAACTGTAGTTAAGTTAATTCACTAGTCCTGTAAATAAATTCACTGCAAGTTCCTATCACTAACTGGTTAATAGTGATTGGTGAAAAACCTTAAATTTGTAGGGTTGGCAACGCTGCCCGACCGGCCAAACCATCCCCTCCATCTGTGATCTGTCATTTCTAGTAAGTTGGGTTAGGCGAGTAGTCACGTGACAGTCCCGGCATTTTCGAAACGTATGGCCACGTGGTTAAGGGTCACTCGACACCGTAACAAAAAAAACTAGTCCAGTGGATTTGTTTTACTATTATTATTCTTGAAATTAGTCCATTCAGTTCTTTCCTATTACAGGAAGTACTGTAGTACCAGTGTATCAAATTTCCTGTAAGTTGATAAACAATAATTATCCTATTCAGGGTTTACAGTCATAAAAGTGGTTAGGGTGCAATTTTGCAATAGTGGCAGATTGTCCAGAGGGGTGAACACCAGGAAGGTGAAAAGGCGGGTTGAAACATTGGCATTAACGCCGAAAAGTGGTAAAAACCAACCTACACCAAAAATACTCTAAACTTGTCCATAAAAGGTAAGCACCTGTGTGTATTAATATTTAGTTTTAGTCATCTTCAAATTGTATTTATTACGTTTAATCTGAACTCAATCCAACCATCAAGGCCAAGGATATGTTATCAATCAAAATTCTGCCTGGTTAACATAATTTCAGCATTTCATACAAAAAATGTCCACACACCAAATTTGATTAAGTAGTACAATTAGGTAACGTGTGGGCACCATTGTGTTATTTAAATTCCACTGTAGTTTTAACCTTTTTTAATAACATTGAATTACCTAATATAACAGTATGGAATGTTTTATTATGACTCATTTCAAGTGTATTAATTTTGGTTGAAAATTTGGCAACCATGTTAGAGGAACTGTCAAAAAAAAGTAGGGTTAGGTTAAATGTAATGTCAATAAGAAGGGGTTTTTTTAAACTGTTTTTGCACACTGATTTTTCTTGTATTACAGAGAGAAATGTCACATAGTTTGCTATCCGTGTGCATTTTCTGTTTTGTTTGTGCTACACATTCGCCGTGTGCATCGCACGCCGCCATCGGCCATGTTGAACAACACCGCCATGACGGTTACAAGGATCCAAACATTCCGGTAATTGAGGCAAATCACGAGTTATCCTTCAGGTAAAAGCAAAAAAACCCGCAACTTTGCCTCGCTTAACTGGCTTGTTTCAGGGATAAACGATACACGAGCACCAGTCAGGACAGTCCCGTCAAAACGAACGAAATTGCACCCACAAATCGTTTGGTGACGGACGAAAACGACGACCCCAGCTCATCAAACCTACTTCCTAATCGCGAAACGGAAATTTTGCAACGAATTTTCGCGGAATTTGGCGAAGGCGACAAAATGAACTCGAAAAATCTCCGAAAACTGATAAAAAAACTCGATTTGTTGCACGTTTTATCCGAAAAACTGGGACACGACTTGGACACGGTCGATGTGAGAAAAGAAGCGAGAGAAGTAGAACGAAACAACGTCACCGTAAGTTGTTGTATACAGGGGGCCTATTCTTGAAAGCAGAGAATGGAATTCTCAAGAAAAGTGTTGATAGAATGTGACAGGAACCCGCCATTGTCAGCTTCTTCTGTCACATTCTACAGGTCTTTTTCTTGATAATTTCCTTCCCTCGTTTCAAGAATACGCACCCAGGCTCGCACAGGAGCAGAGCGTGTTTGACATCATGATGACGTAATTTGTCCAACTGTCAAATTACATCATTGAAACGTCAAAAAAAAGTAATTTTAAAACCTTTGTAGTGTATGAACAAGGAGACAATCGGCATTTTACAACAAACCCCCGAACTAAATCATACAACTTTTACGGAAGTCTGTCCGATTTTAATGTACGGTTTGCTATCGCAAACTTGTTTGGAGACAGGAAAAGTGGAATTTTTTGACGTCTCCACCCCGAAATCTGACGGAATCGAACCAAAAATCTGGCTCTATTCCAGTTTAGCCGTGTTGCTAATCAGTATTTGCGGCATAGGCGCTTTGATCATTATTCCACTGATGCAAAAACGTTTCTACAAACCGTTGATACAGTTTCTAGTGGCATTAGCCGTTGGTAAGTTTGTTTTTGACGTCACAATGACGTGTTTTGTCAACTGTTTGGTTTGTAACCAGGTACATTGGCTGGTGATGCTTTTCTTCATCTGTTGCCGCACGCAATGGGAGCGGACGGTCACCATGGAGATGATCATCATAGCCACCTGGCAAACACGTGGAAGGGCTTGGTTGCCATGCTGGGATTGACGTTTTTCTTTTTCATGGAAAGACTGATTTTTGTGGCGGGGAAATGGCGAAAAAACCAGCAGAAACATAACACAGTCACTGTAAGTTGGTTTGGCAACACTGTTGTATTATTTGACAATTTTAAAAATCAAGTCCATGTTTATGGTTTGTGATTGTTTTCAGCACGCCCACGTACAAATTTACGACGATATTGGCGAAAGACGAAACTCGACCCAATGCATGGACCGTTACAACGATTCGCCATTTTGCTACAAAGACATTTTACCCGATCCTAGTAGGTTTGATTAATTAACTGTAATTTGTTGGTGTAAACACCAGATTTGAGCAGGTACAAAAACCGATTTGCAATTGAAAAATTCTCGTTCGCCCACTTTCGAAAAGTTGGAAACGAACCAAAACTTATCGGAGGGCGATACAATTTCGACGCCCTGTATCGAGACGAAAATGCTGCCGCACGAGCACGAAGACATCCGAGTGATTGTGAGGGAGCACGCCACTGACCATCACGGCCACTCCCACAAGCACGGTCACGTACATTCCGCTCCTCAGGTAAGATAGAGCAAAAACGTGTGTAGTGACGTCATACTAATTTCGTTTGAGTTTCACTATATTATTGGAAACTGACGTCATTGTCACAGCCTACTATTTCTAGGACTATTCATCCGTGGCGTGGATGGTAATAATGGGTGACGGGTTGCATAACTTTACCGACGGTATGGCGATCGGTGCGGCGTTTGCCAGTGGCGTAGCCGGTGGTTTTTCCACCACAGTGGCGGTGTTTTGTCACGAATTGCCGCACGAACTGGGCGACTTTGCCATGCTCCTCAAAGCGGGCATGAGCATCAAGCAGGCGTTGTTTTACAATCTACTGTCAAGCGGTTTGTGCATTCTGGGTAATTTTGTCGGGCTCTATTTGGGTAAGAAAATATATGAAAAAAAAAAAAAATGACAAAAAAACAAATGACAGGCAACACGGAATCGGCCAATCAGTGGGTGTTTGCAGCGGCGGCCGGTACATTTATCTACATCGCTTTGGTAGATATGATTCCCGAGCTGAGTTCCGCCCACGAAGACGAAGAAAATTTGATTCAGTACTTTTTGCATTTGAGCGGTCTTTTGATCGGTGTTGCCATTATGACAGTTATCGCCCTCTATGAGGAGGATTTAAAACATATTTTCCAGGATCCTGAATGAAAGTACTTACAAGGACAATAATGCAGCTATTTTTTTTTGTTTTACATTTTAAGATTTAACTCGAATATATATAACCTAACTTTAGACAGCTAAAACATGCCCTGTTCAATGACTTTACAGGGTAATTTCAAGTGTTCCATTAAACTGGATCTTTTACTGTAAATTTGGATTTGTATAGTAATTTCAAGTTCCTAAACGACTAATTTTGTTATTTTTTCTACCATCTTACTGTTACAGTACCACAGGATCAATGACGGTAAACAGTAAAGAATTGCGCAATTGATCATATTTAGATTATTGTTTCCGCCGGGAAACAAAATCGCCCCATCCAGCAATCCTTGACTGTTTACCGTTCTTGCCACAGGATTAGCATTTTTACAAGTAGGCCAGTTGTACATGTTGCCACATATGCAACCAACTGTACATACCGCCATTTTTTTATTATTATTACTGTCATTGTAAATAGACACTATATTCAGTTTTTTTTTGAATTGGTTCTCGAGAGTAGAATTTTTTTATGTAAACGATTTACTGTATTAATTTTTGTAATTAAACCCATTAATGTTTTACAACCGTTTTTCTTTAACCGACAAACAGAAATGGAAAATTATAAATAACATTTTATGAGGATTTATTTCGGTATTATCTAATCAAGAAAACCGATAAAATAAATACACCTGAACTCATACCCAATTTACACGGTGATACTGTGCGGATTATTGATATTCTGCTATACGCAAGTAGAGTGTAATGTATTTAGTACACTCTGTATTTAATATGTTTACTCGTTGCGCACACAGCTACAAGGAAGATCGATCATTTTCTAAAATTAAGTACGTGTACAGTTTTGGTACGGAAATTACACACAAAATAGAAAATGTAAGTATTAATTTCTTGCAATATTTAAGTCTTTTAATTGGTTTGGTAATAAAATATTGTAATTTATGGCATAACAATAATTATTAGATTTATGACAGTTTTAGAGATATTTTTGGAAACCTTATTAATTTTCCTATCCGATAACCTAAAAAAACACTGTCAAGTCGGGTACAGTCAGGCAGAAAAGCGGTGTCAAGTTTAAATTGCCAGAAACACTGAAAGAACAGTCAGGGACAAAATCGTTGATAAAACCCACTTGGAGTGAGAAAATGACAGTTTTAAGTACATTTTTGGAATCCTCACTAAATTTCCTATCCAATAACCTCAAAAAACACTACAAAATTTAGTACAGTCAGGGAGAAAAGCGGTGCCAAATTTTAAACTTCCAGAAACACAGTTTGAAAGGACAGTTAGAGACAAAATCACTTGTAAAACCCACTTGGAGTAACAAAATGACAGTTTTAAGCACATTTTTGGAATCCTCATTAAATTTCCTATCCAATAACCTCAAAAAACACTACAAAATTTAGTACAGTCAGGGAGAAAAGTGGTGTCAAAGTTTGAACTTCCAGAAACACAGTTTGAATAAACAGTCCAAGACAAAATCACTTGTAAAACCCACTTGGAGTAACAAAATGACAGTTTTAAGCACATTTTTGGAATCCTCATTAAATTTCCTATCCAATAACCCCAAAAAACACTACAAAATTTAGTACAGTCAGGGAGAAAAGCGGTGTCAAAGTTTGAACTGCCAGAAACACAGTTTGAAAAAACAGTCAGAGACAAAATCACTTGTAAAACTCACTTGAAGTAACAAAATGACAGTTTTAAGCACATTTTTGGAATCCTCATTAAATTTCCTATCCAATAACCTCAAAAAACACTACAAAATTTAGTACAGTCAGGGAGAAAAGTGGTGTCAAAGTTTGAACTTCCAGAAACACAGTTTGAATAAACAGTCCAAGACAAAATCACTTGTAAAACCCACTTGGAGTAACAAAATGACAGTTTTAAGCACATTTTTGGAATCCTCATTAAATTTCCTATCCAATAACCCCAAAAAACACTACAAAATTTAGTACAGTCAGGGAGAAAAGCGGTGTCAAAGTTTGAACTGCCAGAAACACAGTTTGAAAGGACATTCAGAGACAAAATCACTTGTAAAACCCACTTGGAGTAACAAAATGACAGTTTTAAGCACATTTTTGGAATCCTCATTAAATTTCCTATCCAATAACCTCAAAAAAACACTACAAAATTTAGTACAGTCAGGGAGAAAAGTGGTGTCAAAGTTTGAACTGCCAGAAACACAGTTTGAATAAACGGTCAAAGACAAAATCACTTGTAAAACCCACTTGGAGTGAGAAAATGACAGTTTTAAGCACATTTTTGGAATCCTCATTAAATTTCCTATCCAATAACCTGAAAAAACACTACAAAATATGGTACAGTCAGGGAGAAATGCGGTGCCAAATTTTAAACTCCCAGAAACACAGTTTGAATAAACAGTCAAAGACAAAATTACTTGTAAAACCCACTTGGAGTAACAAAATGACAGTTTTAAGCACATTTTTGGAATCCTCATTAAATTTCCTATCCAATAACCTCAAAAAACACTACAAAATTTAGTACAGTCAGGGAGAAAAGTGGTGTCAAAGTTTGAACTTCCAGAAACACAGTTTGAAAGGACATTCAGAGACAAAATCACTTGTAAAACCCACTTGGAGTAACAAAATGACAGTTTTAAGCACATTTTTGGAATCCTCATTAAATTTCCTATCCAATAACCTCAAAAAACACTACAAAATTTAGTACAGTCAGGGAGAAAAGTGGTGTCAAAGTTTGAACTCCCAGAAACACAGTTTGAAAGGACAGTCAGAGACAAAATCACTTGTAAAACCCGCTTGGAGTAACAAAATGACAGTTTTAAGCACATTTTTGGAATCCTCATTAAATTTCCTATCCAATAACCTCAAAAAACACTACAAAATTTAGTACAGTCAGGGAGAAAAGCGGTGTCAAAGTTTGAACTCCCAGAAACACAGTTTGAATAAACAGTCAAAGACAAAATCACTTGTAAAACCCACTTGGAGTGAGAAAATGACAGTTTTAAGCACATTTTTGGAATCCTCACTAAATTTCCTATCTAAAAACACTACAAAATATGGTACAGTCAGGGAGAAAAGCGGTGCCAAATTTAAAAAAAACAGTCAGGTACAAAATCGCTTGTAAAACCCACTAGACCAAATTAAGAGTGTAGAAATATTAATATTTTACGAGAATCACCCGGTATACAGTCCACATAAACACATTTCCTGTGTCTGTATATGTATCGGTAATAGATAAAAATAAGTCTGAAATCCTTGTGCAAAACGCGTCAAAAATCACGTATACACGGCACAGTTTAATACAGGGTGACTCAAAAACTAAAATTCTAGAACATGTCCTCCGACGTTGCCAAGTTGCCGAAACCGCAACTAAGAGGTCTCCTACACTCGTCCATCAAGAAACACCTGATTTTGGTTGGAATTAATATCACCATAGCCGCTGTGTTGTTTAAAAAGTTTTTCAACGACGCCCGAAAACAGAATTATGCTGATTTTTACAAGTAAGTTTGATTCTGTTATAAGGTTTGTTCCCAGAAATCAGAAACAGTAAATGTCACGTGACTATGACGTTTTCTGACTTGTGGCCAATGGACGTGTTCGTTTTCAAGCTGAATGGAGCGAGCAGAGCGTTATTGACGTCACAATGACGTAGTTTGGCAAAACCATAGATTGACCAATTGTCAAACTACGTCATTGTGACGTCAATAACGCTCTGCTCGCTCCATGGAGCTTGAAAACGAATGCGGCCTATATTTCTCTGATTACTAGTTGGAGATTCTCCCTGGGAACAAACCTGTAAAATTCGTTTTTTTTTTCCAGAACTTACGACATTGAGAAGGAGTTTGATGGGATGCGCAAAAAAGGACTGTTTGATTCCTGTCCTAGTGATTAAACAGGGTCACGAAAACCATCAGTATTAGTGTTTATAGAATTTGTTAGTTGAATAAATTATTTAACCTCAGTAAGTAGTATTTTTGACAGTTAATCTGAAAATGTTTGTCTGTGTGTGTGTAATGAAGATTTTCAACTGCGTAAATCGCAACACTGTTCCTCTTGATTGGTCAAAAAAGCAGCTTTTTTTGAACCAAATCACGTTGCTGGGATTTAGGCAATCTTAACCAAAAATCTTTGAAATTTGATGTCTAAATTAGCAATACAAAACCACATACCGGTAAATTGATTCACTCCTACAGAACAGTTGCAATCTTCTTCCTAAACAGCTAACCAATAAATAAACAATACCGCTGATTATCATCACAGTTTCCACTTTGCACACATTATGCAACACAAAATCCTCAATTTTACAAACACAAACTAAAATGACTTAACAATAAAAATAAACAATTGTTTTAGGTTAGGTTTGCTGTCAAAAATCAAACAACACGCCCAAACGTCAACTGTTTGCGGTGTTGCCGGCTTGCGCCACATTTGATTAAAGAAAAAAAAATTTTAAATGTCAAGGTATTTCTATTTAACAATGTATATTTTATAATCAACCTTTCCACAATCTACAATTAAGAACATTACAAAGTCAAACTGTCCGCGATTTACGTAAGGAAGTCTTTTAATCAAATAACAGTTTGCAAATAAAGTACACTCCAATCAAATATATTAGATAAAAGAACAAATTCCAGTAATAACAAGATTTAAGGTGTGCAAACCGAAAGCTCATTAAAAAAAATAAACAATAAATTACGAATAATACACGTTATAAGCTAGAGAAACAAAAAACAGTTCAATGTCATAACAACTTTGTACATAAATTAAATACAACTATAAAGGAGAGCGTTTTGCACTTTAATATAAGAAAAATAATTTAATTCCAGAATTTTTACCCATGGAGCAAACCTCCTTACGTAAAACAGCCGCGTTCAACCGAAATGAAAAGATACCTAAAAATTAATATAATAATGTATGTAATAATATATTATTATGCAAAGTATAGCTCCGTATGTAAAATACCACATGTACAATAATATTTAGTAATATACACCTTTCTCTCTCTGTTTTACTATGCATATAGTACGCTTTTTAAACTCGATAACTAAATACATTATATGTATACTATGTACAAAAAAAGTTATCATTAAAATTGCTCTAACTATGTACAAGGCTTTCTAAGATTTTTTTTTAGTTGGTTTTTGCAAATTGCGCGAGAACGTCCGGTCCGAGGCTATTGGAACGTTTCAATAATAACAAAACAAAAAATAAATACGATAACAATAAAAACTTGTCGTTTGAAATGTTTTTCTTCACATTATTGAGGTCAAACGTGGCAACGTAGCAGAACTTCAAAGAATTTTCACTATACAGGAAACTCAGTTGAGAGGGAGAGAGAACTATTGGAAACCAAATGCTTCAGACAAAGATGGAAACCACTTTGTTAGTGACATGTGCAGAAATGTCAAATCAAACTTATCCTGCATTCTAATGGGATAATTTAAGACGCTATTTGCACCGGCATACTTTAAGCATAGCCCAAGTGTGGTTTAGAGTGTGACTTTTTTCACCTGTACTGTCACAGTCTGACCCACACTTAAGCTCGGCTTACAAAACGACGGTGCAAACGGTGGTAAATGATTAAAAGTACATTAAACTTTATTTGATATTGGATTGTTGTTGTACAATTAATTAAAAAACGAATTATTTTTGAATTTTCAGATTTTCTAATTTTTCTGAAAAATGTTGTACACCTAACCTCAACACTTTTCAAAATAATATGAATTTCAAGGGCTACAAACTGTCAAAATAATCGAGTTATTGACAATTCAATGGAGTAGTTTACAGGGTGATTCAATAAATTTTTAACATCCTTGTAACGTTTTTAATTTTATAAAAAAATACGAAATATGAATCTTGTAGACATACAGGTGTGGTAAATCCAAAACCGACCATAGAAAAACCGTGTAACTGACAGAGAAACGTAGATAATTGCAAGCGCGGGACAGAGAGAGAAAACGAAAACAATATCAAGTAGGCCATATTTTCAGCGCGCTGTTGCCAAAATCCAGCACCGTCGACAAAATTAATTTTGTTCTTGGATTATTCCATGGAAAACATTATAAATCTAGATCTCCATCTTAAATAGGAGGCCATGAAGACACAAAATTTGACATTTGATTAAAAGCTATTTCAAATGTCCAAAATAATAATCCAAGAACAAAATTAATTTTGTCGACGGTGCTGGATTTTGGCAACAGCGCGCTGAAAATATGGCCTACTTGATATTTTTTTCGTTTCCTGTCCCGCGCATGCAATTATCTACGTTTCTCTGTCAGTTACACGGTTTCCCTATGGTCGGTTTTGGATTTACCACACCTGTATAATTTATTCCTAGATAATCCCAGTATACAGGGTGTCCCAAATTTGAGCAACAAACCAAACTAATAATTTTTTATTCGATTTTTGGAATCTACGTCAAATTCTAGGCCTACTTGATGTAAAATGTTTGTATCGATATTCAATTGTTTTTTCTCTAGCAGCCTTACTTTGACAACCCTCCTCGAAAGCAGAAATTACCAATTTGAGCGAAATTTTGGTGCACTGTTCCAGAAAAGCGTCGATAACTCGCTTATTACGCCGTATAACAAAAGAAAGCTAATGAATGGGGCTATCACGTGACGTTGAGCGGGCACGGCTAAGTTGCCCCGTTTACCCTCTAGGGGGTGTCAAAGTTGACTCTCGTTTCTTGCAGTTTTTACTCAATATCTCAAGAACGTTTCAGGTTAGAGGTCTGAAATTTTTACCACCTCTAACCTCGACGGGATACAACTTTTACCTTCTACACACTTTTTTGATACCACGCACCGTTTGGCTTTAAAAAAATTAAAAACTAGAATTGTCAAGAAATTTCAAGTACAAACTTTTTATTTCAAAATTAACCTCAACTGCCTAAATACCTTCAAGTTAGTAGTACAAAAATGTGAATATTCAAATTTTCCAATTTTACCGAAAATTTCCTGTAAATTTTACATCCTGGACAAGTGTCACGTTTGCCAAAACAGAAAGTGACGTAAGCTGGGAATTGATCATAAGATACCAATCAGAGTTTCGGATACAGTTGTCACGTGACGTTGTTCAAGATATTTCCATCTTTGTCCCGAGCGTGCATTTTCAACGGTTCTCTCGCGTTAACATTGAGTCGCTATGTATACAGGGTTATTGACTGGTTTCAGATCCTCATTACAAGCGTTATTTTTAGTTTTAGAAGAAAACTTTAAATACGAAAGTGGTAGATATGAATGTTTACTATTTAATTATAAAAGAAGTTTTAGCTAAAAACACTTTAGCTAAAAACAGTTACATGACTACAACATACAGGTGTGGTAAATCCAAAACCGACCATAGGAAAACCGTGTAACGGACAGAGAAACGCAGATAATTGCATGCGTGGGACAAAGACAGTAAACGAAAAAAATACCAAGTAGGCCATATTTTCAGCCCGCTGTTGTCAAACGCCAAGTTATTTTGTCGACGGTATTTGAGTGATACTTGGCGTTTGGCAACAGCGCGCTAAAAATATGGCCTACTTGATAATTTTTTCGTTTTCTGTCTTAGTCCCGCGCATGCAATTACCTACGTTTCTCTGTCAGTTACACGGTTTGGTCGGTTTTGGATTTACCACACCTGTATATATGAAAGCTAGAAATGTAAAATACTCGTCACGTGACTATGAGAATGCAATTTTTGAGCTGACAACACTGTAAAGGCAAAGTGACAGCCAAAAACACGTCACGTGACCATGAAACGATTGTTTGAACTGTAAAAATTTAGACATTATTATTAAAAGCAAATACACGTCACGTGACTTTACATGACATTCCGAATAATAATTAAAATCTACCATTAAAAATAAAGCTTGTAAGGGGGTAATCTATCAGTTTAGAAGTAAAAAAACAGAAAATACCAAGTGAGTCAAAAAAGAAAAAAAAAACTAAATAACAATATTTACAAAAACCTCGACCGTTGCGTGACCGTTTCCACCATATTTACACAGAAAAAGTGATCGCCGCAATAATCCTCGCGCTTCTCCGCATATCACAATCTGCGTACAGTTTGTATAATAATTAAACAATGTTTCGTTTCCGCGTTTTTCTTTTTTTTTTTCCCAGAAAATGTACAACCGTTTCCCGCTCGAAAGTAAACGAAATCGGCTTGTTGCAGTGATGAACTTAGTCAGTTACGCAAGGCACATTTCAGTCAAACCAAAACCCACCATTACGTTTGTCTTCTTCAGATTGACTGTTCAAACTTCACTTTGAACTGTCAAGCCGAAGAAGAGAAACAAAGGTGAAACGGCCGCCTCCTTGTTTTTTTTTTTACAATTTATTATCAGTCTGGAACGTCCCGGTAGAAGAGTACAACTTTTTAATTACCCAATTTCAGTGCGAACAGTGACGTATTTTGACACTTGGTTAAAGTACAGACTTGTCAAATTACGACACAGTGACGTCACATGTTCCCAACGAACAGGACCTGAAAGATCCAATTCTTTTGTTTGCATTTTTATATTTAATTAGCTGCCAAGTAATTGTCCAGAAATAAAAAGTGTTTTAAGCCAATCTGCTTGTTTTAAAGATTAGAAATGTCAAAATTTAAATAATCAAAATAAACAATTATCTCACTAGACTCCAACATTGCTCAAGAACAAATCAGATCGTTCCAAGTCTGACGAGGGGGGGGGGAGGGAAAAAAAATATAAAGCGACTCTCATTCGTCGTCGCTGCCCGAAAAAGACGACGAAAATGACGTTACCGAACTTACATCGCTGACAGACACCTCGTCATCTGTCAAAGACGAATCGGTGTGCTCGTTATTGGTCGTCCAAACAACCGGCAACAGCGGATGGTAACGGTGGCCGGCCTCCGCGAACGGCCAGCCTGACCCGTGACGTCACTTCACTGACTCCTTTTTACGTTTGCTTTCCATGTCTGAAAGCAATTTTAGTTGATAATAGGACTGAAAACCGTCAAAACGCCTAGAAATGTTAGCAGAATGTCTAAAAATAGGGATAGTAATTTTGAAAAGAGCTTAGAAATTATGCAAAACATTCAAAATGACCTAGAAATGTTTGCTTTTTGTAAATAATAAAAGCAACCAACCTATTTACGCAAAAATACGTAATTTGGCAATTTTTTTTCTTCGTTTTAGGTTAAGGTTAATTTACAATTGCAATAGGCTTCTAAGAGACAAAAACATACCAATTATCTGTTGTAAAATGGGTAAGTATCAATTTATAAATGTAAACTAACCAAATGCTCCTGAAGTAGTTTAAAAAAATGTAAAAACATTCCAAAACACTATAGACGCTCCAAAATGTCTTGCAAAAGCTTACAAAACAGCCTAGAAGCTTCCAAAAGCGTTTAAAACAGTCTAAAACCCTTCAAAATGCTTTTCAACTTATCTAAAGAAGCCAACAAAAGATTTCAAGACAGTCTAAGCTTCTAGAGCAGTTAAGCAGCTTACCTAGAACCGTCTACAAGGTTTCAAATGCTTTAAAAGCAGTCCAGAACCTTCAATGCTCTTTAAACTGTTCAAATGCTCCTAAAGTAATCTAAAAAGGTTTTCAAACACTAGAGAAACTCCAAAATGCTTCTCAAGCAGTCGAAAGCCTTCCAAAAGCTTTTAGAACATTCTAAAGAGGCTTCCAAATGATATTCAACTAGTCTAAAAGCTCTCAAAAAATTTCAATGGTCTAAAAGCTTCCATAAGTTTCTAGAACCCTAAATAAGCTTACAAATGCTTTAATGCTTTTTAAACTGTCCAGAAACCTTCCAAAATGCTTCTAAAGCAGTCGAAAGTTTTTAAAACAGTCTAGAAGCTGTTAAAACATTTCAAGACAGTCTAAGAGCTTCCAAATGCTTTTAGAGCAGTTTAAAAGCTTCCAAAAGTATCTAGAACCATCTACAAAGTGTCAAATGGTATTAACAGCAGTCCAGAACTTTCAATACTCCTAAAGGAGTCTAAAAAGATATCAAAACACTACAGAAACTCCAAAATGCTTCTCAAGCAGTAGAAAGCCTTCCAAAACAATCTAGAAGCTTCCAAAAGCTTTTAGAACATTCTAAAGAGGAACATTCCAAATGATCTTCAACTAGTCTAGAAGCTCTCAAAAAATTTCAATGGTATAAAAGCTTCCGTAGGCTTCTAGAGCAGTTTAAAAGCTTCCACAAGTTTCTAGAACCCTAAATAAGTTTTCAAATGCTTTTAAAAGCAGTCCTAAACCTTTAATGCTTTTTAAACTCTCCAGAAACCTTCCAAAATGCAATCGAAAGCTTTTAAAACAGTCTAGAAGCTGTTAAAACATTTCAAGACAGCCTAAAAGCTTCCAAAAGTATCTAGAACCGTCTACAAGGTGTCAAATGGTCTTAACAGCAGTCCAAAACCTTCAATACTCCTAAAGGAGTCTAAAAAGATATCAAAACACTACAGAAACTCCAAAACGCTTCTAAAGTGGTCGGAAACGTTTCAAAACAATCTAAAAGATTCCAAATGCTCTTGAACTAGTCTAGAAGCTTCCAAAAAAAAATCTAGAACTTGAACTTAAAAAAAAAGCGTCTCCAAGAAAATAATTTTGCTTTTTAACAACTTTTTTCAGGATTTTCGTGCTTTTTAATCCGGATTTTAGTTATAAATGTTGCGAGATGTCGAAAAATCGAGATAGCAATATTGAAAAGGGTTTAGACATTTTGAATAAGCGGTCCCTTTTGAAAATCTATAGTAGAACGGTTAAACTTACCAGCACTTCGCGTTTTTCTTCTCAACGCGGCCGCTTCAGCTTCAGCGTTCGTATTCTGCGTCGTCTGTTGCGCTTGGGGCGGCTGCTGATGATGGCCAACATGCTGCTGCTGTTGCACCACCTTCTCCCTGCTCCGCGTGTTCTGCGCAGGCTGTTGTTTTTCCTGTTGTTGACCCGCCCTAGCCGATCTAAACGTTCACACGTGAAAGTAAACTATTTTTTGACCAATCACAACGACCACTTACCTCCGTATGTTCGTTTTATTGTTAACTTGACTAGCAGGAGTGGCTTGGAGGGTAGTGGCAACGGCGGCCGCATTTTTGACCAACTTCACGGCACTTTTAGGCGCCGACTTGCGCAATTTTTCAATCAGCGGCTCGTCACTGTCCGAGCTTTCGTCTTGCTGAGGCTGCGCGTTCGACGACGACGACGTTTTGATTGATTTCTTTAACGCGGCCGCGTTCTGAAGACGCTTTCCCACTTCCGATCCTTCTAGAAAATATACGACTTATGTAAAAAAAAGCAGGCTCAAAGAAAAAATGGCGGGTCTGAGTTGGTGTGGTGTGTGTATTTACCTGAGCCTTTTCTTGGACGTTTCCTCGACTCGTCGACGCTATGATTCGAGCTGTCACTTTCGTTTCTTTTTCGTTTCGCCGTTGTCGTGGGTGGCAGCACCGCTTTAGCCAGTTTCGGTACGGGAGAACTCAGTTCCGGACTGTTTAGTTTACTTAAAGCGCGCGTCCTCACTGATGACCTAATTTAAATACGTTTCGAATTATGATATACGACGTGCCATTTTTTTTGACAGCTGTTAATTAGTCTGCTACACTGTTGCCACTCTTCAAATTGTTTAAAAGACAAAACTACATTTTGAAGGTTGTGTGCTTGTTTTTGAAAAGTGCCAACTTGCGTTTTCTGTGTTGCCAGTCATGTGACGTGTATTTTACTGTTAGTCTAGGTTTACACGCGTCAAAATAGTCACTGAATTTGATAATATAAAAATATTAAATCTATACAGGGTGATTCACGGTGATGGTATATTAAAAGTATCTAGAGAAGTACAGAGGGTAGCCTAGGTTGGGTCCAAACTCTCTTTCCAAAGTAGTAGAGTAGGAGTAAGATTTTTTGAGTTTTTCCTGTTTTAAGTGTGTTTAAAAAACAAATATGTGTATTCTCTGCAGAAAACGCCCTCTAGCGTATTTTCTGTAAAACTAAACGATACAAAAATCTATGTCATTTGAAAGACATTAAAATGCTCTTTCAAACTAGACCAAAAGTATTCGAATCGGTTAAATAGTTAAGATATTAAAAGTTAAGAAATTGCATTGACCAGTCTCTCTCTTATTATGACATTTACGAAAAAAAAATACAATGCGTTTGTGGTTTCTTACAGGTGTGGTAAATCCAAAACCGACCTTAGGAAAATGGTGTACCGGACAGAGACACATAAATGATTGAACGCGCGTGACAAAGACAGAACACGTCCAAAAATTTTAAGTAGGCCATAATTTTGCATCAGTGTTGTCAAACACAACAAAAGAAGATTTTAATCACAGATGACAGATGAAATATTACTACAATAGGGAGGTCTCGTAACGCTACAGCAATTCGACTGCTAAATGAAAAATAATTTCATTCAAATTGTTAAACAAATTTGACAGAAATCGAACTAAATACAGCTCACACTTACCGACTATAATAAATTAGGAATAATCCAACAACAAAATTAATTTTGTCGACGGTATTTGAGTGATACTTGGCGTTTGGCAACAGCGCGCTAAAAATATGGCCTACTTGATATTTTTGTTCTTTTCTGTCTTTGTCTCGCGCATTTAATTATCTACGTTTCGCTGTCCGTTACGCGGTTTTCCTATGGTCGGTTTTGGATTTACCACACCTGTATATACAGGGTGTCCCACGACGAAAGACATCGATTGATATTGGAAAAAGTATAAATAGGAGAGTTTTGAAAATTTAGCAGGATACTGATGTGGGCATGCCCAATCTATGCTCAAAATGATTCCGTCATAAAAAATGTGGGTTTCTATTTAAAAAACTTGAGATTTTTCATTTTTTTTAGAGGCAAGTTAATGATTTTTTTTTGACGACCCTGTATACAAATGGGTCATTACGCACCCTCAGTTTAATAAAACGATCCTTTATTTACAATAACCCAAAGTTTCATTGCAAAATGAATTACGGTTTTGACAGGGTACAAAAATATGTTGACCGTTGCAACTGTCACTTTTTTGGAAAAACATCAAATATTTCGAAAACGGCTAGAGATAGGCATAGGGCATTGTACACAAAAGTTGGTCAGAATTTTGTGAGGAATTCAAATATGTAAAAATATATAGGGTGTTCTATTTAAAATAAGAAAGTTGTGATCGACTTCCGGTATAAACGGAAGTGCAACCATCTTGAAAATATTTTAGTTAGATTGGGCATGCCCACATCAGTATCCTGTCAAATTTTCAAAACTCTCCTATTTATACTTTTTCCAATATCAATCGATGTCTTTCGTCGTGGGACACCATGTATATTCCCTTTGATTCTCGTATGATGGTAAAAGACGCTTTAAACTTAATTTGCTTTTAACTTTGAATTAGTGAGTTTTCACAGTTCAAACTATCTTTTGTTCTCTCAATTGCAACGTTGCACTTTTTGATTAGTAGGAAAAACGTACAAACTTGTAAATCTTACCTTGTTGCCGGACTGTGCAAATTAGGTGTGGATTCGCTCGGTATCTCAATCAATAGCTGCTCGAGGAGGCTTTTGTTTTTGTTGTTGGCGTGTTGCAACATTGGCAACGGCGTGGCCATATTGCTGTCCTCATCTTCTGTGGTGGTTAACATCGGACTTTCGCTGCCTCCTCTCGAGTCCTGATCGCCCCCACCTCCACCCTTATCCACCTGATTCGGCGGGTACGAGAAGACGCGGAGCGTTGGGGAGTTGGGCGTTGGCAAATCAATCTCTTTTTTGGCATTTCCCTTATTGCCGGGCTCGATGTCGTCGTTGGCGTCGTTACGAGGCGGACTTTTTGACGCGCTTTTGTTCAAATCGTCCTGTAACGTGCACGTTAGATCGCAGCACGGTTTCGAATCGCTCCGGTGTATGCACTCGTTCTCGTTAACGTCCTCTTTAGTCCGATTCGGCGATCGTTCGTCCTTTGACTCGGACGATTGCACTGCGTTCGTAATGCTGCCTTTTGACTCTTCTTGATTCGGTTCGAGGCCCTCCATTTTTGCCAGCTGCGCCTCGATATCGAGTATGTCAGGCACTTGAGTTTTCGGTACTACCACGTTAGGGATAATGTCGGCGTGCGGACTTTGACTCGCCTAATTGTCAATTTTAAATTATCACCAAATTTCAATTTAAACTGTTACTAATATACCTGATTGGGACTTTTCTCGCTCAACGCGTCCATACTCTCGATTCCGCTGTCCTCACCCTGGCCGCCACTACTGCCCGAATTGGGTGACCGTCCACCAGACGTCACCACAACGCTATTCAATTGTTTTTTCCCGTTCTTGGAGACCGTCCAACGATTTTCGACCCCTCCCGTCGGGTAAATTGCACTTTTCCGGCTCTGGCGATTTTTCTTTTCTATCCGACACCTGACCACTCGCTTCCTGAGGACTTTTAGGTACCTGAAATGGAATAAAACATCTCTAAAATCGAACAGTGCTTTTGGAATGACATATAATACAACTATAAGCACATAAAAAGAAAACTTTCACTCATTATACACAAATGTCAAACTTAGAAGCCTCTGGCAGTTTTAAAAATATTGTGGAAGGTCTAGAGTCTGTTTACAATTTTTTAGGAGTTTTCAACCCAATTTAGAAGTCTCTATCAAATTGAATTCCATGTTAAACTACTCTATGAAGAGCAAACAAGTGAAATAACCATTATTTTCACATAAAGGCAAATTACATTGAATTTAACAGTTTCCACTATCTTTGTAGGCCTGGAAATCTTGTTTTGACAACCATACAATAAATACCTCAAATAACCAAATTGATTATAAAACCCAGATTGAAGAAACCCCGTTCTACAATTTATTTCACTCAATTAGGTAATTAATTAGTTTTTTCTTGCACTTTTTGGCAAATACCTTCCTTCAGGGTTAAACGGCCCTATTTCATTTGTGTAGAAAATGGTATTTCCTACAACTTTTGCTTCTTACGCTATTTGTTATTGTAACACAGAAAGAAAATGAGATCAGTTGATGTATACCAGCATTTTAGCTCTCTGGTAGCTGTTATTTTTATCTAGAAGTTGTGAAAGTGTTCCCAAAACTCATAAATACGTAGTCTAAATGAGTGGGAGATACATAAAATGCGTGTAAAAAAATGTAAAAACATTCCAAGACACTATAGAAGCTCTAAAATGCTTTGCAAAAGCTTAACAGCTCAACAGTTTGAACGCTTCTAGAGCAGCAAAAATTTCTGGAACCGTTCCATAAGTTTTCAAATGCCTTAAAGTTGTCTAAAAAGGTTTTAAAACACTACAGAAACTCCAAAATGCTTCTCAAGCAGACGAAAACCTCCCAAAACAGTTTAGAAGCTTCTAAAGTAGTCGAATACCTTCTAAAAGCTTTTAGAACAGTCTAAAAACTTTCAAATGCTCTTCATCTAATCTAGAAGCTCTCAAAACATTTCAAGACAGTCTAAAAGTCTACGTTTGCTTTTAAAACAGTTTAAAAGCTTCTAGAACCGTCTACAAAGTTTGAAATGTCTTAAAAGCAGTCCCAGAACCAATCAATCAATCAATTATCGTAAAGTAGTCTAAAAAGACTTTAAAACACTACAGAAACTCCAAAACGCTTCTAAAGCAGTTAGAAGTCTTTTAAAACAATCTAGAAGCTTCCAAAAGCTTCTAAAGCAGTCGAAAGCCTTCTAAAAGCTTTTAAAACAGTCTAAAAGATTTCAAATGCTCTACATCTAATCTAGAAGCTCTCAAAACATTTCAAGACGGTCTAAAAGTCTCCGTATGCTTTTAAAACAGTTTAGAAGCTTCTAGAACCGTCTGCAAAGTTTCAAATGTCTTAAAAGCAGTCCCAGAACCTCCATCGATCCTAAAGTAGTCTAAAAAGACTTCAAAACACTACAGAAACTCCAAAATGCTTCTCAAGCAGACGAAAGCGACCCAAAGCAGTTTAGAAGCTTCTAAAGCAGTCGAAAGCCTTCTAAAAGCTTTTAAAACAGTCTAAAAACTTTCAAATGCTCTTCATCTAATCTAGAAGCTCTCAAAACATTTCAAGACAGTCTAAAAGTCTCCGTATGCTTTTAAAACAGTTTAAAAGCAGTCCTAGAACCTTCAATGATCCTAAAGTAGGTAGTCTAAAAAGACTTGAAAACACTACAGAAAATGCTTCTAAAGCAGTTGGAAGTCCTTCAAAACAATCTAGAAGCTTCCAAAATCTTTTAGAACAGTCTAAAAAATTCCAAATGCTCTTGAACTGGTTTAGAAGTTCCCAAAAGTTTTCAATACAATCTAAAATCTTCCGTATGATTGTAAAGGAGTATAAGGGTTTCAAAAAAAAAATGTCAAAAACTTGAACTAAAAGATAGTTAAAAATGTTATTTAAGAAAATTAGTTTTTCTTTTTATGCATTTTTTCACGTTTTGAGTGCTTTTTAATAGTAATCTTCATTGATTACAAGCATAAATAGACTTACAGATCAAAAAATTGATCTAATCAAGTTATAACAGTAAAGGCTCACCTTTTCGCCGCCACCGGCATTTTTCCCAGTTTCGACTTGCACGTGACCGACAACTTCCACGGTCCGATGAGGTGGTCGTGGAATTCCTTTGTCACCGATCACCATGTCCTCCATTAGACTTTGTTTGAACTTGGCTTCCATGTCCAAATCCACCGCAGTTGGTAGAGCAATCGCCTGCTGCCTTCTACCGCCATCCGGCGGTGATCCCGGATTGCTCATCCCCAAACTAGCTTTGGAGGCGGCAAACAGCTTCCTTTCCTTCAGTTTGACTTTGTCTTTGCTGCGAATTTTTTGAGGTAAAACGGCAACGGTGCCCACATTTGTAGAACCCAAAATAGACGGCGTTGTGGCTTCTTCACCGCAGTCATCTTCGAGCCGTTTCGAATCGCTTTCAGATTGACTGAGCCGTCTTCGTTTGTCTTCCGGCATTAAAGCACCGTTGGCGTCGTGTTTTTTACCAGTTCGAACCAGATCAGAATCGGATCCGCGCCGTTCTTTCTGTTTCTCCTTGTAATGATTGTGCAGTGTTGAGTATTTCGAGAGTGAATTGTTTCCTGGGGATCCTGGCATGTCGGAGAGTAGTTCCTGCTGGAAAACACAAACGATTAAGCTGGCAAATATCATTTATGAGAGTTATAATATACTACCTTATGCTCGTGATTGGCTTTGAACTTTTTGATTCGCTTGTGTTCGCCAGAATCAGTGGTGGAGCCGTCCTGTTCACTGGCGCCCTCTCTCTTTGCCTTACTTTGAAGTTTTCGTGTTTTCTTCACCATGGGCGTGCCATCAGGGTTTAATTTCGTTTTGTTCTTGATAACGGCCGAGTTGCGCCCACGAAGACTGATGTGCAAGGGAGGCACGCGCAACTCTTCACTACCACTAGCTCCTGTCAGAGTGACAGGTGGGCCTGGGATTGCTGATGACGTTGACGCTCGTTTCGGCTGTTGAGAGTTCACAAAGCTCACATCCACTTTGTAAGCCGGATTGATCGGTTGATCGTTTTTCTCCAGTTTTAAGCGCAGCTTAATTTTTTCCTGTTTCAAAAGAAAAATACCTTAAAAATGTCACCTGGAAATGCAACAAGACTATAGTACCTTCTGAGCTGGTGAATCTCGTCCTTCCCGTCGTATTTTCGAGTTTTTAACTCTCGAATGTTTCCCCTCAGTACTCGACCGTGTCTCGCTGTCACTTTGATCTGTTGCAGTGTCTAACCGCGAGGTGGAGTTGGTGTCCTCATCTGACAAACCCAACGGCGAAGGAAGGCCGGTAAAAACATCCTTGACGTCTTCAACGTCACTGTCCTCACCCCCCGAATGGGGCTCCAATTCACCAGTCAGAGGGTTTATAAGAAATTTTCTACCGTCCATTTGTACGTTAGAAGATTGATGACTGGTTAACATTGACATGGCGGTAAACTCAGCCTCGCTGTCCTGACCGTTATTGCTCTTCGGTGGTGGATGGTCGTCGTTTAACGCGGACGCCGTTTCCGAATTCAGGGCCGTACCGAGCAATTCCAGTTCGGACAGTTCAGGCAACGCGTCCTGATCCAGGGTGGGTAGCAATTCGTCCAGCTCGTCCGGCTTTAGGTCGGTCAGTGACGGTGCCAAATCCAGCAGACTGGAGGCAGCGTTGCCCATCAACGTCTCCCAATTACGCGTGATCGCCACACTGTACGGAGGCGGTGACGGTAACGGTTTTTTTACCACGTTCGTTACCGCTGGTTCTGCCGATATCACCTTAGAAAAACCAAGTGTCAAATGAATATACCAACAAACTGTCAGAACTGTCATTTTACAGTGTCTTTGCAAACTAAAACTTAATTCTCATAACGTTTTGACTGACAGATCTGACAAAACTTTTTTCAGATTTCCGGTATTTTCAGAAAGATCATTCCATTGGCTATCCATTGACGTATAAAACTCTACTAAAAATGGTGCAAATAATTGAGTTATTCTAGAGTGAACAAAAGGATGCACCAAAAACGTCATACAAAAATTAGTCAGCTTTGGCGCCCTCTAGCGACCAAACCGTCCAATCTATTAAAGTAGGTTGGGATATTTTTAGAAAGTTTATTTCATTGGCTTTCCGTTGACGTATAAAACTCTACCAAAAATAAGGCAATTACGTGAGTTTTTGAGGATTGAACAAGAGGATGAACTAAAAAAATTGGTCAAATTTGATGCCCTCTAGCGGCCAAACAGTCTAACGTATCAACCCAAAAAGAGACATTCATAGAAAGCTCCTTTCATTGGCTGTCCATCGACATATAAAAGTATATACAAAGTGCTACAAATATACAGGTGTGGTAAATCCAAAAGCGACCATAAGAAAACCGTGTAACGGACAGAGAAACGTAGGTAATTGCATGCGCGGGAGGAAGACAGAAAACGAAAAAAATATCAAGTAGGCCATATTTTCAGCGCGCTGTTGCCAAACGCCGTAAGTATTCAATACCCTCGACAAACTTACTGTCTTTCTCCCGCGCATGCAATTACCTACGTTTCTCTGTCCGTTACACGGTTTTCCTATGGTCGCTTTTCGATTTACCACACCTGTATGTGTAATTTACAGTGACAGGGTGCGTCACCAACATTTTTTGACTGGTTAAAGGCTAATTTCACCTTAGAAAATTAGGAAAACACAGTCATGTGACTTATTAGGGACATTTTTTGAAAAACTGTTTTTGCAAAATTTTTTTTGTATCCTTTTCAAAAGTTCTCGGTGAATTATTACAGACGTGTGTTTTGCTATTTTCATTTGAAGCTATAATAACTCAGAAATTGAGCATTAAAAAAAACTATGACGTCACATGTCCGTTTTTGACTATTTGGCAACGTTGATACTTATTTAATAGAGCGTCAAGAAAGAAGATTACGTCACCCTAACCCTATTTTACTGTTTATGGTTTTGACTTTGAATTTGTTTATTTTTTATTGCTGCAAACATAAAATGCTAACAGCTGTAAATATGAATTTAAAAAAATGCTTTGTATGGTGCTGTAATTATAAAATATTTCTACCTGTGCCGAGAAATCTGCAAATTCGGAAAACATGGTGCACTTTGGCCAAGACGTAAACTTGCAAAAACTGCCTTGTACTTGTTGTGAAGATCATTTTATTGTAAGTAGTATATGATTGCTCAAGAGTAGAAAGTAATACATTTAAACACTTGGAAAGATTGAAAGAAAAAGTACACAAAATAAAAACAATAATATTGAGGTTAAACTGGGGTTATATTGAATAATTTCTATCTTTGTCTGTTTCGTGCATTGCCTCCTTTGCACTCACAAACTGATTAAAAGCGACGTTGCCAAAAGTAAAAATCTTAATTAATTACAAAAAAATGTGTTATTCACATGAAAAACAATTTTTTCTAAAACATTAGCAAAAAAACCGTAAAACAATTATGAAAAGCCTTCTTACCTGAGTGACTAAGGACTCGGACTGAGCCAGACCCAAACCGATTTGATTGTGTTGGGCCGTGACCACCCCCTGACCGTTTCGACTGTTCATTATACCGATATGCGCGTGCGTCACCGCGTGACTCTTCACAGTCACGTGACTATTGTTATTGTTACTGCCCGACGACACCACTACATTGTTTGTGTTGACGTGCATTTTCGTTTGACTTTGATGCGACAAAGTGTGACCGAACACGTTTTTCTGTCGTAATATGGCGGGCGCGGATTGCGCCTGAACTAATGGCAAGTTGGTGCGCCCTGATTGGTTGGTGGCGCCTGCGTTCTGTGCCTGCGTGGGCAACGGTTTGTTCACCTAGAAATAATGATTTACTCTCTGTAACTTGTTTTGTGTGGCGTTTAATCGTACTTACCGCAATGATACTGCCCTGTGGTGTCCTTTGGTAGCGTTGACCGGTAAACGTGGGTCCTTTCGGCGTTGCATTCATGCCGAAAATGCCAGTTTGACGGTGCAAACCAGCCACCGAACTATTATTGGTCACCGAGTTGGCCAACGAAGTGGCAATACTCTGAATGGCCGAGCTCGCGTCCACGTGACTTGAGGTACTGCTTGCTAAGGCGATTGAGGTCGATAAGGCGCATGTCGGTGACGGACTACTACTGCTAACGCTACTACTACTAAGATTATTGTTGCTCGAATTCACTAGCACATTGTTAGCCTGAGAAGTGGTGGCGGAGACGACGAGGTGATTGGCCGTGGATCCCCGCGATTGATGCGGTACCGCCGCGGTACCGGAAGGTGGTGCTAAAATTTGACCTTGACCCGGAACCGGCAAATTAGTGAATTGCGTCCCGAAATTGTTTTTCAGTTTAGTACCGGTTGCCTTAACAGATGGCGCGGCACGCATATTATGTCGTGCCGTAGTGGAGTTGGGCACTGACGTGGTCGGGCCTTGTTGGTCGTTTTGTAGTAAGTTGACCAACAAAGGGCTTGAAATTGTAACAGCCGGCTGAAAATCAATCAAATCACATTAGTAGTGTTTAACTGGTTTGAGAAGCATATTATTCAGTGACTTCTGACTGTTGCGTCACATCCCTTATCTCAATTCATTAAGTTGCTTGAAAGACATTATTAATGCTAAACCCTGTTTGTCACATGTCACATTTTAAAAAGGCTTTCAGACGATTTAAGCATTTTGAAATCTAAGCCTAAATGGTGTAAATAAAGAAGAAAGTTTTAAAAAACTAGTGAAATGCATTGATTGGTTGGTCATATACTACGGCTTCTGCAAAGTTCAAACTTGAACGTTCCAAGAATTGATTTAAATTACCAGAAGTCTCTAGGGCTATTTTAAAACCTTCAAATGCTATTGAGAACCTTCTGAAAAGTGTCACAAGCTTCTACAACTGCCTTAGACCTTCTCAGAGTGGTTTTATATTGTCAGAGACTTGTAGGACTGTTTCGAAGGTGTCAATCACCTCTAAATGCCACTAAGAACTTTTAGAGTCCTCTACAACTGTCTTAAACTAGCCCAGAACTGTTTTAATTTGCCAGAGGCCTGTAGGACCATTTTGAAAGTTCCATAGACTGCTAAAGAATATTGAAAACCTTCTAAAAAGTGCCAGAGGCCTCTACAAGTGTGTTAAACCTTCGCGGATACCTCTAGAACCATTTTGGAAGTGCCAGAGCTTTTTAAATAATACTGCAAACCTTCTAGACATTGCCACAGCCTTTTACAAGTATCTTAAACCTTGCAAAAAGTGTTTTAAATTGTCAAAAGCTTCTAGATCCATTAAAAAAGTGCCAGAGGCTCCTAAATGCTATTGACAATCTTCTATAAACTCCCAGAAGCCTTTTACAAGTGTCTTGAACCTTCTAAAAAGTGTTTTAAATTTTTAAAAGCTTCTAGATCCATTAAAAAAGTACCAGAGGCCCCTAAATGCTATTGACAACCTTCTATAAACTCCCAGAAGCCTCTGCAAGTGTCTTAAAATTTCCCAGGCTTGCTTTAATTTGTCAGATGCCTCTAGAATCATTTTGGTAATACCAGCTCTCTAAATAAGACTGCAAACCTTCTAGAAATTTGCCAGAAGCCTCTATAAGTGTCTTAGACCTTTCAAAAATAGTTTTAAATTCTCAAAAGCTTTCAGATCCATTAAAAAAGTGACAGTGACCTCTAAATGCTACTGACAACCTTCTAAACAGTATCACAAGCTTCTACAAATGTCCTAAACCTTCCCAGACTTGTTTTAAACTGTCAAATGCATCTAAAACCATTTTGGAAGTGCCAGAGCTCTCTAAATGATACTGAAAACCTTCTAGAAACTGCCAGAAGCCTCTATAAGAATCTTAAACATTCCAAAAAAAGGTTTAAAATTGTCAAAAGCTACTAGATCCATTACAAAAGAAGCAGAGCCCTCTGCAAGTGTTTTAATCCCTCCCAGATTTGTTTTAAACTGTCAAATGCCTCTAAAACCATTTTGGAAGTGCCAAAGCCTTCTAAATAATACTGTAAACCTTCTAGAAGTTGCCAGAAGCCTCTATAAGTGTCTTAGAGCCTTCATTTTAATAGTTTTAAATTCTCAAAAGCTTTCAAATCCATTAAAAAAGTGACAGTGACCTCTAAATGCTACTGACAACCTTCCTAAACAATGCCACAAGCTTCTACAAATGTCTTAAACCTTCCCAGACTTGTTTTAAACTGTCAAATGCATCTAAAACCATTTTGGAAGTGCCACAGCCTTCCAAATAATCCTGCAAATCTTCTAGAAGTTGCCCGAAGCCTCTATAAGAATCTTAAACATTCCAAAAATGGTTTTAAATAGTCAAAAGCTACTAGATCCATTACAAAAGAAGCAGAGCCCTCTACAAATGTTTTAATTCTTCCCAGATTTGTTTTAAACTGTCAAATGCATCTAAAACCATTTTGAAAATGCCAGAGTTGCCTCTCTAAATGATACTGCAAACCTTCTAGAAACTGCCAGAAGCCTCTATAAGAATCTTAAACATTCCAAAAATTGTTTTAAATTGTCAAAAGCTGCTAGATCCATTACAAAAGAAGCAGAGCCCTCTACAAGTGTTTTAATCCTTCCCAGATTTGTTTTGAACTGTCAAATGCCTCTAAAACCATTTTGGAAGTGCCACAGCCTTCTAAATAATACTGCAAACCTTCTAGAACTTGCCAGAAGCCTCTATAAGTGTCTTAGACCTTCAAAAAAGTGTTTTAAATTGTCAAAAGCCCCCAGATACATTAAAAAAATAACAGTGACCTCTAAATGCTGCTGACAACCGTCTAAAAAGTGCCAGAGGCATCTAGACTCATGTTGAAATTTGTCAGAGGCCTATACAAGTGTTCTAAGGGCCTTTTGTACCAACATATTTAAAGGCATCATAGGCTAAGTTTTCATTTGACTATAAATGAATCTGTGTGGTCATAAACCTTGTTTAAAATTGCCAGAAGCCTCTGCAAGTGTTCTACACCTTCTAAAAATTATACTATATAATTTATTGTAGCCCCTGTCCCTTACAATCACATTTAATCACCAACATACGAGTTTTGGTGGTGATAATAGTCAGAAGTCACTGAACAGACTATAGTACAATCTTAATGCTTACCTGCACTGTAGCTGCATTAGAAGATTGCCGAATTCCTGGATAAGGAGGAGGTAAAAACGGTGGAGGAGGAGGGTCCATGTTTGTTGTACTTCTTGAAACACTGGTAGATCCATTGCCGTTGCTGCTTTGACTGTACAAACACCAAAAAAAAATAGAAAACTCAGTTCATCTAGATTTAGTAGACTACTCACCTGTGAATAGCCTGATTCATGCTGGCAAAGGGAAAAGGTCCCGCAAACGGAGACTTATTATTAATGGAATTCGAAGGAATAACGCTTTGTGGCGGTCCCATATTGACTCCCACTCTTGGAACGACCGAATCGGATGGACACACCACGTTAGGCGACTTGAATTGCACTTGAGAATTGCCGCCAGCGGCGCCACTGCCAGAACCGCCCGCCGAACCATCCTGGGTGGTGCGCAAAATCACCTCTTGCGGTTCACCGTTGGCTCCTTGCAAACGCAACGAGATTGCGCCCTCGCCGTCCAACTGGACGCTTAAAATGCCAAGCGCGCGTAGCTGCGGGGCTCCTTGCTGCGCGAGCTGTCTGAGGCGCAACGCGGCCTCGCGCGGCACCGACAGCGTCACGCGCACCGAGTTCCACGGCTCCAGTTTGCGTACTTTCACCGGCACGCCCAAGATACCATTCAACCTAACCAACCACTAAGTTTGTTACAATATTTACTAACTGAACAACTGGTTTAACAAACTTTTTTTGCCTAAAAACTTACCTATCAACTACGGTTTGGAACTGTCGGGAAAACTCCGGATGGCCGAGTGTTCCCTCACAGGTGATGACGGTGGAGACTTCTTCTCCCGTCTGACCACCGTCTGGGGCCATTTACAATAAAAAAAAGGGCGCCTTGTCGCGCCAAAAGTCCCTTTGCGCCCGAGCAGGGCCGCTCGGACATGTTTGGGGAGCCATCCAACAGTTTATTAATATTGATCCAATCTATAACAGAAATTATTATCAATTGCGATGCAGTTGCAGCCAAAATAGGACCTTATAAACAATTTGTTTTTAGGTTAAGGACAAAATTTAAGGTAGGACCCTATTTCTGTTACAAGATGGATAATTATTGAGAAAAACCTGATAATGATACTAGAAGACCAGAGGGGTAGATTTTGTACACCAAAGTGCCTTTTTGCATACAAAATACCTCACAATGCCTTAAAACTGCCTAAAATGCCTCAAACTGTCTTGAAATACATCAAAATACCTTTAAATTATTTAAACTGCCTTAGGATACCCTCAAATGTTTACACATTTGTGGCATTCTTAAATTTAGTTATAAATTCCCTGGTATTGAGGTTAGGTAACATTGTAAAGGTTTTACCAAATTTTTGACCTTAGGGGTTATTTTTTGACGTTTGCACGAATCTTCTAACTGTCATAGTAACCAAGTTTAAAGGCACTGATCATTTAAAAGAAACAGTTGAAAAATTGGTAATTTAAATTTAGACAGTAGTCAGTCAAATTGTAGGAACTAGATCACGTGACTTGATAATTCCATTTTTGAGCTTGCAACATGGTAAAGGACAGTTGACATTGTCAAAAACAGTCAAATTTTTGAAAAATTTCATAAATTAAATTTAGACAGTTTTGTAAAAGCTGAAATTGCAAGAGACACATCATGTGACTTCGATTATGCCATTTTAGAGCTTGCAACACTGTCCAAGCCAACTGACACCTGTCAAAAACAGTCACGTGAGGTTAATAATACAATATTGAACTTGCATCACTGTAAAAGCCAGTTGATTCTGAACTGTTTCAAATATGGGTTTGGACCATTAGCGGGATAATTTGTATGTAGTCGTGTAAATCAGTACACAGCAATACTTATCCCCTCCATGCAGATGGCCCAATTCAGTTCCTAAACATTCAAAATTATGAAGCCGAAAAAATACAGTGCTACCCTCACACTTGTAAGGTGCAATCTATTTTTTTTTTCCGAAAATTAGAAAAACTCTAACAAAGCCTCACCATAATACCTGTGCAATCTGGTTCCTGCTTTGACCAATTACAAACAAAGACTTGGGGAATAATCTTATTTTTCTAATGCAACCAAAAATAAACACAAAATAAGGTTAGAATAATATGAAGATCATTTTCTCTCTTCAACCCTTATTAAATAAGTATCAACATTGCCAAACGGTTAAATAATTATTGAGATTGTAAATTTAAAACCATATTTTTCTCAGTTGGTAACACAAGATGGTTAAAGAGAACCAAATTCAAAGGTGCAACAAACTAGTCCACCCTTTTAACCCTAAATAGGTATTTGATATACATTTTAGTTAAAACATTAGTTCCAAAGCAATTGACTGTCAAAACTATCATTGGAATTTGAAATCAATTTTAAAAAATGGTTGTAAAATGCTTGAAAGGATGAGAAAAGTCTTTCCAAGGTCTTATTACCTACAGTATATGCCAAGCTTAATTTAAGAAAAAAATTAATTGTAGTAACATTTTAGTTGTTTGAATTAATCATTGAAAACCTCTTAAAACAAGGAGAATCGTTAGAAAAAAAATTAAATTTTTAATATTTCCACCACTAAACAACTGATGCATTTCCAAGAGGATAATTATTAACATTTTTGTTGCCGGGTGTAGTTTTCAAACTGGATACGTCCCGAAACTATCTCGATACCCTTAAAAAACAATATCGCCGTCAATTTAGCACTATTCTGCGTGTGAAACGTACAAAATTTGGGCTCTAAATTGTAGAAAATTAAAAATCTCGATCTGATCGCAGCCATTTTGGAAACTTGGGGGAGTGTTATTCCATGTGTTCAAATGCTGAATAAAGCGATATAAACGTATAAATAACCCCGGGTTTTGCATTATTTCGTCGAATCCCGCTGTGTTTTATCAGTTTTGCCAGTTTCCACGCGAGTCTTCGGCTCGAACGAACCGCAATAAACGCATCCAAATCAATTTGCTTACTGACTAGGAAACATTTATTGTATATACCCCATTTCGGTGTGACATACTTTTTTGACACGGCAACGGCTTCCCCACAATTCCAATTGTCCTCAACACTTCACCAACTCAACAAACACACACTAATTAAACGAATTTCGGGTTAAAACGTCCGTAGAAACGTACATAATATTGTTTTTTAAAATAATTAAACGCTCTCAACAATAACAACTCGACGCCATAGGACTTGCGCGCACCAGATGCGCCATGGAGCGGCCATTTTACAGAAAGGAAATGTTTGACGTTCGACAGACAAAGTTACTAGGCAACCAATCTAGTGAAATACCAGAAAACACTAGATTAATCAGCTGATAATGCCATGTTGCCAAACCGCAACCATTCAATTATATTTTTTGATAATCATTTTAAATTTATATACAGTGTTGTTTGAAAGTATTCATAATTTATGTAATGCTTTTCTTATTTAGCAGCGTAAACAAACACATTTATATAAATGGAGAGTAGAAATGAAACGTGCAATGCTGCCAAGTCTCCCTTCAGTTTCAGTTTTTTAATAATAAAACAAACCAAACCAAGTTAAACTTTATTGCCTAAACTCTAGTATTCGACATTTCTGAGATTACATTTGGATAGGAGGAAAGCACCTTTCAGCATGAGTCAAACAAGCCCTTGGCCCTCATTTTTTCAAACTCTTTGTTAATGTCGTAGGTCCTGGAAAAGTAAATCATAATTATTGTTAGTAGTGGCACTCTCACGGGGTATTCCTTACTTGTAAAAGTTGGCGTAAACTTCCTTTCTTTTATCGTTGTACAGTACTTTCATGGTAACAGCGGCGACCGTACACAAAACTAGGGCTACGCCCAAGTTTGTTTTGATTTGACTGCCCAACAGGCCACGGAGTTGGGGTTTTGCAACTGTGCTGACTTTTCCACCGGCCATAATTTGGTTTTTACGCTAAAACACACCCAACGTTATGTAAAGAACTGTTCAATTTCAATAAAATTGGTTATTTAATTTCTTGTCAAAGGTCAAAATACATTTGCTGTCAACTGTCACTAAATGACGCTGTCAATCATGTGACTGAAAGCTATTTGTTATGAAGTTTCACAATTTTGTAAATATAAACAAACTCAAAATTTTTAGTTTTATTTGGTTGTTCCTACTTTTGGGTGTCCAGTTCAGTCGGGTGGTGCAAAACTAGCACATCAACAAAATGACCAGCATAAAAGACACCCCAAAAATCTAAAAACTCATTAACTGAGATTAGAGGAAAACCAAAATGATTGGACTGTATGAAGGTCATCAGGAAGTTGAATTATACTGTAAATTCAGGTACTGTAAATTGAGTCATCTCTACACTTGAACAGCTTGCATGTAGTGTCTTAAAAATGACCCAAAACATAGTAGTTTGGTCACTTAACAAAAGTGTTGAAATCAGAGACAACCTGACTGAACCAGTGAAGAAACTTGCATCAATTAAAGACCACCTTTTTCTGCTGACCTGCTCTAATACTCTATACAAAGGACTGGTTGAGGAGGATGGTGGCAAATTTGTTAAACTGAATTTAATTCCAAATATAACTCCAATAGACATAGACAGTCATAATGATTGTTTGTATATGGTGGACTGTAGTGGTACAGTACTAGTGTGTAATGAGAATTTGGGTGTTTTAAACCAAATTACTTTAGTAGATCATTTTCAATGTCCTTCCGGTCACACTATCACCGGTCATAAGGTTAAAGTGAAACAATTGGCTGTGAATCAGTTTGGTGCCCTTTATGTGTCTGAACATAATCAGCTTTGGGGCAGTGGCAACATGCCCCATGTGGCCATTTGCAGTGATGAACCAAAGAAAGTAGATTTTTTCTCTCAGAGAGTGGTGCACAGTATTGCAATGGGTACTGATTTTGCTGTGATTGTTGTTAGTAAAGAAACTTGTAATGAACAGTACCAGCCTGTGTTGTGTCAGCTGTGCTTGCCATCTCAACCACCACAAGAAAATGTATGTCCTTTAAATGACCTGACATCAGTATTGAGCAGTGATAGTCAGCAAAAACAGGAAAAAAACATAATTTTTCGCAACACTGAGGCAGCCAAAGAGTTCCTAACCAGACAGATCTCACACATGTCCACAGCTGGGGAGGAATACCTTATAGAATGTACCGAAAAACCTACTCGTATAATCAAAGAAAACATGACTAATGTAGCTAGTTTTGTGTATGAAGGTGTCAAAACTGTGGGTGATAAACTGTCAAGACATGTCAGTTTAGGTTCTGAGTGTGCAGCCACAATGAATGACAATCTGAAAAATTCAAAGGAAGACTTTTTGCTGTCTTTGAGTCAGAGCACCTCAGAAAACAACTTGCAAGACTTGGAAATTGAAGCAAATACTGATATTATATTGATGAAAGGCAGTGGCATTTTGGATAGAGAAGTTTGGATGTGGGGTAAGAATCATCATGGTAATGAAGATTGTTTGCCTATTATTATATCAACATTATCAAAACAAGGAGTGTGCAAAGTGTCTCTTCAAAAAGGACACGCGTGCGCTATTACATTAGACGGCAGAGCCTTCCTCTGGGGCCGAAACGACGATCACCAGGTCACTTTTGACAGTCAAGTGACGCAAATCGTCCCCAAACTGTTTGCCAGCAACATTGACGAAAGAGTTTTGGACGCCGCGTGCGCAAGCACCTCCACCACAATTCTGAGCAATAAAACTAACATTACATATTTCGGACAGTTAACTCACACCCACCAAACGATTTACCACAAATTTATGGCCGACAACGTTGCCAAATGGTCTGTAACACCTTTCAAACATTTGATCAGCAGCAATGAGTACTGTTTGTTCAATTTAGTGGGAGAGTGTGAGGAGACTGTGAATCAATTCATTGTGAAAGAGCAATTGATGCTGGAGGAAATGCTTTGTGTAGACAGGTTGGTGATGAAGGTTTTGAGTAAAAAATCCTTGGAAGCTGAGGATATATCTTTGTGTGAAAGTTTGTGTTCAACCTACAAACAATTGCTACAATTTATGGCTGTAAATGTGGAGTCTTTGCTTGAGTTTCGATGTGGAGTTGTACCGTTAAGTGGAATAACTCTGATTAAACACTTTAAAGAGTTTATAGCGCTCCACAAGCAATACATTAGAATAGTGCTTGATTTAGTCAGCATTAACGGTTTTGAACACTTAAATAGTTTCATTACAATCAGTCCGCAACTTTATACACTAAGATCGGGAGTTTTGAAGGATTTCCAAGTGAAAGAGAAACAAGTTATGTATTTGGTGCAGTCGCCAGTAAAACGTTTGTTGGTCTACAATGAGTTTTACCGGAAATTTGCTAGTCCGGAGTTGTATTTAAAGTGGAAAGAACTTATGGAACTTCTTGAGGTGAAAAGTAAAGAAGCTGAGAGAACCAGCCTATTCTGGGAAACATCCGGCAAAAGCGTAGCCTACCTCAAACTCCCTAAAAGACGCTTAATAAGCGACAGTCCTATTAATTTGCACAATTCCAGCAGATTCTCCACCCATCGTTTCCTTTTATTCTCTGACGCGTTTGTGCACATTACCAATTCCACCCATCAGGCCTACGACCTTAGAATGATATGGTTGGACTTGCCCCAGCACGATTCTTTAAACTTAATCAGCATGAAAACTCCCGAAGAGACCTTAATTTTACTCACTGAAGATGGTGAATCCAAGTGGTACTGGTTCCAAGCTCTACAACAAGCAATCAAAACTGCTTTGAATAAGTCTGATTTGCTTCAACCGCCAATGGCACGTAAAGGCAGTCACGTGTACAGTAAAACGGGATTGTTTAAGGACGCCATCTATACGGGACGATGGTTTAACGCGAAAATGCACGGGACAGGGAAAGTGGAATGGCCGGACGGACGCACCTACACTGGACAGTTTGTACAGAACTGTATGAGCGGCTATGGGGTTATGTATGTTCCTAAAGTGGGTATGTACTGAACCAGTTTTATGATTTTTGAAATTTCTCGGAAACGGGACACTTTTTGCACCCCCTGGGTCTTAATTCTTGAAATCAGGGAATGGAATTCTCAAGAGTGATAGAATGTGACAAACAAAACTGCTTACTTCCCTCGTTTCAAGAATAGGCTCCATGATACCTATACCTCTTTCTGAATGGGCCTATCCACCGCCTACTATACTAGAAAGCCTAGAAGGTGCTTGTCAAAAATTCCAATATGGCGGAAATAGCGGTGACCGTTTGGTTTCTTTCAAGCAATACAAACCGCGTTGCCAGATCGTGCCTACTTAATTGTTATTGTAGTTCCGTAAACTTTCGCAAATATCTCGTAAACAGTAACCGTTACAGGGTTGCCGTATTTCAGCAAAAATGTGCTAAATTTAATGCTCTTTCAAATAGTGCAAACTGCGTTGCCAGATCGTGCCTACTTTCTGAGTTATTAAGGAAAAACTGACTGTCATTCTTGGTGATTTAAGTTTGGTTATTGTAGTCCTGTAAACTTTAGCGAATATCTCGTAAACGGTAAGAGCTACAGGGTTGCCGTATTTCAGCAAAAATGTGCTAAATTTAATGCTCTTTCAAATAGTGCAAACCGCGTTGCCAGATCGTGCCTATTTTATGAGTTATTAAGGAAAAACTGACTGTCATTCTTGGTGATTTAAGTTTGGTTATTGTAGTCCTGTAAACTTTAGCGAATATCTCGTAAACGGTAAGAGTTACAGGGTTGCCGTATTTCAGCAAAAATGTGCTAAATTTAATGTTCTTTCAAATAGTGAAAACCGCGTTGCCAGATCCTGCCTGCTTTCTGAGTTATTAAGTCTTCGACTTAGGTTTGCGTTTGTTTGTACAGTAGACGGCAATATATCGGCCGATGCACGTCATTGACGTTTAACGCGCCACGTTGCCAGATTATTAGTTTTTTTACATAAATTTTGTTTTCATCTACTTCTTACTTAGAAGCTGACGCAGTTTTTTAACAGAGAATTTTGAATAACAATATTAGTCAATATTGAGGTTTTTTTTGTTTCTCTCTGTAAGCAGTTTTAGTCAAAAAAACAAAAACAGGAAACGGTCAACTAGCAATCTGGCAACAACGCACACAACTCCTTAGACGTCGAGATCGAGAAGGCCACGGTTGTGTCAGAATTCAGTTAATAAGCGCGTGTTAGAAAGAGAGCGCAAAACGTCAAACTCACTGATGGCGTGCATCGCTCCCATTAGTGCCCTGGACCATAGACTTCCCATTTTAGATTTATTGACACACTCTGTATATAAGGGAAATCTATTCCGTAGTTGCCTTGGCGGGTCTGGTGGTCTTAAAAATGCAACCTTCATGGAACAAACAGAGGGTGACGTCATGTTGACGTAATTTGACATTATCTTAATCTAACCAACTGTCAAATTACGACATCGTGACGTCACATTCCCTCTGTTTGGTCCATTAATCTTTAACGATTTCAAGACATTTAGCTTCAAAAGGAATTATAAATTGACCTTATGTAGACTTTTTCTGTTTTTGTAGTTATGAAATAAAAAAAAAATTGTCAACTAAAGTCAACTCTTTTCAAGGAACATACGAGGGTGAATGGAAAGATAATAAGCAAGACGGTTACGGCGTGTACACGTACAGTAACAACGACATCTACAAAGGTTATTTCAAGGAAGATGTCCGGCACGGTCATGGATTGTTGCGCAAAGGTAATTTTACTACAAATTCCGCGTCCGTGTACATCGGAGAGTGGATTGGAGGAAAACAGTCCGGTTACGGTGTCCTGGACGACATTGCCACCGGAGAAAAGTATTTGGGCAACTGGTTCGAGTGTAAACGAGAAGGAAGCGGTGTTATCATCACCTCGGAGGGAACGTACTACGAAGGAAACTTCCACAATGACAGTTTATGCGTAAGTTGTTGGCACTTTATGTCACATTGTACTGGATTAAATCATCCAGGGACGGGGTGTAATGGTCCTGGAGGACGGTTTGCACTACGAAGGAGAGTTTAAGGCCACCGGCGTGTTGGGTGGTAAAGGCTTGGTGACGTTACCTTCCGGTCATACTTTAGAAGGTTGTTTGAGTGGTTGCCTGGACGAGGGCGTCAAAATCACTGCTGGGGTATTGTGCAAACCACCTGAAGTATCCAAATCCTCTGGAACGTTCTGTACACCACCTTCAGAGAAGTGGCAGGCGCTGTTCCGGCATTGCCGCGAAATTCTAGGCCTGGAGAGCGACGTTGCCGTTTGCAGCCCATCTGAAACACCTCGAATATGGCAAAACGTTGCCGTTTATCTGACCAGCGCTTCCACGTTAAAAAAAGCACGCGAAGAGGGTGGTTTGCTCAATTCGTTGAACAATCTCGATGTTATACCACCTTTTGGACGGGACAATATTACTCCAGAGTCGTACGGGGAGATTAGGACTTATTTATGCCGGGTATAGTACTGCTTGATATTATATTATAACAAATTCGGTGTGAAGTCACAAATTACATTAATTAACCATTCTGGGATGGTTTAGGACGATTGTAGAGGCTTTTAGTACATTTTAGGACGTTCTCAGTGGTATTTGAGGCTTCTGCCAGCTTAAAGCCATTCTTGGAAGATTCAAGACACTTGTAGAGGCTTCTGGCACTTTTGAGGACGTTCTTAATGGTATTTGAACCATTCTTGGAGGATTTAGGACACTTGTAGCGGCTTCTGGCACTTTTTAGAACGTTCTCAGTAGTGTTTAGAGGCTTGTGGCAGCTTAAAACCGTTCTGGGAACGTTTAGGACACTTGCAGAAGCCTTTTTCACATTTTAGGACGTTATTAGTAGTATTTAGAGGCTTCTGGCAGTTTACAAGTTTTCTTGGATGGTTCAAGACACTTGTAGGGGCTCCTGGTACTTTTTAGAACGTTCTCAGAGGTATTTAGCGGCTTCTGGCAGCTTAAAACCATTTTGAGATAGTTCAGAACACTTGCAGAGGCCTCTGGCACATTTTGGAACGTTTTTAGTAGTATTTAGAGGCTTTTGGCAGTTCACAAGCTTTTTTGGAGGGTTCAGGACACTTGTAGAGGCCTTTGGCACCTTTTAGGACTTTCTCAGTAGTTTTTAGAGACTTGTGGCAGCTTAAAACAATTCTGGGAACATTTAGGATACTTGTAGAGGCCTTTGGTACTTTTTAAGACGTTCCCAATAGTATTTAAGGGCTTCTGACAGTTTGAAACCATTCTTGGATCGTTTAGGACACCTGCAGAGGCCTTTTGCACATTTTGGAACGTTTTCAGTAGTATTTAGAGGCTTCTGGCAGTTTACAAGCTTTCTTAGAGGATTGAGGACACTTTGTAGAAGCCTCTGGCACCTTTTAGGACCTTCTCAGTAGTTTTTAAAGGCTTGTGGCAGCTTAAAACCATTCTAGGAAGGTTTAGGATACTTTTAGAACCTTTAGCGTATTTTAAGACGTTCTCAGTAGTATTTAGAGGCTTCTGGCAGTTTACAAGCTTTCTTGGAGGGTTCAAGACACTTGTAGGGGCTCCTGGTACTTTTTAGAACGTTCTCAGAGGTATTTAGAGGCGTCTGGCAGCTTAAAACCATTCTGAGAAAGTTTAGGACATTTGTAGAAGCGTTTGACAATTTAAAACCCTTCTTTTATCCACTGTGACGTCATCCCTATTTTGTTTGATTTTCAGTGTATTAATTAAATCATCAAAATTTCAGGCCTTTGACAGTTCCTGTCACCCTTTAGGCTCCCTACTCGACAATCTTAGTGAAGCGTACATATCTTCGTATAGCGGCAAGGTACATCCAATTCTCGTCAATCACGCCATATCCGAGATAATTGACGTCACTAAACGAGTGTACGATGTTGTCAGATTTCTGTTTCCTGGTCTACCCCCTCAGGACGACCAGTACCAATTAACTAAACCAGATAACAGGTTGATTTTTAATTTTTGTGTACATAGTTTAGTGCCAAAAGTTTAATTTTTAGCCCAGTAATCGTTAGTTACCAATCCCTACTCTATCCAGTGATATTACCAAAGGTCTATAATTGTTTATGCACTTTGTTAAGTTTGAAAAATGAATCTCAGGAAAAGCAATACAAGAAAATTTTAATCGAATGGAACAAACTGTCCGATCAAAGTTTGATGAGCGTGTTATCGGTAGAAAAGTAACCCAATCACTAAACATTCACCAGCAAATCATTTAAACTGGAAATTTTCAGAAAATTCTTTAATCTCGATCAACAACACATCAGTTTGTCGGATAAAAGTGGCGCTTTTGTGGAAGCAATCGAAACCCTACAGCAAATCATTACCGTGTTTCTTCCCATTGAAAAGTTAACGGTCATCAGAAGCACAATCGAACAAATGACTCCAATTGCCAGGAATTTGTTGGGAGGCAGCTACGTATGGAATATGGACGATTTGTTCCCGTTGTTTTTGTATGTGGTGGTGCGCGCCAGAATACCGCATTTAGGCGCCGAACTCGAGTTTATGGAACACTTTATGGACCACAACTTGGACAATGGCGAACTGGGCATTATGTTCACCACCTTAAAGGTTGTTACTGTAAATGTTTTAGTTTAGATGAAAACAGTTTGCTTTTTAGGCGTGCTACCAGCAGATACTCCAGGACAAATCATTTCCACCATAACCATTATTGATATTAGAATAGTGTGAGTGATATTGTGATCATCTAGTACAGATGATGTTGTTTTTAGGATTTTACAAAATCGTACCTGACGTTTGTTTAATAAAGTTATAACTTTTGTTAATCTCATATATTGTTAAGTTATTGATTCCTTAAAAAAATCGTATTGATGGGTATTGGCGTTTCAAAATAAGAGATACTCCCTCTGGTGATCAGTTTTGAAAATAGTTTCGGGCGATCAGACGTGATCGAGTTTTGGGTCTGACGGTCACGTGACAGCTGTCAAAATAAAATGGTTGGCAAACAAAAATTTTTTGACTTCACTTGATAGTTTGACGTTATCAAGTGCGTTCCTACATTCAAATTAATTGGTATTCACATGTTACCATTATTATGATTCAATATTTGGACTGTATTAACCAACTTTTTATGGTCAAATTATTAATAATTCTACAAGAAATAAAAACCAAAGTTTATAATATATTACAAAAAATTGACATTCAAAATTCTTATTTCTTTTTCTTAGGCGCTAATTCAAGTCCCCTAACGTATTTTTTGGGAATTTTATACTTTTCCACCAGTAAATTATGAACAAACACCACTTGATTGCCTTGCACCAGCAATTGATCAGATTTCTTTCCTGGAGGTGTGGGAGTGATACTGGTACTGGCGGCCACGCCATGCTGACAGTCTTTGGCAAACTCATTGATGTTAATTCCGAAAGTTTCCAAATTGTCCACCAGAGTGACCTTCTTGTTACCTGACCGGACTGAAACGCTCATTGTGATTGGTGACACTTTGCCCTTGTTGAATACCTGTTCACTGCCTGAACTAACTTTAAAGCAGGATTTCATTGATTCGCATACTTTTTCAAACAGTTCCTCCCATGACACTGGATTGTCAGTCTTGCATATGGTTTTCAAGGCATCAGTTTTGGGTTCTACCAGTTTTGTGTTGTTCTCCACCTGACAGTTGCTCAGTTTCACATATTCTGTGACGTGTTTTCTGATGTTTGGACCGTCAACTATGTCACCTTTTTGATAGCCTGCTGGATGGAATAGTGGCAGTACATTGGCTGTTATTACATAAGACTCAGTCACTACTGTTTGTTTGGAAGTGTCATTGTTACAGTCTTTTTAGGTCGGTTTTCGGGTTTTAGGTAAAACTCACTGTATTTAGGGTGGTTTTTGTTTATGTCTGTTATGGCTTCTACACCTTTTTTGATTTCCTTTATTGTTATTAGTCCAGTTTTGGCCATTTCATCTAGAAAAGGTTTGAGTTTTTTGTAGGATGTTTTCTTAATGTCTAAAGTGGAGCCTTCAGGACACACCGGCAACATTTGGAGTTTAAAAAAGTTTGAAATCAATAGTGGAAGAGTTAAACTTTTGAATACTTAATCGAGGCTAAAAAGCAGTAAACTAGTAATTCATCCATGTCTTCTACCAAGTCATTTGGTCTCTCATCCTTGTCAGTTTCAACAATAACATCACTAACTCCTAATTCACCTAAAGCAGGAAATTCAGTTTGATAAGAACCACCTAAACTCAACCACTCAGGAGCCCCCAAATTAACTAGACAGCTACTATGACCATCAAGTGAACACAAGTGATCCCCATAAAAGTGATGAATAGTCACACATTTACCCTTACCACCAGACTGTCCCATAGCAAAAGAACTTTGAGCAGCTTCACCAACTGCAATAGCAGCTTTATTGTCTGAAGTATTAACATACACCACACTCCCCTCCTGAACACTAGGCAAACCCACAGGTGGGGTAACCACACCAGGCAACATCAAATCAGCCCCTGAACTAATGAATGTCATGACATGGGGATGGGTGGTGAAGTTTGGCACCAAATTTGGAAACTTCCACAACAAAAACACGGTGGGAAACAGTTTGTTGTTGGGCAGCATAAAGCAGATTGGCTGTTTCTGGAGAGTGTAAACTTGAACCACTTCATTGCTGTGTGTTACCAGTTTGATACAGTTGAGTGGGTCCTTTTTGTTGTTAAACAAACTGTTCAGGTCTTCTTCTGGTAAATTGGGAAAGCTGGACCGGAATGTGTCTTTGATTCCTTTTCTATCTGAGCCTTTAACCTGATTGTTGCTTTTTATTTTGACTGGTTTCTTGAACATTTTTTAGCCTATTCAATTTTTAGTTAGTTAACTTGATTTCTCTTATACAACCTAATTACTTACAAATTTAATAATATTCCCACAAATAAATTAAAAAAATAAAAATAATAAATAAAGTTAGGTTAGGTTAGTTTAAGAAAATTGACAGTTATCACGTGACGGTATTAAGTACACGTAACGGATATCACGTGACACATATCAAATTGCAGTTTAGTCTAGTAATAAGTGTAATACTAATAACAAAACTGAAGGAGCTGTAGAATTGTATTATTGTAAAGTTTATAAATATGTTTTAAAATAACTCAAAAAATACAGAAATATTCCTAGAAATGTCAACTGTCAACTGATGGTGACTTTGGCATTGCCACCCATCAGGTTGGCAGCATTTAATTTACAAATATGGCGTAATTAGGCTTGGTTTAGAAAAAAACATTGTACCTTTCACACGAATTTACGTTTGGGAAATTGAGTTTTTCCGGGTCGGAAAGAGGTTCCGGTCGTTTTTGCGGCCCCCGGAAACGTACGGCATTGAATCGGGACGGACGATTAGGCGTGGCGGTATTATTTTTAAAGGACCATAACAAATGTTTAAATGGACGCATCGTCCATTATTACACAGGTGTCGAGAGAGGACGAACAACTGAATAGTTATCCTCCTGAGAAAGGTAAATAAACACGTCAGTTTGTTGTAATTAAAGTTATCCGGGATTTGGATTTAATTGGAATGTAATGTCGTCAAAAGTGCTCCCTGTACTAAAACTAGGCATGTAATGGGATGACATGAGTTGAGAAAAGACAGTAGATTAATGATCCTTTTAAAACCACAGAATTAACAAATTCACATTCACTTTTAGAGTTTGATTGTTTTGGGGAGACATTTGGTGATGTAAATTAGGTCACAGGTTAATATGCAAATTTGCTAAATAAGCTAGTGTAAATGAAACCTAAGATGTCAAATGAGGAGTTTTTGACAGATGTCATGTGAGGTGCCTATCCTGTAGGGGTTTTTAAGGTATTTTCCATTACAGAGTTACTTTAATTGCAAGTTTTGTGGTTAATTTAAAGCTTTGTGGTAGTTGTGTACATTTTGATGGATTCTAATGATAATTGTTTGTTTTGACATTTGACATATCATGTGACCGACTGTCAAAGGTTGTTTTGAAATTTCAAATCCTAATGGAGGCCGTTTTTTTGGTTTTATACAGGAAATCTCCCCATAAATGACAATGACTCCCAGAACGCAGAGTATACTACATCACAAACACAGAAGAAAAGCACACGTGGTTTCTTACGTTCGCTTCTCTGCTGTTTGGGCAAAGACAAGGATAAAACTCAAACTGCAGAGCAATGTGTGGACGGGTCGCAGTATGTGGCCACCGATCGAATGTCGTTCCTCCTGCCCCCCGCCCGGCATCAGGACCTGCAGAAGAAGTGTATGGTGATCGATCTGGATGAGACTCTGGTGCACAGCAGTTTTAAGGTAACACTGCCGCCATTTTGGCTTAGCTTTGGACTAACTCGAATTGCGTACAGCCGATCAATAACGCGGACTTTATCGTCCCCGTGGAAATTGACGGTACTACGCACCAAGTGTACGTCCTGAAACGGCCGCACGTCGACGAGTTCCTCAAACGGATGGGCGAGTTGTACGAGTGCGTGCTGTTTACCGCGTCCTTGGCCAAATACGCGGACCCGGTGGCCGATCTGTTGGACCAGTGGGGCGTGTTCAGGGCGCGCCTGTTTAGAGAAAGTTGCGTCTACTACAGGGGCAACTACGTCAAAGACTTGAACAAGTTGGGACGCGATTTGCAACAGATTGTCATCGTTGACAATTCACCAGCCTCCTATATATTCCATCCAGATAATGCTGTAAGTCACCGCCTACTTTACTAGAAAGTGCTTGTCATAAATTCCAATATGGCGGAAATAGTGATGACAGTTTAGGCTTTCTATTATAGAGGTTTTAGGCAGTGTTGCCGTAATTTGATTGAATTATGTCTTTCTCTGTTGTAGGTGCCAGTAGCTTCGTGGTTCGACGACATGAACGACAATGAACTGTTAGATTTAATACCGTTTTTTGAGAAACTCAGTAAAATGGACAATGTGTATACAGTGTTGTGCAACTCGAACCGACCCTTTAACAACAGTATAACGCAGCTAAACGGTCCGAATAGTACGCCCTCGCCTGTCCAAACTAAACAACCAATGGCGGTGTCGAACACGTAGCAAACGATCCACGGTGGAATATGGCGTAAGTGCCGTTTGTCACTTTTACCAAATAATTGCCTGAAAACTGGCAACCGAGCAGTATATTTTTACACCTATTTTCAGTAGAAGAGATCTACGACCAGAAAATGTACCAATACTTTGGGAGTCAATAAGTCCTGATTTTGATAACTTTGAAATTGCTCATTGGTATTTTTTTAATGTGATTTTTACTAGGATTGTTTGTATTAGTGCCGTTGTGAAGGTTTTAAACGATTTTAAATATTTAATATACGCGCGAGTAACAAATTTTTACGCTGGCACTGTCAATCACAAACTTGTGGAAATAGTAATCGTTGTAACACTGCCACAGTTACTGTAAAGCTAGTTTTGGCTTAAAAAACAAACTATTTGCACTGAAACGTGGAAGTAGCAACAGTTGTCGAAATTTTCTTTGCAAAGGAGAGAGAATTAAAAGATAATCCGCGCTTGTAGGGAATCAAGCATTGTTTGCATTTTTTTTTTTGGTAATTGGTGGATTTATTAGTAAAAGTAAAGCTGAATTTATGGTTTTAAATCCGCAAGAAGTAAGCAGTAAACCGAATTACAAACAATACAATATTCTTAACAGTATACCGCAAACAGTAAGCAGCAAGAAATGAATCCATTTCTTCGTGTATCGTCGGCTGTCTATTTCACCCATTCGTGGGTTTTCGAATTGTCACCTGTCAAGGTTTTCACGGCCTACTTATTCTTAGATTTTAATAATAGGCCGCATAACACACTTGCAGTTGTTATGATAGAATTTTCCGTAAAATTCAGCAAACATTCAATGAATAGAATAGAAATTAAAAATTTTCTAACCAAATTTATATTGTAAACAACTGTCAAGTGTGGTCTGTCAGTTTATTAACGTCAAACTATGAATCAAAACACTGTTTGCCTGTATGCCGCTTCTTGGGGATTTGGAACTGTGAATCGAGCCTTAATTGATTTGTACGAGCGCTAATCGTGTGGTAAATGTCTGCATAACAACCTAGTGTAAATCAAGAGTGATAAAACCATATCCCGTTCAGTTTTGGCGGTTATTATGCGGACAATGTTCCGCCAATGTAATATTTTAACAGTGGCCTTATCAAAATATCTGAATAGATTTTTTTGATCTTTTCGTATTGCAGTTATACTGTAGTTAGCGAGTAGTGGGCGAAATTGGGGTTTTTTTGAAGTTTAGTCTGGATTTTAATTTTTTTTTAAACATTCGCAAGTACCGACAAGTTCTTTCTGGGTTTTCTACAAAAAAAAGTGCCATAATATACAATAATCTGAACACTTGATTGGGACAAACTTCAAACAAACCACTTTTTGGCGCATGTCAACATCACTTTTGTTATTCTGTACATTATTATTACTCTTAAATGTGTGTGTATATAAAAGTATATTATTTGGTTTGTCGTTTCAGTGAACATCATTCGTAAACGGCATTCTTTTGAATATTGTACAGTCTCTAGTGTACTACAGGGTGGTCCAGTTTTAAATGTCAATAATTCAGGATATTCGAAAACCAATCAAAAATGTCATTTTCCTGAAAAACGTTTTCTAAGGAAGATACAGTCCTTCAACGTTCAGTGGCGTAGATACATAGAAAGATGGTATTTTCTACGTCACTGAATATTTTTCAAAAATAATCTTTTACTTTCCTTGTTTATTTTGAAAAACAAAGTCTCTCTTATAAAATTTTGATTTAAAACTTCGTTTACCAGATAATTGAGTTAATACGTTCTAACCCCAAAACTAACCTAACCCGACTTAAAAATTGTCTTAAAAATGGTGAAAATTAACTTAAGAACCTTAAAAATGTTTTGAAACACTTTAGTTTTGAAAATTGACTTAAGAAGCTTAAAAACTGTCTTTGTAGTCAGTCAGACTTAAAAACTACTTTCTCTAGAATTTTTGACTTCAAATTGATGACAAACACCAAAAAATAACTCTGATGTGTCATCAGAATCTTAAAATGTGCATTTGAAGTAAGTTTTCATAATTTGAAAACAAATTGCATTATTTTAGTCTTAAATACAGAATATTGACATAACATTTATAAAAATTGACTTAAAAAAGTCAAAAAAAACCGATTTTTTCAAACTGAAATTTGAAGAACTGTATTTTCCTTCAGGAAGCATTTTTCAGTTAACTTATTTTGTGATGGGCTATCGAATGGTGAATTATTGACATTTAAAACTGTACCACCCTGTATAACCTCATTAATAAATTTAATATATTCGGTAAAAATGTATATTATTATTTCTAATTATTATTATACACTGCGTTTTAGCCCCTACGGATTATTTTATACTTATATATAATATATAATTTAACAAGCAATATAATTGGACCCCTTTTAAGAGTGTGTTGTAAAATGGATTGATGGATAATCACGTTTTGTTCTTATTTAAGTTATTTTTTAATTGAGGCACTATGAAGGGGTCAGTTGTAAATTATTATTACTATAATAGTAAAACATTATATTATTAACAATATTTTTATATTATTTTTTTTTGTTGTAGAGTAATATTATTGTTTATGTTGATTTAAAAAAAAAATGTATTTAAAAAAAAACCCCGACTATGTAAAATATTGAGTGTTTTCCTAATGTGAATAAAAAAATTGCTTTTATTTGTAATTAATGGGTGTTTATCGCCAGGCAACCTTGGGAATCCGGAAACCATCGTGTTCTTCCGTCCATCATTGCATTCTGTTTGTTTCGCCGGGCGAAAAGCAAAAAAACAGACAAACAATAAAGCTTTGCGGTTTTTAGGTTAATTGGAAGTTTCATTCAATTGCGCAGGGTGGAGTTCAGAAATATAGCACGTGACACTGGTTCGTTTGACAAATATGTCGATCAGGTGTCAAATTACGGATGTGAGGTTATTTCTGAACGTGGCCCAGTAGGGGAATTGCGGAATCGATGGAGTGTTCCGTTTTGGTCTTTTAATACACAAACAAGGTTCAATGTTACCTTCCGATTCTTTTTATTCATTATTTAATACAATATTACAGACCCTTTAGAATGTCTGGTACTTAATTGTTACATCTATTACGTAAACCACTTTTTTCGCCTAAAACTTGAACTCTTTGTACTTCTTCGTGGATTTCGAATCTTGCTGCTGCCGTTTGCGCTTGCTCTACAATCACCATTACTTAACAAAATGCGGTTAACAAGCGTAACGATTGAATTACCTTTTGTTTGGCGACGTGTTCGGCCAACATGTCGCTCAAATCTTCCTTTTGCAACTGGGACTGGTTTTCTCGGACTTGCTGCTCGTAACGCACCGCCATTGCGTCACTGTCCATATCCAGTTCTGACGGATCCAAGGCCAACTCCACCATTCCTTCGCGTTCGTTTGCTCTGAAAACAATTGACAGTCGATGGAGGACAACTAAAGTGGTTGGTTGTTTGCACTTACCGTCTGATTGGCACCGGATTTTGAGCGGCACCCATCGAAGCAATATCGTAGACGTGGGTGCTGGCCATCATAGCACCTCCGATTCGTTCGTTTCGTTTTTCTGGCAGCACGTGATATAGAACCGGAGTTTCGTTACTGAAATCGTACAAATTTATTATTACTGACAAGTTTTCTTGGTTTTATTACCTTTCCATTTCGCTTTCGATGCGTTTCTTTCTCAGTTCGATCGCTTCTGGAGTTTCCATGCCGGCTGGAATGCTCGTGATTCCGCTTGGTGTTACCAAACCTTCAGCTGGTGTCACTAAACCTGCGAAAAACGTTTTTTTAACACTGTCACATGAAAACAGTCTTGACTTACCCGATTCGTCAGCCACTTCGGTTTCCGTTCCCTCCTCCTCCTCTTCCTCCTCGCTCTCCTCTTCTGATTCGGATTCCAATTCGCCCCACAATGACTTATCCACTGTAGCATCCTCACCGATATCCTGACAAAAATACTAAATGACCAAACTGACAATTTTAACAACATTTTTCACTTACATCGAGTTGGCTTTGATTCGTTCCGAACACATCACCGTAGAGCGGTTTCCCGTTCTCGTCCACTGGAGGTTTTCCCCAGCCGCCCGCGTGATAACCAAACGAACATCCTTCGGGGATTGGTGCGTTCAAACCGGGAATTTTCAGGTTAGGATAACTGGGGGGCGGTCCGTACCGTTGCATCGCGATAAGCCACGGTGGAGGCACCTTTCAGTTCGTTTAAAAACGTTGAAATTTCCTTTTTTTCTCCCAATTGGGACGTAGATTGCCAAAATATTTTAGGGTAACACACTCGAGGTATTATGAGGCACTCTCCAATTATTGTGAAGCATTTTGAGATATTTTTAAGATATTTTAGAGTATTTGAGGCATTGTCGGTATATTTCATATTTTGTGAGATTTTTATTTGAATTTTGAGCGAAATAAAGACTAACTAAAGGAAATTTTGCGATATTTTAAGGAATACATTGCAGTCAGACAATATAGTGTATTGATATAACAAAATTGACTGAAAATTAAGATTTAGCAATTTTTCAACGTTTACTACATTTTTAAGGTCACGTGACTGTTTTTGACACTGTTGCAAGCTCAAAATTGCATTATCAACCTCACGCAACGTGTATTTTACAATTTCAGCAATTACAACTGTCCAAATTCAATTTACCAAATGGTCAACGTTTAAATTACATTTTAAAGTCACGTGACTGTTTTTGACTGGTTTTTACAGTGTTGCAAGCTCTAAAATTGTATAATCAACGTCACGTGATGTGTCTCATGCATTTTCAACTGTTACAACTGTCCAAATTCAATTTACCAAATGATCAACGTTTAAATTTCATTTTAAAGTCACGTGACTGGTTTTGACTGGTTTTTACAGTGTTGCAAGCTCTAAAATTACATAATCAACGTCACGTGATGTGTCTCATGCATTTTCAACTGTTACAACTGTCCAAATTCAATTTAGTAAATGATCAACGTTTAAATTTCATTTTAAAGTCACGTGACTGGTTTTGACTGGTTTTTACAGTGTTGCAAGCTCTAAAATTACATAATCAACGTCACGTGATGTGTCTCATGCATTTTCAACTGTTACAACTGTCCAAATTCAATTTAGTAAATGATCAACGTTTAAATTACATTTTAAAATCACGTGACTGTTTTTGACTGGTTTTTACAGTGTTGCAAGCTCTAAAATTGCATAATCAACGTCACGTGATGTGTCTCATACATTTTCAACTGTTACAACTGTCCAAATTCAATTTACTAAATGATCAACGTTTAAATTACATTTTAAAGTCACGTGACTGTTTTTGACTGGTTTTTACAGTGTTGCAAGCTCTAAAATTACATAATCAACGTCACGTGATGTGTCTCATGCATTTTCAACTGTTACAACTGTCCAAATTCAATTTAGTAAATGATCAACGTTTAAATTTCATTTTAAAGTCACGTGACTGGTTTTGACTGGTTTTTACAGTGTTGCAAGCTCTAAAATTACATAATCAACGTCACGTGATGTGTCTCATGCATTTTCAACTGTTACAACTGTCCAAATTCAATTTAGTAAATGATCAACGTTTAAATTTCATTTTAAAGTCACGTGACTGGTTTTGACTGGTTTTTACAGTGTTGCAAGCTCTAAAATTACATAATCAACGTCACGTGATGTGTCTCATGCATTTTCAACTGTTACAACTGTCCAAATTCAATTTAGTAAATGATCAACGTTTAAATTTCATTTTAAAGTCACGTGACTGGTTTTGACTGGTTTTTACAGTGTTGCAAGCTCTAAAATTACATAATCAACGTCACGTGATGTGTCTCATGCATTTTCAACTGTTACAACTGTCCAAATTCAATTTAGTAAATGATCAACGTTTAAATTACATTTTAAAATCACGTGACTGTTTTTGACTGGTTTTTACAGTGTTGCAAGCTCTAAAATTGCATAATCAACGTCACGTGATGTGTCTCATACATTTTCAACTGTTACAACTGTCCAAATTCAATTTACTAAATGATCAACGTTTAAATTACATTTTAAAGTCACGTGACTGTTTTTGACTGGTTTTTACAGTGTTGCAAGCTTTAAAATTGCATAATTAATGTCACGTGATGTGTCTCTTGCATTTTCAACTGTTACAACTGTCCAAATTCAATTTACCAAATGGTCAACGTTTAAATTACATTTTAAAGTCACGTGACTGTTTTTGACTGGTTTTTACAGTGTTGCAAGCTCTAAAATTGTATAATCAACGTCACGTGATGTGTCTCATGCATTTTCAACTGTTACAACTGTCCAAATTCAATTTACCAAATGATCAACGTTTAAATTTCATTTTAAAGTCACGTGACTGGTTTTGACTGGTTTTTACAGTGTTGCAAGCTCTAAAATTACATAATCAACGTCACGTGATGTGTCTCATGCATTTTCAACTGTTACAACTGTCCAAATTCCATTTAGTAAATGATCAACGTTTAAATTACATTTTAAAATCACGTGACTGTTTTTGACTGGTTTTTACAGTGTTGCAAGCTCTAAAATTGCATAATCAACGTCACGTGATGTGTCTCATACATTTTCAACTGTTACAACTGTCCAAATTCAATTTACTAAATGATCAACGTTTAAATTACATTTTAAAGTCACGTGACTGTTTTTGACTGGTTTTTACAGTGTTGCAAGCTTTAAAATTGCATAATCAACGTCACGTGATGTGTCTCATGCATTTTCAACTGTTACAACTGTCCAAATTCCATTTACCAAATGATCAACGTTTAAATTTCATTTTAAAGTCACGTGACTGGTTTTTACAGTGTTGCAAGCTTTAAAATTGCATAATTAATGTCACGTGATGTGTCTCTTGCATTTTCAACTGTTACAACTGTCCAAATTCAATTTACTAAATGATCAACGTTTAAATTACATTTTAAAGTCACGTGACTGTTTTTGACTGGCTTTTACAGTGTTGCAAGCTCTAAAATTGCATAATCAACGTCACGTGATGTGTCTCATGCATTTTCAGCTTTTGCAACTCCGTAAAATAGTCTAAATTTAATTTATCAAGTTTTTCAATTTAAACCACAATTTAACTAATTTTGACATTTTGACATTCTTATAATTTGACTACTGTCTAAATTTAAATTACCAATTTTTCTCAAATGATTGACTTTATTTGACACCTGCTAACTTGGTTACTGTGACAGTTAGAAGATTCGGCCAAATGTCAAAAGTGTCTGTCAGAATTTGGAAAAAACAGTCATCTGACCTGAGAAAAATCAATTTGAAGCTTTCGGCACAAGATCAAATCAAAAATTTGGAAAAACCTTTACGTTAACACCTAACCTAACCTAAAAACTGTCATGGGAGATTAAAAAAAATCAATTTTAATCGTTTAACAGACACGTAAGCGGAGAAAGTCATTTTTATTGACATTTCAAGGTAAAAGATACTCTCCCTCTGGTGTTCAGTTTTGAAAACAGTTTCAGACATTCCAGCTGTCATTTCTCCCTTTGTTTACATTGATTTTGGTTAGAAATTTAGCAAATATGAAGTGACAGTGTCATATTATTTATAATGTTAGGTTAACTTAACTTAACTTGAAACGCCAATTGAATCATCAATCGTTATGACATTTTGACAAAACTGTCACGTGACCATAAAAATTAATTTCAAGAGGCATTTTGATGTATTCAAGACAATTTGAGGCATTTTAAGCAGTTTTAAGGCAATATATCACTATGAGCCATTCTAAGGTATTTTAAAGGCATTTCAAGGTATTTTGTATGAAAAAAGGCATTTTGTTGAACAAAAAAATGATACTGGGGACATACCTTATTGGCGTTGGGGCCCACCGGCATACCCAGTGCGGTTCGAAGCTCTTCAGACAAATCACCAGGCTTTTTCTCCTTGAGCCTCGTCTCGAATTCCTTACCTTCGTAGTACAGATCGCCGTGAATTGTCATTTTAGGTTTTGTTTGCCACCTAATTTAATCAATTATCACCAACTCTACTAAAACTAGCAAAACTCACTTAAAAAAAGCATCGTGCAATTTCTGATAATCGATATCGATTTTTCCAAGTTTCGGACGGGCCCTCTCCCTCATTTTCGCTTTTAACGTCTTTGACTCGTCTTTTTCCTGCAGCGAAGCGCGCATCTCCATAATACCGGTACGCTTAATAAAGTCTGGTAGATTAAAGGGTGGTTTTTCAATACCGCGTTTACCTTGCAGATATTTTCGTTTGAAACACCAATGCCTCGGCACCTACGTATTTATTAATGTACCTGGTAAATTGTAATTCAAAACCATTTACCTGAACCGTGTTTCTGTGGGCTTTTAGTTGCACCAACAGTTTAGGATCGCGCGCCGTTACATCGTGCATTTCAACCACATCAGGACGGTTGACTAACTGTTTCAGTTCTGCCACACTAAGTCTGGTCAGTTTCTTCAGTTTCCTTTTGGACATTTTACTTTTATCCTCGATTTTTCTCTGAAACTTTCAAGTTTAGCGCGTTAACTCAAACAGATAGTTACCAACCTCTTCTGATTCCTCATTGTCTTCATTCATATCATCAAACTTTGAGTGGGATAAAGATGTTATGTTGGCTAGAGTGGGTGGGGGAATGTTGGATTTTTCGTCGGAAATCTTAAATTGCTCGAAAATCGAATAAAACTGTCTGTATTGGGGTGCCAGCTCGTGCAGACCGATTTTCTCTTGAACATACTCGATTTCCACTTCAGTTTGTGGATCAATGAGTTCTTCACCATCTTTGCCATTCTCCAGTTCTTTCTGTTTTTCTCTTTCCTCGTTTTCTCGGTCTTTTTTGTTCTTCTTCCGTTTTTTCTTCTTTTTGTTCTTGCTCACCTTCTCTTTAGGTTCCTTACTTGATTTAGCCGGAGTTGACTCTTCCTCCCCTTCAGGCTCAGCCTCCTTAACACAACAAATGTATACAAAACCTACTGTTAGTGAGTAAAAACTTACATTAACGACGTTTTCAACTTTTTCCCATAAAGGACCCCGCTCTTCTAATTGGGGCGTTTTACCTTCATCTTCGGCGCCCAATTCGATAGCTCTTTGATCTTTCAGCGCCAGAACATCTTCCAAAACTTGGGGCAGAACCACTTCAACTGGTCCTGTTGGTTCCACCTGAGTGGGTGGATCCACTTTTATGGATAATAGGGAGGGTAACTGTTTTTCAGGGGGTGGTCCTTGCATTTGTTCACCACCTAAATTGCCAATTTCACCTTAAATTAGCGCAATAATTGGAGATTTTTCACTAATCAGTAAAAAAGAAAGATATTTTGACAGACTTTGTGGCGGCCATTTTGATTCACACAGCATTTGGTCAAGGAACTTTTAACTATCTTTTCCAATTTGAACCAGAATGAAAACAGAAAGCTTTTAGTAAATGTACAAATTGGTAGTATTCACTTTTTGGGAAAAATTCATTAAATATTCAAAAACATTAAATAAAAAATTTTGCTTGACAAGTTTTTCCATCAAAATATAAAAAGGAAGAAGATTACATTTCCAAGACCTTCTAGATGAATGAAACTTCAAATTTGCATAAAATGGAGTTGACAGGATTGTGAAGGCTACAGAGAGAGAGAGAGATAGTAGAACATGTCTGTATTTTATAAAACACTATTGTCAAGCATAAGAATAAGTGTAGTTCAGACTGTGACTCTTTTCACCTGAATTGACAGTCTGATCCACACTTAACTTAAGCCTGGCTTAAAGTACATTTTCTGTGCTCCCTTTATAGAGCCAGGAAACCAATGAGGCGTACAGTTACAGTTCACTCTACCACATAGTACAACCAAACAACTAATTAGGTTAGGTTAATTAGAAAATTAAACCCTTCAGAATACATACTTGCAGATTCTTGGGTTTCAGGCCAATTAGGGGGTGGAAACATGGTAATGCCCGGGGGTGGGCCGCTGAGGGGGTTCTCCACGCTTGGAGGAGGACCGATCAAAACTTGGGGCGGCAATCCGGGCATAATAGCCGGTATATCCTGAGGGGGCTGAACATGCAACAAAACACACAGTTTTTATTGGCTGTACACTCGTGTACCCGAGTACTTACGTCTGACTGTTCACTCATGGTTTTGTGAAATGTTTGCACCAAATTTAGTTTACAGGTTCAACAAACTACAATACACCATTTTATTTTTAACCAGCACACAACACAACTTCACTGATTCTAGAATGTCAAATGTCAAGTAAGTTGACTTTTACTAGTAGTGACAATTAATGTGCAGCATTGCCAATTCTAGCAACTTATTAGTTGGCCAGGAAATATGCTTGGCATCACCTACCACTTCACCAAGTAGAGTGTTTAGTATTAATTAGGATCACAAATTGAATCATTCCGCTTTTTAACTTTTAAATACTTCTAATAACACGAAAATGTTGATATTATGGGGGATTAATATGTTTTTGAAATTTGTGGCAACAATGCAAAAATAGAGTGTGCTGCCCACTTGCGGCCATTAACAAAAGGAACTGTCAGTCAGTTTTTAGTAAGTGGATTTTCGTCAAATTTGTCCGTAAATTTCCTTCAATTTTCGGGATTCCTGGCTCAAGTTCCTACCGGACCGGAGTTTTTATGTCTACGAAATTAGCATCCGACATCGGAACGACGTGATCGCGAACGACAACCCGCTCTTAAAACAAGGTTAGTCATTTGTGCTATGTTTTCCTTGTCAAGTGCGTCATTAGTCGTAATCTCTCATTCATGCACCGTTTAAGCAAATTTTCTATAATTTAATTTTGCACGGAACCTGTTGAGGAAAATCAATCCGTACTTTAGTGGATTTCTAGTGAAAATTACGGGTAAAACCACTGAGTTCCTCACGCTGCCCAGGTAGTGTAACGCCCTTGAAAGTCAACCAATCCGCCCCCCTCTTTGTGTTTTATCTTGTGTTGTTGTCACCTAAAATCTTGATCCATCAGTAAAAAGGTTTCCAGCACACTAATTAGCAATTAACATAATTTTCAATGAAGTCTTCAGTTTTCAATCATAAATTTGGTGTTGCCTACAGTGTCCCCTGTTGTTGAGACCATAAACATGGAGATTACCTTTATTAAGATTACAATGTACTACAAACAATAGTATTGTTAAATAGTTCTTTCTTGGTAATTAGCACTAGGCTACTTGATTTTAGTGTCCAATGACATTTTAGGGAGAGAGAGAGAGAGACATTTTGAAAATTAGTGCTCCTGACAAGGATAGCTATATCAAGTGGATTTGTCAGTTGACAGCTTTTGCTTGAATTATTATTATGGATTAAAATTGTCTTACCTAATTTTTCAGAAATATGGCAAACAGATCTGGTGCTGCACAAAGACCCAATGGTCAAGCGCAAGGCAAAATCTGCCAGTTTAAGTTGGTGCTGTTGGGCGAAAGCGCCGTGGGCAAATCCAGCCTGGTGCTACGTTTCGTCAAGGGCCAGTTTCACGAGTACCAGGAAAGCACAATCGGGGCAGCTTTTCTCACCCAGACCATCTGTTTGGACGACACAACGGTCAAATTTGAAATTTGGGACACGGCCGGCCAGGAGAGGTAAAAACCTGTCGAAAAAAAAATGTTTTTCTCCCAGTGGGGCAACAAATATCACTTACAGGTATCACAGTTTGGCCCCGATGTACTATAGAGGTGCGCAGGCGGCTATTGTCGTCTACGACATCACCAATCAGGACACGTTCGGTAGAGCCAAGACGTGGGTAAAAGAGTTGCAGCGTCAGGCTAGTCCGAATATCGTTATAGCCTTGGCGGGCAATAAGCAAGATTTAGCTAATAAAAGGATGGTGGAGTATGAGGAGGCCCAAACCTACGCCGATGAGAACGGATTACTGTTTATGGAAACGTCCGCCAAAACTGCAATGAATGTTAATGATATTTTCTTAGCAATCGGTGAGTCCGCCATATTGTTTATGTCACTGTCAAACTATACAAGCCTACTTTGGTTTTACACCTGATGACAGTTGACAGTTTTTTTGTGATTTTAGCTAAGAAACTGCCTAAAAACGAACAAAACACAGGACAAACAGGTAGTGGGCAAGGCAGAAGACTAACGGAAGGCAATACGGAACCAAAGACTGCCGGTAATTGCTGCAAGTGATGGCTGTCGGTCACAGTGAAGTGTTATTTTAAAAAAAATTCGGACTGTGCATTCTGCTGGCACTCTAGTGATATATAAATGCATAAGTCACCAGATCCTTGTGGTAATCAACTGGTAATTTTCTGGCTGTCCCGGGGCTTTTGTTCTTTTACCTTTCCTTTGTCTTGAACAACTTTTAAGTGTTATTCCATAAATTAGGCATTTACATTCTGGATTCGGTTGAAAAAAATTTGCTAAGTAATTTTTTAGTCGCAACGACTAACTTATAGAGAAGGGCCTTCACCCATTTTGATGTACTCATATTGTTTAGTTTATTTTATTGTTAATATTATATAGATTTACAAAGCAAAAATCCACTTTATAAACTTATTGTCCAGTACTAACGGTTTTTTCTAAACAAAAACTATAAAACAAAATCTTGTATTACGTAATTTTATCGGTTCTATATCATTGCTTTTTCGCATGCGTTGTAAATTCCTGCGAAAATTCAGTTATAGGTTTACAAAAAAAAAAAAACAAAAAAAATTCTTAGAGGTGGTGATTGTACAGAATTTTAAATATTATACTAATAATAATATTCCAAGGTAAACTATAGTTACGTTACATTGTACATTTTTTAGTTTATATTTTAATATTTCCTAGATAAACAAGAAAACCATTGTAAGTGAACACTAGCCGTGTTTGTTATGTTGTATAATTGAATATATAAATTAATATGATTTTTCTTTTTGACTTGACAACCATTCTCACTACTAGTAATGAGTGTTCAATAATTGTTATGAACTTTATTCAACATTATCAGTACAAATACAAATTATTATTATAAATAACTTAATTAGATCAGCGACATTCATGGGCATTTCATCAATTTGAGTAGAGTAGTACTGTTCTATGTCACGCAAAATCCTGATATCATCTGACTTGACAAAATTAATGGCCACACCTTTACGACCAAAACGACCCGACCTGCCAATTCTGTGAATGTACAATTCACGATTGTTGGGCAAATCGTAGTTGATCACCAAACTGACTTGTTGCACGTCATACCTGTAAGAAATCCACTTCATTGATTTTCATTGACCAATCACAGACTGTTTAGTACAACCTCTAGCCCACACGTCTGTCGTGATCAAAACTCTGCTCTGTCCCGATCGGAACTCTTTCATAATGTTGTCTCTCTCTTTCTGCGGCATGTCACCGTGCATCGCGCTTACCGTGAAATTGCTCTCTCTCTTTTCTCCGTCAACCAATCCACCTTCCTTTGGTGTTGCAAAGATGACAGCTTGCGTGTATGGTCAGCGTGTCGTAGAGGTCGCACAATGTGTCAAAACTTCCATTCTTCCCGCTCCACCGCCACGAAGAATTGTTTGATACCCTCCAGTGTCAGTTCGTCGCGCTTGACCAAGATACGAACCGGTTCGGTCATGAATTTTGAAGTGGATTCCAAAATTTCGTGCGGCAACGTTGCCGATATCAACACGACTTGAGTGGAGGGCGGCAAGAATCTGTACACGTCATAGATCTGCTCTTTGAAGCCTTTGTTTAACATTTCGTCCGCCTCGTCTAGAATCAGCATTTTACCGCTCTGGTACGTAGAGATCTTCTACGTATCATGTCTGCAATAATGAAATAATGGCAACACTGCTTTATAGCAATTGACAAGTGTACACAACACAAAAAACTCACCATAAACTCTTCCAGGGGTGCCACTAACAACATGTTTGTCCATAATCCAACTTTCTAATATCCTCCCCCAAATTGGTGCCACCAATGCAGGCATGGCAAAGGACATTCATGTAATCCCCAAAGCTAGAACAACTTTTTGTATTTGCACCGCCAATTCGCGTGTTGGGGACAAGCAGAGCACTTGAGTTTCCCTCATTGTCACATCAATTGATTGCAGTATAGCAATAGAAAATGTGGCCGTTTTACCAGTAACCCGATTGGGCTTGGGCAATCACGTCTCGGCCCTTTATAATCGGTTTAATGCTCGCTGCTGGATGGCTTGATGGTTTCTCAAATCCTTAAACAATTTACGGTTAACCACTGGTAATGGTTGCAGCAAAGCGGTTCCATCCATGACCCACTTTTACTCTGCCAACTGGTTCTTAAAACTTACCGTACGAAAAAATCCTTCTAGTCCAGTCATCGTTAAGGTTCATATTACCGAAACTATCGATAACTTCCACATCTTGCGTGGTTTCAAACTCCACATTGGATAAATCCTCAAAGGCTGCATTTCTGTTTGTGTTCGCCATGTTTACAGCGAGTATACGATACACTTACACTAGACAATTTCTGATACCTAACCACAGGAATTATATTAACTATTTCCTGAACAGTGTGAATTATTTTATAAATGGTTTATCTATAAATTAAACTTGGGGAACACAAGGTTTACGTTTGGGTTACCTTTAACCATGAACAATCACGATTAGTAACTGACAGGACGCCATCATTAAAAACGTTGTCAAACAACAAGGTTCGGTCACGTGATGATATTACAAATGTAACATTCTATAGCACGTGACAAAATTGTCCCGGGATAGATGGCGCTCTACAATGACGTGTTATCTACATGAAGAAGAACGTAACCTAACCTCAATTTAATCGTTGTTTACTTTAGTAAAGTATACATTTCAAAGAAAAACACGAGGTACAAGAAGTACTACAAATTAAAGATTAAATAAAGTACTAAAGTTCGTTCTAAATCCAGGTGAGTACTCTTTTGCTCTTGTTTTGTAATTTTATGACAATTTTGCCTTCAAACTAGGTTATTCATAATTTTGTAGGGTAACAATGGAATACTCTGTAGGTAGTTTAGCGGATTTAATTTCCGGTCAAAACACCCCGAACAAACCAAAATTGATTTCTAAAACGTTTACGACAATAAGCAAACAATCCCCTAATAATGGTACTACACAAACCAATAAGAGGGCTCAAAAAGTACAGTTATCCACTGAAAACACTGACAATCAAGTAAAGTTAAGAAACCACGTAATAAACCCAAAAAGAAAAACTTAACCAAAACCACACAATAAGTGAAGAAAGAAAACGTAAAATATCTGCTTCAATTGAGACCCAGAAGATAGTTTGCCTGCCAAGAAACTTTGCTTGGGCAAAATGAGTTGAATGCAGCCAATCGAATAAAGAATAAATTCAATCAGGAGATGAAACCTCCACAGATTACAATGAAAAAACCTTATTTGTGGGCAACATTCCCCTGCAAGTTCCCAAGAAGAAATTAAGAAACATTTCAGAAAACGGTTTGATTCAGAGTGTAAGAATCAGGGGATTCCAGTGGCTGACTTAAAAACCCCAAAGAAAATCGCGGCAATCAAAAAGGAGTACCATCCAGACCGAACGTCTGTGTATGCTTTTATAAAGTTTAAGGAGGGGAGGATGCTAAAAGCGCCCAAGCTGAAAATGGACAGTTATTCTTCAACCATCACTTAAGAGTGCATTTCTGTGAGGAGGAAACAGACTATGACGAATCCAAGGCAATATTTGTGGGCAACTTACCTTTTCAGGCTGAAGAGGAGGAATTGTGGAATGTTTTTAAAAGTTGCGGACCAATTTCGCATATTAGGATCGTCAGGGGGGCGGACTGGTATGGGTAAAGGGTTTGCTTATGTCAATTTTAAAGACGCCGATTCCGTACAGTTGGCCCTTGAAATGGGGAAATTATGATGAAAGATCGCGAATTAAGAGTCTTTTGCGAGGCAAACAGGGCTAAAAAGAAGAAACTGGTGAGTGGTTGTAGGGTGTTTGTTTCTTTAATAATAGTGTTAATTTAAGGGTAAAAAGCCTGGGAAAGTGACTATGAAAAAGAAGACCCTAAGTGGCTTTTACTGGCAGTAAATTCACTGATAAGAAAAAGGTTAGTTGTTTTCAGTTCAGTATTTGTTTTTGTCTAAGGTTTTACATTTACAGAAAAAGAAATCCAGTAAAACTGCAACCAAAAAGAAGATATTGGCAAGCAGCTGATTGCTCCTAAAAAAGAAAAACCTGTTGCTTTAGCTTAATAAATAATCCTTCTCTCTTAGTCTTTGTTGGTTTTACTCAATCAAAAATCCTCGCATACTTAAATAAATTTATTCCAAGTATTCTATACAGGTATGGAAATTTCAAATTTTATTTTAGAAATTGAGAGAAAGTTTGTCATCATCCTTCTCTAGCTCATTGATTTCTAATGGTTTCTCTCTTGTATCACTAGTTTGTTAAGTAAAAATTTGAAATGTTCATACTATTATAGACAGCACACACATCCTGGTATATTACATTATTGTGATACAATTATTAAAGGGACTAGGATTCACAGAACTACTTTCGCCATTACAGTCCAATTATTGAACCTCCCTATTCAATATACTTACAACACACATACACATAACGATATGCTTTAATTCGGTAACACAGGTTTTTCGGGAGGTTCCCAACGATAATTTAAATAATCTGTATTGCAGAATACACCCAATTCAAAAATGAAGTAACAATCTGCATTAGTGAAGAAAACGGTACGGAGACAGTTGCACCTGACCAGTTAACTTGAAGTGGTATTTAAGACGGTTTCATTAGCACCGTTTTTGTTAATTTTTTGGTTTAAAATAAAAGTGAAATTAAAAATATATAATTTACTACTGGCAATGAAAAATTATTTGTATAATCACCTGGTTCAGTTAAGTCCCAGTTTCTCGAAAGTAAAACTGATTCATCCTCTTTATTTTCAAATTGTCAATATCTTACCTTATAACATAGTATATTACAAAAATAGGAGCGCCTATTTCGCGTGTCTAGTTTAATTGTACGAGTCCAAGTCCTGTAAAAAATAAATAAGCCATTTTGACAACTGCTAGTTATGATTTTATTAGCTTTTGACATGTACAGGAAGGGAAAATTCAAAATTAGATATTTGGGTTACACTATGCTAATTTTGAATTTCCCTACCTGTATATACGAAAAAACTAAACTAAATCAACATGACGTCACCCATTTGAAATTATTAAATTTAAACAGTTAAATTTGCTGGCAGAAACGTTAGTCAAAGATGTCCTCCAGCCGCCATGTTTAGGCTAGCCCACATTCACCCTACTAGCTGTCATGTTAATAATTAATCTGCTGGAGGACAAACAAACCTGCAATTGTTTCGCTGCATGTCCCTCAGAAACTCCTAGTATTGAACTAAGCCAAAAATTTGCCTATTAGTTTTAAAAGCCACGTGACCACTTTGACAGCTAGATAGAAATTGCCAGAAGCCTTCACAATGTCCTAAACTTTAGAGAGTATTTTTTTAAACTCCCAGAGGCCTCTAGAATTCCCTTGAAAGTGCCAAAAGCCTGTAATTACTGCAGAAAACATCCCAAAAATTGTCAGGAGCTTCTACAAGTGTTCTAAATTTTTTAAAACTGCCAGATGCCTCTAAAACTCTCTTCAAAATGTCAGAAGCCTCTAGCCACTGCAGAAAACATCCCAAAAATTGTCAGGAGCTTCTACAAGTGTTCTAAACCTTGTTAAAACTGCCAGATGCCTCTAAATGCTGTTAAAAACTAGCCAAAAGTGTCCTGAACATTAAAAATGTTTTTAAAACTGCCAGAGGCCTCTAAAACTCTCTTCAAAATGCCAGAAGCCTCTAGCCACTGCAGAAAACGTCCCAAAAATTGTCAGGACCTTCTACAAGTGTTCTAAAGCTTGTTAAAACTTTTTAAAACTGCCAGATGTCTCTAGAAATGTTTTTAACCTGACTTAAAGCCTTTAAAATATAGAAAATAATATTTGTTGCCTTCTGGCGTGACGTCATCTTTTTAACTTTCATAAAAACCAATTATACAGGAAACTTACTGTGTCTGTTCGGTCTGGCAGCAGCTCTTTGTACACTTTTTCAATTAGTGCCCGCCTAGAAAAAATAACAATCTTTGAAAAATCCTTTTTCACTTATTTGTTCGGTTTTTTCTGTAGACTGCTGCAAAAATAAATTTACCAAAAAAAAAACTTACTTGGCAAACCATCCGCCTCCGGGAGGGAGACCCTCAACGTCCAACACCTCGAGACTCAAAAGTAATCGCGGGAACTCAATGTCATTGTTGTTCTGTTCAACGATTTCTGCAAAAGAAAAAAAAACAAAAACAGGTCAATAAAACGCCATCGATGCGGGTGAAACGTTTATTAATCCCACATTTGCTAGTAATTACCTATTTTAGTGAAAATTTTACAATTGGAACTATTTATAGGCAAACGGGTCGTTTTTTCTACGTTCTAAAATGGGGCACTTGGGTGATTTAATCTAACAAAACGTTTAGTTTGTATTATTGCTTTGTGTGAATACACATTTAAGTCCCCAAACTTCAGATAAGTCCCACTAATAATTTCGTATACTCTGATTGAATTCAATAAAACTGATTCACGCTTTTATTTTAGGAAGACTTGATTGTATTCATTATGACCCTTTTTTAAGGGACTTATTAAACGTACAATAAATAACGATTAAAAGTAAAAATCACATCTAAAGATCACATTATTATAACAATCCAATATTGCTTAAAAGGAAATAATACTGAGTATTGACTGAGTAGTGGATGGTCGGAGGCTTATGTTTATTTAGAAAGTTTGAAATTTATGTTTGTTTCAGATAGTAAAAAGTCCACATGCGCAGTTTTGGCCAATCACAGACTACCCACTGTGCTACTAGAGGGCAGATGTCATTAATGAGAGACACCTTAAATCCATTATAAATCAACTGTCACATCTTATAGTCTCTTCTACAGGGTAATTCAAATAAGAACCTCACCATTTCGAAAACTATAAGAAATACGAGAAAGTTTAAATTAAAGCTCAACCAAATGCACCAAAATTTGGTAAAAAATGATGATACTTCATCAGGGCACTTTCGCCCTAAATGTCATTTAACGGGAGATATTCTCCCAAATCTGTTTTTGAAAATAAAACGAATGCATAACTCGGTTATTTCCAAAATATCCAAAAAGTGTAATAAAGAGTGTAGGGAATTATATTCTCTACAAGACTGCATCAGGACACTTTTGCCCTAAACGTCATTTAAGTAAGATATTCTCACAAAACAGTTTCAAAAATGAAACCAGTCCATAACTCGGTTATTCGAAAAAATACATTTTTAACTATGCTTGACTTGCTCTAATAATCGTCCGAATTATCGTGTTTGACAAGTACTGTCAATAATGACATTTCATAGAACGTCTCATTAACTCAAAGCCAACTAAAGTAAAATTAGTTTTTATTGAATTATTTTGTCGTTTATGAAGCAAATCATAAGTTGTCATACAACACTAAAATCAGAATAAACCTACTATATGGTGGGCTAAAAATCCAATATGGCGCCCATAAGAAAAAAGAAAGTTGATGATGACAAGCCAAAATACAAAACGTCGTGTGGCAAGTTTGAGTCCATCATCGAATAGCTGGGGAAAAAAGTGGCAATCAAAAGACGCTTTTAGTTTTGGGATATCTCTTCAAATTAGGTTAGAAATAAATAAAAACAAAAAATCTAATTTTGAGTTTTTTTCGGATATCTTCGGAAGCAACTTTGCCCCCAATTCAAACTTTCTCGTATCTCTTATGGTTTCTGAGATCCCAATGGTGCGGAGCGAATTTGCTTTACCCTGTATACATTTTCTTTCAAAAAATTAACTAAATCCACGGTAAGAAAACTGTAACCGAGAAATAAATACCTTGTAACCATTAGTAAATCTTTCATAAATGCTTCTAAAAATCATTTTATTTTAACCAGAAACCTGAAAACCTTCAAAACATTCCAATTCCAGAAAATTATATAATCACTGTGGAAGTAACAGAAGCCTCTAAAAAGGAGACTCTGATTCAACTGTTAAATGACGTCACACCGTCTTCGATAGGCTGACCCATTCACCATTGTCAAGAAGATTGCAATGTAATGCAATGTAATCTTCTTGACAATGGTGAATGTGAGACTTTTTCCTTTTTACCTTCTATTGCTGAATCAGCGGTTAGTGCAAATGTCATCTAACCTCATGTAGGTTATTTTTTCGTAAAAAAAACCTTCACCAACAACACAAACACCCACAACCACCACTACATATCTTGGCCAATCGTTGAGGTCCCAAAAATCACTAACATTTAATATGAACACAACAAAAGGAACTAAGAGAATTCGACTATTTTTAAAGGGTTCAAACAACTCGATAAATTGACTAGAACAATTGACTAGATCGTTGTTGACTGGCCGAAAGGCGCCTCCCAAAACCGAAAACAATTATCAAATCCATTTAGGATTTAACAATGGAAGGTACGTTTCAGACACAGTCAACCACTCCCTCAAAACAAATACTCCTGACAAGTAATATAGTTTAGACAACCTTTTACTCGTCGCTCCAACGTCGCGTCCAGCTCTCTTTCGGCTTGCAAAGCTTCTGGATATGGCCGGGGCGCGCCTGGAAACACCACCAACACTATGGACATGTTATCGCGGCTGCCCTGTAAATACGTACAAACTTAGAACGCGAGATGCCTTCAAAAGTGACACTCACCTTGTACAAACACGTGTCAATCACTTGACTAGTAACTTCGCGAAGGTCCTCAGTCACCTGCAGTCTACTCCTGATGAAGGCGCACAAGTCTTCGTTGGTCATAACGTCCCAGATACCGTCGCAGGCGAGCACTAGAAACTCGTCAGCTTGGTCGTCTCGTTCCTCGAGGAAAATTTCCGGTTCCGGTGATACCAACTGTTCGCAAGGCCCTCGTCCTTCCACTTTTTTATACTCGTAATCGCCCAGAGCACGACTGACAGCCTAAACAGCCTGCAAAATAATTTTAATAAATCTGAAAAAAACACAGCTAAAGACCAGTGTACCATTGACCCGCTGTATCATAACCCTTCCGCCCGCACTAACAATTCTGTCCCTCTCAGAAGGCAGACCGGGTTTGTGATCTTGCGTACTGAAAACCGGTACTCCATTCCTGCACAGCATAGCTCTAGAATCACCGCAATTCGCTATGAACAGACCTTTAGGGGAGACGAAAGCGCACACAGCCGTGGTACCAGACTTGTCCTCGCCAGACGACATTTCAGGCAAATTGCGCATCTTGTCGTCCAACTCTGCACACTTTAACTGTCAGACATCGTTCTGGATTTCGAAGTGCACTCACCTAGAAATCCTTGCCTAATACCCTTGATAACGTCCTCGCTGAAGCCTTCCTGAGCTACGATAGCGTCGAGCAGATGATCGGCGCAGTGGGCCGAGACACGCGCACCTGCGTGTCCCGTCAAATACCGCAAAGTACGACCAATCACGAAAACGTTCATCCTCACCCAAACCGGCGCAACGTGCCGAGTGCGCGTCCTCCATTTCGACACGCCACCCTTGCATACTGGTGACCGCATATCTATGAAGAAAAACCTGGATTTATTAACCCCACAGAGTTCCAAGACTTACAAGAAGAAAAAAAATTTAAACTAATGTTTGACAGTTCAACATCAGAGAAACAAGGTGACGTTTGAGAGTTAGATTACATTAATTTTGACAGATGACACTTCACAGCTTGAAGAATCCCAGAAGTGCTCCACACTAGTCTGCACTGCACTGAGTATTAACAGGCACTGAGACCAACTGAGGACACCCCAAAGCAACATTGGTTATATGTTTATATGTTACTCAACTACTACATAATATACCTAGTTAAAATTAACTTATTACCAACATTTTTATTATTAAACCAACTCAAAGAGCACTGTAACTTAAGAAATTCAATAACCTCAACATTTTCAATGCTAAGTTGAACAGTTTAAATAAACAGAAAAATTAGCTTGACTGTGTTTCCTATTACTTGCTATACTTTTCAGTATATTATAACAAAACTGGTGAAATTACTGAATCAAGCCTTACCTAAGCCCATTTCCCTCGCCAACCTCCTGAAACTTGTCAGTTTTCGGTTTGTCCAGAAATGCTCCCATTATTACTCTATATTGTAGCGTTTTCTAACGAAATTTCATTTTTCCACTAAATAGTTTGGCTCCTAAAATATAAAAACGTACATAGATTACAGAGGCTTACGTAGACACGTGTGTGTGTGTGTGTGTAGACCTTCTAGGAAGGGGGCTCCATCACAACACGTACTAATGCTAGGTTAGGATTACCTGAAAGTCTTTTTTTTGCTTCTCACTGAAAATTGAGTGTCCTTTTCATGGTCAATTTGTAAAAAAAATCTATTTATATATACACAACAAATAAATTAGAGAAATGGCGGAAATTAAAACGATTTGAGGATTTGACGCGTGCGCTTTTCTAAAAATAGATTTTTGACAGTGACGTAATCCCTAACCAATCAGGATCAAGATGACACTGAATCGATAATTTAAGTATAAATATAAATAAAACCAATAATTGGTTTATTTATTAAAATACAGACACCCAGAAACCCTATTCAGTTTTCATCTTCACTAAAAACAAGGAAAAACAAGTAAAAAAAAAGCCAAAAGTTGTCAGCCATATTGAAATTAAAACGAGAAAGAAGAAAGGAAGAAGAAATAACAACCAAACCAACTACACGTCATCACAATTCACAAACATATTTCTATATTCAAAGTTGAAACATTTTTGTGAAAATGGTTTCAATAATAAATTCAGTGGACACCGGTCACGAGGATATGATACACGATGCTGAAGTAGACTATTACGGTTTGCGACTTGCAACTTGTTCATCTGATAATAGTGTTAAAGTGTACGATATCAAAAACGGGGCTTCCACTCTATTGGATGACCTGAAAGGTCATTTCGGACCAGTTTGGCAGATCGCCTGGAGCCACCCCAAGTTTGGCAACCTTCTGGCCTCCTGTTCCTATGATAGAAAAGTGATAATATGGAAAGAGACCAACAGGAAATGGGCCAAATATTATGAGTACGCCAATCACGATTCCAGCGTTAATTCAGTGCAATTTGCTCCAGCTGAACTAGGATTGAGTTTAGCTTGTGGTGGGTGGTAAATTGTGAGTGTGTTGCCAAAACAGTGGGGGGCAAAGTTATGTTGGTTTACAGGCAGCAGTGATGGTTCTATATCAATCCTCACCTACACTCCAGAAACCAATAATTGGGATGCAAAAAAAATCCAAAACGCCCATGCCATTGGGTGTAACTCGGTCAGTTGGGCTCCTGCCACCACCCCATTTTTCAATGGGAATGAAAACGAACAACAGCCACTGGTCAAAAGATTGGTGTCTGGTGGGTGTGACAATCTGGTGAAAATATGGAGGGAAGATGGTGATCAGTGGATTGAAGAAACTAAATTAGAGGTTAGTTGGTATCAGTTGTAGAGAATTAAGTAAATACAATACAATTTACAGGTACATTCTGATTGGGTTAGAGATGTGGCCTGGGCTCCCTCTGTAGGCATTCACAGGCACACAATAGCATCCTGCTCACAGGACAGAAGAGTGGTCATTTGGACTTCCAATGACTGCATCAACTGGAACTCAACCATTTTGCATCAATTTGATGATGTACTGTGGAACGTCAGTTGGTCCTTGAATGGGAATATTTTAGCAGTTTCAGGGGGAGACAATAAAATCTCACTTTGGTCCCAAAATCCTGAAGGAACATGGCAGTGTATTAGTGATGTGGCCAAAGGACAAGGACACATCAATAATTAATTTTGTTTACTAATATTTAATAATTTCCGTAAAATAAACTAATCTAGATTTATTTTCTTTAAATTTTGATTACTATTGACATTTTAAGATAAGAGATACTCCCTCCCTCCAACATTGTGTCGCTGTTTAGTGTTTATATGGTTGCATAACTTTTACAGGATACTACCAAATTGATCCTGACAGATGGTGAATGTTAATAATACAAATTGTGCCTTAATTACATATCAGTGATGAGCAATAAGACAAGGCGGTCATAACTGTCTTAGAATAAATATTGTTATAGTTACTAAATAGACACACACAAAACGAAAACTTTATTCCGATTTGAAAATGCAAGTTTCACCTACTTATCTTGTTTTATTTGTTTTACAAGTAGCAGAAAGATACAAAATAATGGTATCGTTGTCTTAGTGTAGGTTGGGTCCCTACATAACAGTGGTGCCCTGCATAAATCCCACACATACCCCTACCCTGATAAACATCGTACCATTCGTACCATGATCATGTATAATACCCACAGTTGCCAAATGTACCGACACTCACCATTTCCTGTAAATTATTCATGGTTTTCGTTCAAAGTGCCTTTGAGTAGTGGTGACGTTTTTTCTCGGAGAAAAGTCACGCAAACCCATAAACGATTGAATACCGGGTGAATTGATTTGATAGGATGGAATCGGAATGGATTTGGCATCGATGTTCGCCGACATCTGCGAGGCGCAGTGACCCACTGACCCACTCGCCCAGTTCTTCTGCGCCGCGAAGCGGTTGCACGGCGGTTTGGTTCTTCAGTTCCTATTGCTTCCATCACAATTGATTCTTAATTATTTTTATAGTTAAATGCGCCAAATTATCTACCATGATACTTTTTATGTTCTTATTCTAGGTTTTAACTATCATCTTTATTACTCTTTATAATAAATGACAGTGACCCGTTTTCGGTCATGACACCACGTTCGACCTTTCAGGGGCCTCTGGAACCTTTGACTTTAAAACTTATTTGCATGTTGGTGTGCGTTTCTTCTGACCCACAAATCTTCTCATAATCTGAACCTTAATGTAGGACAAGTCCAATCAGTGTTAATACACTGGCGAGGCTTACATCATTAAGGTCTAATTTGCGTGTGTGTGTGCGTTCGTCGAAACCTCGTTTCGGAAGTGGGACAAAATTTGAAGGCCAAGGAGGTAATCTCGTAAAAATCCCGTTGTCTTTGCTGCCGTCTCTGAATCAACTCGTAACGACGTTACGAAATAACTCGCAATTTCGGGGCATGCCTACATCCGCATGGACCACATATTTACCGTTGTTCACGACCAAAATGATGAGCTTCTTTTTGTTGGGTGTAGGTAGGACTCTTTTTCAGTTTGCTGATGATGACCAAGATTCGTTATTATTAATCATCTAAAAATAAACTTCTCATCCTCTTCACTCTAGATTTTAAAGCCTCTAAAGAGCTACTGATGAATCTCTGGCATTTGACCCGAAGAACCAGTACCAACAATCAGTCAAATGATGACACCAGAGTTACTTAGAATGAACAAAGACAGTGGTTATAGCAGATGCTCGGCTCTTTGCACTTAAACTAACCTGAATCGACGCTTTAGTATGACATTAGAAAGCGAAAATATTTAACCATAATTACCCTTGTTCGAGTGGCTGCCGCATGAAGCGAATACCTTATTGTGTCTTACAATACGTGCTCGTCATTCTAACAATGCGCCTTCAAAATACTTTTTTAACCTACTTTCCAGCTCTTCCAGACTTTTAAATAGTCCAGAAAAAAATAAAGAACGCCGACCTATTGACTCGTTTGCCCACTTGATCAAGATCGATTGAACCACATGAACGTAAAGAAAAGTCATTACTAAAGGTATAATGGGCCATTTTACGTCCATTGTGGTGTTTATTACTGCCACCAAGCTACCTCATTAACATTACCGATAAAGCCTTTTACTGTTACTGGTACTATTTTTGGTGTGATTGCCCATCATATGCACTGATTAGTGATGATTTCCATTTTAACACAAAAGTTCTTAGCAACGTGTTCCCAAAGAAATCTTTAACGCTGACGAATCGATCTATTTACCACGGCTGGTCAATTAGATTTGGATGATTAATGGTATCTATTCCATTTGATAAGTGGGTCGTGTTGGTGCGACAAAGATATCGCGCGACTAACTGTAACGAGAAGAGATTGGGATCGGTTTTTAAGACTTTTCCATCAGTAGGTCATAGGCTAAACCGTGTCACCTATACGCCGGCTTTTTTTCGGTTTGCCATTGTCTTTGGATTGACATTTCGAATGAGTTCGTTGTCAGGGTCGAGCCGATCCGCCCGTTCTACGTTAACAAACTTCCTCATCCATCCTTTTTACTGTTCATACAGACTATTACAAGCAGAAGGCGAGTAGCATCATTAACTGAAAAAAAAGCAATAAGACCTACCAAACCATGTGGGTGTAAACGAACCCTTCCTGGTAGCCACCTTGTACAGTTGAAGGGTTGGACCCAAGCAAAAGGGTTACGTAATTACGGTAGTCCGTTTAGAAGATTTATTTGGGCCAGACCAGTGACGTCGTGTGAACATCCTAAAAGTTTTAAAAGTAAATATTACTAAGCGGAAAGGACAACCAGAAAATTACCTGATGGTACCAACAAACCCTCTATGGGTATTTATTGCCGGCAAAAAATTTACTGGGAAAACGGTTAGAACGCTCACGTTTTTGCTTCCGAATTCAAAATTCCGAGATTTTATCGGTGCAATTGCAACAAAAAGGTTGACGGAGTTCATTAAACGGTAATTTATTTATCGTATGTAATAATAATTATTAAAGCATTTCTCCACCAAGGTTGACAAGCCCGCCGTAATCGTGGTCGGCATTTTCATTCACGAGACGCTACTCAAGGTTTTCTCTGTTTATGTTTTGGTATAAATGAACTGGACAATGTCATTGATACACTTTTGGATTAATAGGGTTTCATTTTAATGGTTTTATTTCCAGACAGCGCATTCAGAAAAACTCACAACACTTAAAGAGTGTCACGTGACAGCTGTCATAACTGTCAAAACTCACTCACCAGTGAGCGAAAAGTGTAATAAAATGCCAAATAGGTAGATGTGTTCCTTTGAGAAGTTGTATTTACCGCTCCATAGAGAGAGCAGACCGGATGTGACGCAGTGTTGCCAAGTCAAAATATTTAATGGAGGTAGAATAATCAGTCAAAAAACGGTAGATCAAAACAAATTTACATTATTATACAGGGTGTCTTTTAATCATCATTGATTCTTGCTATAAAAACCGCACTTCAAAAATACAGATTTTTCATTAATAATTGTTATTTTTTAATTTTGACAATAGTGACAGACATCACGTGGTTTTTAGAGAATAATTTGGAGTGAGCGAATTACTGTTTTAAGCGCATATTTAGAATCGTTATTAAATTTTCTGTTCAATAAACTGGTAGATAACATACAAAAAAACAGGAGAACGGTAGAAGAACTACAAAAACGGTAGATATACCGTTTAAACGGTAAACCTGGCAACATTGATGTGACGTTATGATGACGTAATTTGATAGCTGGTCAATGACAGTCATCAAGTTTTTAGAACGAGTTTTCTGACGTCATTTGACAATGTATCACATGCTCATCACTTTGAAAATGGCAATAATGTCACGTGGATAAGTCTTAAATGACTTTACAGAGAAGAGTTCAGTCAGCAAATTTTCTCTTCAAATATAAGTGGGGCTCAAATAAGTGGTTGCCACTGTCAACTGTCAAGAGAACTGTCATATGCAAGTTAGTTGCATGTGGTTGTCAGTTGTTTAATATACAGGGCGTTCCAGTTATCAACACGCTCCATTGGTCTGATTATTGTTCGGGTGACGTTGTCCGATCCAGTTTATTAATTCGAACACTTGCAAAAGTCCAAGTTTAAGTAACACAATGGAATCAACGAAGCAGGAGATTTCGCAAAATATGCAATATTTAGCCAGCCATGGGTGTCTGTGTATTTCGTGTGCGTTTGCTTTATTAATTATACAGGTAAACGGATTTGTTTCAGTGTGAACCCTGCCTTAAATCAGTCAACTCACAGGTAGTTTGTGATTGGTCAAAAAAAAACCAAGCAGGCTGACAGTTGCTCTTTTTTGACCAATCAATGAAATCTCAGCAAGAGGCGGTTCAAACTATACAATTACTTTGTTGTAATTAATAAAGTGTAATCACGATTTAATTACAAGTTTCATAAACCAGTGATTCCATGTCGTAAGCAAGGAAGTACTTTGGCCTTGCAAGGCCGGCTACACGTTCTTTCACCTCATCAGGACTACCTTGCAGCAATTTAGTATCTATCAGAGTATACCAGATACTGTAATTGGTAGGGCACCAGAAATATCAAGAATTACATCCATAAATTCTTTTAAAAGTCAAAAGTGGACAGACAATTGCCTTTTCAAGTCTTTTATTACACCGTTTAAGCGAAACAAATTAAAAGGGACGCGTTGTTTGGGCTTTTATTGTGTAGGTTGTTTTGTTCCAAAATGTAACTGCCCAATACCCTTAACATGGTTGTTTTTAGCAGTTAACGGACTGAAAACTTGAATTACCAAATCGTAATGAATTTTTGCCTTATAGGCACAACAAAAGTGTGATTTTTTGTGCTCGAGGTCCGTTCACGAATTCTTTCACAAGGCGTTTGGTAAGCGGATTGTTTAGAACTTATGTAAGCCGGAGTCTATATTATTAATAACACTGCACTGTGACGATTATGCTAAACCGTGGCTTAATCCGATCGGGAATAAAAACAAAAATAAATCAAACTTTTTTGCCAAGTTCATTGACTCGAGAAGCATTTATTGCCTAATTCGGTCTTAACCATTACATGCTGGACAACCGCTATTTGTGATTTATATACAGGGTGGTCCAGTTTTAAATGTCAATAAAAAAGTTTAAAAAATATTATTGTAGCCAGTTTTCATAGTTTCCAGACAAACTAAAAGACTTTAGTTTTGAAAATTGAATTAGAAAAGATAAAAATTTCAGAAGCTTAAAAATTGTGTTTGTAACCAGTTTTCATGCAAATCGAGAGACTTTAATACTAAAAATTGACTTGTAGACATAAAAACTACTTTTTCAAGAACTTGTTACTACAAATTCATACATTTAAACCTTAAAAATTGACTTGAACCCCAAAATGTAACTGAACTAATGAAAAGTGACATCAGAAGCTTAAAATTTGCATTTGAAGTAAGTTTTCATAATTTGAAGACAAATTTCAATATTTTAGTCTTGAAAATAGTCTTAGATGCAGGACATTGACATTAGATTCATGAAAATTGTCTTGAAAACGAACTTTTCGTGCTTTTTACTTTGCTTTTCATTTTCTTCAAATTCTGGACTATTTTTAGTGCTTCAAAACAGCTTTCAGCTTGGAAAATCGAGTTTCAAGACTATCTTCACCAAGTTATTGACATAGCAAATTTAAAAAACAATTTTTCCATTCTTCATAGACTTAAAATAGCATTCCAAGCTTTGTCACTATTAATTCGACTTCTAGACACCTCAGTGCTAAAAATTCGAGTATTTCTTAATAAACTAGACTGTTTTTAGTGTTTTAAGGCTGTTTTCAGTGCCTCAAATCGAGTTTCAAGACTATCTTTACAAAGTTTTTGGCTTATCTTATTTTAGTTTGATTTTCGGTTTACATTAGACCAGCAAAGTAGTTTGTCAGAAAAGAGTATTATCAAGCTTTTTGTAACGCAAACTTATTAAAAAGAAACTGTTTTTGAATTACCTGCACTTTGATGTAAGCGGTTTCACTCGGAGAGGGCAACAACTTTCAACCCGTTTTTTCGTGGAAAAACCATTACCACCACCTCCACTCTACTCAATACGTCCAGCCAGTACCTTAACAAACCGTCTGGTATGGTGGTTCACGGCTGAAATACAAATAAAAATGAGAAAAAACGCATAAACCACTCGTTTACATTACACACTGACAATAACAAACAAAATGGTCGACTGTCAAGGATAAAAAATAGTAGTAGGCCTTGGACGATTGACAAATCACATGACATCACTATCTGTATAGTTAATGCGGTCACGTTGTCAGAGATAATTGCATGCGTGGGACAAAGACAGAAGACGAAAAAAATACCAAGTAGGCCATATTTTCAGTACGCTGTTGCCAAAATCCAATATTAATTTTGTCGACGGTATTGGATTTTGGCAACAGCGTACTGAAAATATGGCCTACTTGGTAGTTTTTTCGTTTTCTGTCTTTGTCCCACGCATGCAATTATCTACGTTTCTCTGTCAGTTACACGGTTTTCCTATGGTCGGTTTTGGATTTACCACACCTGTATGTCGTGGCAATAAACATTATTGCGATTTAATTATTATTAGTTTTAACAATACAAGTGAAGATCACAACTCTGATGAAATAGACGTACGCAACGCGGAATTTTATTTCATTATTAGTGTACGTATATCGGCTAGGCATGTGCTCTCAGTTACGCACACTGATTTTTTTACTTTTACTTGTGCTCTGAATTGTTTTAACTTAAATATAATTAGCAGATTCTTTGTGATTTCACTCGGCCACTCGATGACTTAACTAACAGTGATGGACTATTTCATAGGAATCGATTTTTTCGTCATAAATCTACGGGGGTAGTTCCAGTTAAAACGATTTGCTGCTCCAATTTGTTTGTTACCGAAAAAAAAAAAAACTGAATTGTCCACGGTCGACCAAACATTGCCACAAGTGAATAGATTTCGGTTTTGCACCTTGTATTTACCTTTTTGGTTTGGCCGCCATACCTGTCCGTTCTCAATACAATTCGGGCTTGATTTATTACTTTTTAAATGCAACAGGTAGTCGTAAACGCGGTTGCGCTTAAATAGAACCGTAAAAATTTGGGACGCCCTTTTGCCTAATCCACCTGTGCGGTTTTTTCAAAAGTCTCTCCCCTGGAGACAACAATTTTAAGTCACATCAATTTTGACATTATTTGACAAGAGTAATAGCTTAACCAGAGTCGGAAAATTTTAATTTTTGGAAATTCACCGGAAATTTACTCTCCGGACTCTCGGAATGGGAAAATATCTGCCAAACTTGTCATGCATTCTAATTTCTAAATTTAATGATTAAAAGTACATTAAACTTTACTTGGATTGATGTACAATTAATTAAAAAACGAATTATTTTTGAATTTTCAAATTTTTCAATTTTTTTCGGAAAAATTACCGCAAATTTTACATCTCTGACCTTAACTGTACATCCAGCAAAAATTGATGCTATCATAATTACAAAACATTGATTAAACGTCCTGTCATTCGTCAACAAACCTGACGTCTACTTTGATTAGCATCAGCTGATTTTCAGTATCGACAAGACAACAATTCAAACAGACTTTGGTCGATTTGTTTATAAATCGACCCACTAAACAAAGATCCACGACCAGATATCGATGTATTGCTTCAACTCTGTTCCGCCAAAAACTACTTTTTATTACCCTTATTATAATGTTTATTGTACGAGTATTAAAACCCAAATTGCAGCGTACTTCCATTGTTTATACTCTCTTGTCGTTCGGGTTGGTTTTTTATTGTTCCGAAACCGCGGTCCGTTCGGCGTTACGATGGTTGCCCGCGCGTTCAAAAAGTGTCTCGGTTTCGGTGGTTGCCAAACCGCTTTTCGATTTGGCAATCGCACGAAATGATGACTATAGAGAGCAATGACAGTTCTTAATTATCAACACAAGCACGCAAAAAGCTTTTAACACAACCAAAATTCAAACCAAATTGATATAACGTCATAAATCAGATGTTGACAGCCTTGCATAGTTCGTTCGGTCGTGATGTCACTCTATTTTTGTTTGATTTTCGGTTTACATTAGACAAGCAAAGTAGTTTGTCAGAAAAGAGTATTATCACGCTTTTTGTAACGCAAACTTATTAAAAAGAAACTGTTTTTGAATTACCTGTACTTTGATGTAAGCGGTTTCACTGGGAGAGGGCAACAACTTTCTTATCCAGTTTTTTCGTGGAAAAACCATTACCACCTCCTCCACTCTACTCAATACGTCCAGCCAGTACCTTAACAAACCGTCTGGTATGGTGGTTCACGGCTGAAATACAAATAAAAATGAGAAAAAACGCATAAACCACTCGTTTACATTACACACTGACAATAACAAACAAAATGGTCGACTGTCAAGAATAAAAAAAATAGTAGTAGGCCTTGGACGATTGACAAATGTCACATGACATCACAATCTGTATAGTTAAGGCAGTCACGTTGCCTCTTATTGGTGTAGTAAGATTAGATTTTAAAATTTTCAGAACAGACCTATTATTTGCACTTTAAGCTAAGTTAGAGACTGTGTATAATACGGTTGAAAAAGTCACAGTCTGATCTGAATTTAAGACAAAAAACACATTTCTGGAATAAAAAACAAATTCAATGTAATTACCTGCACTTTAATGTAAGCGGTTTCACTCGGAGAGGGCAACAACTTTCTTATCCAGTTTTTTCGTGGAAAAACCATTACCACCACATCCACTCTATTCAATACGTCCGGCCAGTGCCTTAACAAACCGTCTGGTATGGTGGTTCACGGCTGAAATACAAATAAAAATGAGAAAAAACGCATAAACCACTCGTTTACATTACACACTGACAATAACAAACAAAATGGTCGACTGTCAAGAATAAAAAAAATAGTAGTAGGCCTTGGACGATTGACAAATCACATGACATCACTATCTGTATAGTTAAGGCAGTCACGTTGTCTCTTATTGGTGCTAGTAAGATGAAAATTAGATTTTAAAATTGTCAGAACAGACCTATTCTTTGCAGTTTATTGAAAAAGTCACAGTCTGATCTGAATTTAAGACAAAAAACAAATTTGTGGAACAAAAAACAAACAAATTCTCTGATTAACTCCGCTAAAAAAGCGAAATTAAACTCTCTTCTTGTTCTAATCGAGGATCGAACTTCATTGGACATCAACAGTCAATTAGAACAAGAACGGACTAAAAGTGTTTGATGCGTCCAGAAAATAAGGTCAATGCCAGTGGACTGGGTTATTCAACTTAATCGGGCGTCTTTTTGTCCATTGACCACAATAACAGGTTAGGGCAAGTCGGGTTAGAGCTGGTTCCGGTACGATTAAAGCGTCTTAAGAGTCGATTGATTAATGATGTTTTGATAGTTAGTTTTTTGGAACCCAAAAATGCATAGAGATAAGCTGATTGATGTGAATATCTTCAGTGCGTGGGTTTAACATCACCGACAGAGTAATAGTTTTTAGTTTGACAGGTCTATTCTACCAATCTGTCATTTAAGGAGGTATTGCCTAATCATAATGGAATGTCAAGAAAATTATTGGTCAGAGTCTAAAAAAAAAAATAAAAAATTAAGAACAGTGTGGATGAAAAGCAACCGAAAAATCTCATCTTCGAGGAACCCAAGCGGGCGACCGGCGAAGAAGTAGGTTAGCTCGGTGTAAATCTACAACAGGTACAGTTACTCTTCGGCATGGTGGGGTCGGACGGATTCGGCGTTCTTTGGTAGGTTCTCCGATGTCCAGTCTTGGCTCTCATGTTACCGAGAGAACGCTACGGGGTGGTCAACCAACGCAACTCCAACCCCCATCGACGTGAAGAACCCGCCCCCACGACGGTACGTGGTCGAGTGGCCCGCGCACTAACCAAACTTAGATCGAGTACGACAAATTGACCGTTTCTGGGGTGGTTCGGTCCGGTGGTGGAGTTAACAGTGCCCTAGTGACGGTTCACGCTGAACTAAGTGAGAACGGTGACATTGTAAATCCGGAAGTGTGCGGAAAAGTGCGGATGAGTAGAGCGCAATAGTGACCCATATTTTATATGTACCCACGGAAAATAATTGGAATTACAAATATCTGTTTCGGGTAAGTAATCTGCATTATTTAACGTAAAAAAAACACACACACAAACGAAAGGTTTGTATTGTTGTTTCAAAAAAGTGCAACGACTTGCCTTGGCAGTGGGTGAAGGACGACGAGTCACCGAGATTTCCTTGTGGGTTATTCTCGTACAACCAAATCGGGTTTTTGTAGTGATGGGACGTAAATTTACCGTGACCGGTAAGGTAAAGTAAAATTAGAAAATTAAAATTCAGTGTGACAGGAAAATTCAGTCAGAGTCAATCACCCTACTTTTCATACACACCCTGTATACTCCAAGCAAAAACGGTGCGTAATTTACGGTATTAAGGAGTTGATTAGGAACATTTTTGATTCCGTGCAATTTTTTTGTAACGATCACCGTTTTCGAGATATTTAGGAAAAACTGTTTGGTGCAACAAATTTACAAATCAGTGAAATTCAGAGACAGTCAGGAACAAAATCGCTTGTAAAACCCACTTGGAGTGACCGAATCATGTTTTTAAGCACATTTCTGGAATCCTCATTAAATTTCCTATCCAATAATCTCAAAAAAACACTACAAAATTTAGTACAGTCAGGGAGAAAAGTGGTGTCAAAGTAGAAACTGTCTAAAAGACAGGTTTGAAAGGACAGTCAGTGACAAAATTGCCTGTAAAACCCACTTGTAATAAGAAAATGACTGTTTTAAGCACATTTTTGAAATCCTCATTAAATTTCCTATCCAATAACCTGAAAAAACATTACAAAATTTGGTACAGTCAGGGAGAAAAGCGGTGTCAAAATTTGAACTGTTAGAAACACACTTTGAAAGGACAGTCAGTGACAAAATTGTCTGTAAAACCCACTTGTAGTAAGAAAATTACTGTTTTAAGCACATTTTTGAAATCCTCATTAAATTTCCTATCCAATAACCTGAAAAAACATTACAAAAGTTGGTACAGTCAGGGAGAAAAGCGGTGTCAAAATTTGAACTGTCAGAAACACACTTTGAAAGGACAGTCAGTGACAAAATTGCCTGTAAAACCCACTTGTAGTAAGAAAATGACTGTTTTAAGCACATTTTTGAAATCCTCATTAAATTTCCTATCCAATAACCTGAAAAAACATTACAAAATTTGGTACAGTCAGGGAAAAAAGCGGTGTCAAAATTTGAACTGTCAGAAACACACTTTGAAAGGACAGTCAGTGACAAAATTGCCTGTAAAACCCACTTGTAGTAAGAAAATGACTGTTTTAAGCACATTTCTGGAATCCTCATTAAATTTCCTATCCAATAACCTGAAAAAATATTACAAAATTTGGTACAGTCAGGGAGAAAAGCGGTGTCAAAATTTGAACTGTCAGAAACACACAGTATTAGTAATTTACCCATTCCTAGGTTTTTGATACTTGCTATAGAGATTTTATGGTAGCGTTACACCAAATTCTATTTAAAACATAGTGATTCACTTAAATTCAGTCGAGAACAGAAATTAAAGCATACCTTTGTTACTTCTTGGCTTTATACTCATTCAGTTTCATTTGTCGTAGCTCTGTAAACCCTACTGGAGTTTGTTTCAAGCAAATTTGTTGTGAAATCTGTGACGTTGCACCCAATAAATTAATAATTAGTTTACCAAGGGTAGTTAGGGTGTACCCTAAGCCTCTACCTAAGTGGTGATTTGACTGTGACAGACAAAGTAACAAGAAAAGTGTAAAATGTTACAGTCAAATAGGACACAGTCAAATAAGACACAGTCAAATAATAATATAGTTACGTTAAGAGAGTTATTTAAATGCAGTGTCACTTTTTGAACTACTTTTTACAGAAAAAGTGCATTTTTTACCTTAAACTGTTTGAAGAAAGGTACCTACAGCAAAATTGTTGGCCATATTTAATGGCTTGTACCTCAATTGTCTCAATAAAATGTAATAAACCAAAATGGTTTTGAAAGGCGGTTTCTTCTAGAATTAGGACCGTAATTCGTTTTGCCCAAAAAGTGATTTCTTGAATTTCAACCCAGTGCATTTGATAGTCGACCAAAATTATAAAATCCCCAAATATGACACCAAAAAAATTTTCTAAAATTATCCCAACTATCGTTGAAATTTAAGAATTTTGCAGCAGTAAGTCAAAATTCCTGAAAAACTGGCTTTTAAAACCTTTTTTATTCATTAAATTCGGATGAAGCATTTTGGAGATACAGTTTGGTATAGGTCTGTTCGCAGAAGGATTTCCAACTAGTAATCAAATACGTCCATTGGTCACAAATCAGAAAACGTCATAGTCACGTGAGCATTCAACCAATGAAACTTCAGACATTTACTGTTTTTGAGTTGGAAACCAGTCAGGGATCAACGATTCGGATTGACTAGTCAATCCTAAAAAATAACAGGATCGAAATGCTCTATCCAATTGAAACGGTGACGTCCATGCCATGGATGTCCGATGTAAACAAGATTGACATGACATTGACACATTAATTTGACGGACGGTGGCCATTTTTTATTTACGTTGTTTTACTATTAATCTCAAATTGAAATTACCAAACTGTTTGAGTTTTGTTTTCGTTAATGCATAATAATAAGATTTGGGCCTTTGTTGAACAACCTAACCTAACTTTTTTGGATCCTTACCGATTGGTCTAAAATTATCAAATGTAAGTAAAACACTCGATTGAATAATCGGATTAACAGCCCACGATATAAACGTAGTCATTTGAAATTATATCTATCCTTGTTTAATTCATTTAGGTATGAAACCTATGACACGACAGAGTGGGTGGGTCTTTTGCTGCTTTTTCTTGACCAATCACAGTGACAATTAAAGATTGTCTATTTGACATTGACAAACTGCGAGGTTGCCACATAAACTGTGGCTTGAAAATCGGTGGTTAACGAAAAGTGGATTTCGGTACGGTCGAGTTAAAACCGATCCGGTGGTAATTAAAAACTGGGGCACACCATACCGCAATATCAAATCCCACCGATGCCGGCTATATCTATTTAAATCAACAAGAAACAATGAAGAAACAAAGAATTTTCGAGTCGTCACACCGTTTCAATTAAAAACAGCGCTACCTAACTGAACCGAAGTTATCAGACCATCACCGCGACATTTTTTCGTCGCGTATTGTTCACTTCGGATGAACAAATCTCGTTCGTTTTAATAAATGAAACCAAAACCGTTCGAGAACCGATTTTTGGACGGATGGATGTGTCGTGTAGCAAACCAGAAACGACTCTTTTTGCACTTTGATTAACTGTATCAGGGCCGGCTAATTAGAACCGTTCGATCGGGATGTTCTGGCTGCCTGCCCACTAAATTCACTCGTGAATAACTTAACTAATAGATTTCCTACCGTTTGGCCTCCTTTATTCCAGTTCTTGCTGCTCCCATGAGATCGTATCTGATTTATGTTCTATCATCTCTTTCTAACGTCTTTGTTATTTACTGGTTACTGGTATTGTGCACTACCAAATTACTCACATAACTACAAAATAATTTCAGTACATTTAATAGTTAAAAACTGGATGACACTTACCACCTATGACCTATCCAGTACTGTGTTGATTTCATTGACTCTCCAAGTCGACGTTGACGTTGACATTGACAGAAGGATGTTTTCCCCTAAAAAGTTTAGATCAAAATTAGTGAATTGAATAGTTTTAATTGCAAATTTACTCCTGGCAAGTGGAAACTAATTGAAAAATGCTCGTTTTGAGGCTACGGTTGGTTGGGTTCAAAGAACCTTACTAAATTGACTTGGGTTTTATCTAACCGACTCATTATACTGCAGTACTCTCTCTATTTATAATTACCGTGAACTTGTGCAAAAAAATCGGTTAATCACATCCCGCATACTCTAATGACGGTGTCGTGCTAAGGAAGGCAACCTGTAACGCGAATATGGTCGAGGAGAAAGTTGTTTTGATACGAAATTTCAGAAGAAGAAGAAGAAAAACATTCATTTCCACTTTCCGAAAAATCTGTCAAATAATGCGACACAGAAGGAAGTGATAAGGTGGCCCCCATAATCAATATGCAGGAGTGATGATTTGAAATTAATATGTATGGCTAATTTAATGGCATTTTTTGTTATTAATTGGTTGAGAGAAAGTCGCCAGACCGGTTGTCATATGTTCAAGCTGTCGTTACAACGAAATAATCAGTCAAGTTGCGTTTTGTTGTGCAAATACCACTACAAAGTTTAGGCGAGAAGTAATAATAAAATAATGTCAACTGTCACTGTCAACGTGCGATCAATGAAATGACGCAGCTGGATGGGTCACCAAAATGTCCCGGTTCTCGTCCAATCAAACCGAAGCTGCAAGTACTAAATGTGGATCGTATGAGTCACTGTCGATGCGCTTGCAGTTTCCATATTCCGTTAAAGAAGCGACAGAAGTGAGAGTAATTCAGCAAACGATGCTCGACAACAGTACCCAAAACCGGAAGAATCGTTCGTGCTCGGTACGACCTGACTGAAGGGGGGGGAGACGATGTGCGGGGGAACCCGGAGCCCCAACTAGGCCGGCGACCCACTTTTGACGGCATTGTTAAGTCTGCGGTTTACTTTACGATGCCGCTGCCGTTGTCGGAAGTCTTGCAGATGCTATCTCCTCGTTGTATTCTTGACTGGATTTTATGATGTATATTCAATAATTGTTTCTTCAGTTAGTTCACCATCAGATGGAGAAATTCCAAACATTCCACCTTGTTGACCACGCTATACATGATACATGATTTTTGTCACTTGCATGAATCATATAGAGTACGCTTACTGCACAAGTTCATTACATAATTATTGTTACGACACTGGATTGAATTAAAATCAATGTATCATCTGCCAAATGGAATATTTTAGCACAAAGAGAAAGTGACAACCAAAGTTCAAAGAAATTGCAACTATTAAAGTGTTATGGTCTTAACCTTAAACTGCCCCACTGGAGAGAATTGTTGACAGATCGATGGAAAAATCCATCTTTAACCGACAAATTATCTCCTCATTGTTGCCGTGTGTATTCGTTGTCCGAAAGGACCGTTGTCTCAGTTACCTAACCCAAATTGTATTTCGTTTGGTAAATATAATCGTGGATGCGGGCCAAACTACCGTAATACATTAAATACCGCATAATAAACAATACAGCCCGATTCAAATTTTCAGTCATTTTTTAACAATCATTGTTATTAGATAGGAAATGTAGTCCAGGGCCTGATAAATTCGTATGCAGATGCACGATCCGTTATATTGTTTGTAAATGAGAACGTGTTGTGAAATTGCAAAATAAAGTCTAATTTATGTTCTAAATTAATATCCAATTTTCTGGAAACAAACTTTAATTTGTTCTTTAAACCAAAGTTTCACTTTCCTCAAACATCAACAGCCAGTACAAAGTGGTACCGTTAGACGGCGCTACTAAATTCTGCGCTGACCCAGTTCCGTCGACAGACTGGAGGATCTCCGCAGCATTGCGGGTTTGCCAAATGTCGCAAAATTATTATTCTAGCTCGAAATTAGAAAGTGGTTTCCATGCATGCAGTTTGCGTGCGATCAGTAATTGATTAACGCCAAACCAATCATCATTAATCAGTTATATAGTAGCCTATGAAAAACTGTTTGTCTCAAACGTCACTGTCAAAAGTTTGCGTATTCGTTTCAGTGTTATTTCTGAACCTAGAGTATCACGTGACACTGAACGTTTCCATTAATCAATATTTTGACATTAGTGAGTAATAATAATTGGGCAAACCAAACCAAACTGGACTAGGTAATTTAGTTAATTCGTCACATTAGCAAAAATTGACGCTAATATGCAACAGAGCGTCCGCCATTTGGTCGTGGCTAATGATAGATGCGCCAACGGTGCATGTTTCTTTAATTACCCGCCCATTAAAAATGTATAATAAACAAAATGTTATTAGAAGAGAAAGTTTGCGAACCGGTCAGGTAAATTTACAACGTTGTTGACCTCAAAACCGTGTATATATCTTCCTTTACGGGTGGTTCTGTTTGTTTTATTGTTGTCGATCGAAAGTATTAGAATAATACAGCAAATGGCAACACTGTTTTTTCCACCCATTCCTAATCCATTAGTGATGTTTTAAATTAAAGCACAGAGTGGCGCCATCTATTTAATTTTTGCTGGCCCTAACGGTACCATCGGATCAATTTTAGCTTCGTTGCTGAAGCGCTAATTCCAAAACCGTTAACCGAAAGTGAATTTACCTGGTCTCGTTTCTTGGCCTACTCCAGTTTTACATTTATTGTTTATTTGCCCGAACAGTCGGTACGGTTCCCTGATTAAATAGATTTTCACGCCTACCGTGGTACGAAAAAAAAAAGAAATTTTCTCAGAGAGAAACAATGCCTACTCATCAAACTGTTTTAATGGTTCCTCAAACAATGCCTCTGGAGGTACCAATAACACTGAATTTTTGTTGCAGATAAGCACGGTCGAGATGCTAAGATGACAAAGAAAAAACCACCTTAACCCGTGAAAACAATGAAATATCCCAACTTGTCCGGCAGCAACATGGCAGTAAGCGGCACCAATTCAGTGGACGAAGTCGATTCCATATTCACGTCGCCATGCTGGCAAAATTCTGGAGCTGGGGAGTTTATGGACCACAAACTGATCCTGGATGGGGCTATCAGCAATTTGGGTTCGGATAAACTTCTATTGGACGCGTCTATCCAGGACGACAGCGTGGACGTGGATACCAAAGCGTCTATGGACGCTTTGGATAACCTGCTCAGTTCCTCCCAATCGATGAGTTTGGCTGAATTAAAGCCTTTGCCCCCGTTCACCGGGTATACGGCTAATTTAAGTATAAACGGCATCCAGGGACATCACTATCACACGATATCCCAAAGGATACCAGAGGAGAACAACAACTACACCAATTACAACGAGCACAATATCGTGTCGAGTTCGACGTGTAATATCGGGTCGGATTCGGGGGACGAAAAGACAATGTACACAGTGGACGAGGTGGTTAAGTTAGGTTATGGGGACTGTGTGAGTGCCGATTCGGTTTCTAGTGCTATAAAATTCGATGAGTGTAATCAACCCGGAGTTGATTCGGCGGGGGTGCAGATAAAGACTGAAATCGCCGAGTACGACATTTCGTCGATTGACGATATTGCCGCCATTATAGGATCAGCGATCGCGGACACTACAGTACCTAACAACAACAACAATCAGGAAAGTGACGATCCTAACGCATCTAGGGACAGTTGGATGGACTTGGACGCGTGGATCGACCAAACTTGTGGAGAACAAAAAAGCTCCATGATGGGTCAGGAAGGAATTCAGGAGTTTCTGGTACCCAGCACTAGTAGCGAGTACTCCAAATCGCAAAACATGGAGTACGGCAGTAAAGTGCAACCACCTCAAAGCTCAACGTTGCAAAACCTACTAACTCACGGTAACATGCCTTTGTTGCAATACCGTCTTCAGAATGGTCCTCCAATCAAGCAGGAGACACCATCCTCAACAAACTACTCCACCGATCTAATCCCCACGTCGAGTCCTCCAGCCAATGTGGTCTCGACCACTGACAACCTTCTACTGACCGTCAATGGACGGTTTATCCCCCAATACAGTATTCACAGTATACACGAAGACCATAGGATAAGAAGTCCAGAGCTGATAGGACAAAACTACCCTCACACCACCACATCGACCACGCCAACGACAAAAAAATCGCGGAGTCGCGCGCAAAAGAAACAACAATCGGCTAGTTCCACTGTGTTCTCTACTGATCAGACTTTAGGATTGTTGGGCAAAGAGAAGCCCGTTCACAGGTGTAGTATATGTAATCGCGGTTTTCTGAACAAAAGCAATATCAAGGTACATTTGCGAACGCACACGGGGGAAAAACCGTTCCGGTGTGATACGTGTTCCAAAGCGTTTAGGCAGAAAGCGCACTTGTTGAAACACCAGCAGATTCATAAAAGAATCGGCCGAGATTGATAGGTTTACTCTGAAGCACCCAGTTTGATATTGAATTATAGCAATTTCATGGTAGTGCGCTATTAAGGGTCTTAACTGAGACAACCTAAAAACTAAAACACAGTAGGTTCGATACCTACTGGGTTTTAGCTAAATGCTGTAAACTTTAGCATAAGGCCCAGTTGTACATGCAGTGCTTTGATTAGGAATGTAGGTTAAACAAATTAACTGACAATCAGGGGTTTATAAAGATTGCAGGACAGTTAGAAGCCCCCTACATTTCTTACCTGCATAATTACTATTTTGTACCAAAACCTTCCAGACCCTTGCGTCAATCGGACCATCACTGTTTTCTTGTAACCTTAAGCTACACACTAAACTCACATACACTTTAAATTCCATTACATTACAACAAAATTAAAAATAATAAAACCAATAACAACATATAAATTAGGTTATGTTGTAATTAATATAAAACGTCTTCTAATGTCAGTCAGTTGATAGTAATGGGCTGTCAAATTATTTGATAGTAAGGGGCAAAGTGGCACTGACCTACAAATTTTGTTTGTTTTTTTTTTTAACTTTTCCTAAACCAAGTCAAGTATTTACAAAGTACAGCAGACTTGCAGAACAGTTATTTTAATGTGTTTTGAATTCGAACTCTATAAAAGTGGAAGTGGTAGAAGGGTTAAAAAAATTAATTGCTTACCTTCATAAGGGCCAAATGTCTTAAACCTTCCCTCAACCACAATAACTTCATTGGAGCCATTACTGCTATGGTGTAACTTCAAGGCACACGGTAAACTCACCATACTCACAAATTTCCCTTAAAACACAACAAAATTATTAAAAACCACAAAAAAGTATAAAAATTAATAACAAAACACCAATTAGGTTATGTTTTAATTTATGAACGGTGTCAAATGTCATTTAGTCTGTGGATAGTAAGGGGCTGTCAAATTATTTGATAGTAATGGGCAAAGTGGCACTAACCTTCAAGTTTTGTTTTTTTTTTTAGTTAAAACCCAACTAAACCAAGTCAAGTATTTATAAAGTACAGCAAAACAGTCATTTTAATGGGTTTTGTACAAAGATTCTGGGCTTAAGCTGCTACTATACCAGTAATAGTAAATTATTAGTTTTGAAAGTAGTTCAATGCAAAACTTTATTACAATTTCAATAAATTGACTGACAATTCCGACTCTATGGAGAGCTTGTGGAAGTGGTAGAAGGGTTAAAAAGCTTAATTGCTTACCTTCATAAGGGCCAAGTGTGTTAAACCTTCCCTCAGCCACAATAACTTCCTTGGAGCCATTACTGCTATGGTGTAACGTCAAGGCACACGGTAAACTCACAATACACACAAATTTCCCTTAAAACACAACAAAATTATTAAAAACCACAAAAAAAGTATTAAAATTAATAACAAAACAACAATTAGGTTATGTCTTAATTTCTGAACTGTGTCAAATGTCAATTAGTCTGTGGTTAGTAATGGGCTGTCAAATTATTGATAGCAATGGGCAATTCAGAAAATTCAAAAATGACAGCATTAGAAGCAGAAAGAGAAGCTAGAAAACAGAAAACACTAATTTGTAATAAACATTTAAGCTGATAATGTGGATTTTAATGAGTTTGGTGTAAATTTATTGTATGTACAACCGGGCCTGTGTTTTGCTGTACTGTTTCAAAGGCATTTGATAGAACAGGACAGAAATACACTATAAAACATGCCACTACCTGAACCACACCGTTCCACTCTTCCAAGCACCCTATACTGAAATCACAGTGTAAAAATCTGAAAAAAAAAAAACTGTAAATAAAACTACGGGTATCTTGAACGTTTTTTGTATTTTTTTTTGTAAATGTTGTGAATTCTGTACATTATTATTAGTTATTAGCGATTTTTAAAATTCGTTTTAATTTGTTTTTTATACTTGATTGCGTCACAAAAGGGTGTCTGAAAAAAAAAATTGCTGGTGTTTCACACTCGTGTCTATTTTGTTAATATGTGCAATGTGTAGTGAGTTTTGTAATACTGTTTATACAGAGAATAATTGATGGTTGACTGACAATTGTCAAGTAAAAAAGTGTTTTATTCATAAATTCCCCTACTAATTGCTTTTAATAATAGCATCACACAGAGAGTAGAATTTATGACTGCAACACTGCAATTGACAACTTATTTTGCCATTGCTTGTCAAAGTTCGACATTGTTGTCAAGTCTCTTTTAAACTTTCCGCCCGTTTTTCGTTTTACTACTAATGGAATTAAATTCTTGATTATAAAACTGAAAAGTGTCGATATATTTAAGTACCGGTCCTATTTATTCGTATGTAAGTTATTTATTTTCCATTTCGTCCTAGTTGTACAACCCTACAATTACATTACTAGTGCGGTAATTTGCGTGTACTTAATATTTAAGTAGAGAGTGTTTGTAATTTTTGCAAAATTACCTAAAAGTAAATCTGTTCTCGATTTTTGTACGCCAACTATACGAATAGTACAAAAAAAAAACAAGTTCTGCGCAATTTTTAGTTTACTAATATCATAGTAATAGTTACTTTTTAAATAATAATATAGATCTCAACTTATAGAGTCAGAAATCGTGATTTTGCCTTCTTCTTTTAGATTTAAACATTTGTCGTCAAAAGTGGTGGAATATTGCTGATTTATAGTTTTTTTTTGATTATTTGTGATATAATCATGTACATATTTATATATAGCTAGTGTATTTATTTTGTTTCCTCAAATTTATTTAATTTACACAAAAAATGCTTAGGTGTGTCTTCTTTTAATATTTTGTTATTATTTTATTTGTTGAATATGTTGTAATAATTTGTAATAAATACCATTACTTTATTAAGGTTCTTTGTAACGTATTTTTTTTAATCCACACAAAAATTCTCTCTAAAATCTGATTATTATTCATGATTGTGATGTTGAAATTAAATGAAATTCTCTAGGGAACCACTGAAGCGACATTACGTATTTTCTCATATATGCGTGTACTAATTGTTTTAATTCATTCAGTTGCGCTAGTATTCATTATTAATTCAGGATCTTGAAAACAGTTTTTGTCATTTTTCCCTTTTTATTCACGACCCTAAAAAACACATGTTATTACAGCCCCTAGTTTTACAACCTTATTTTGACTTGAGATTTTCTAATTGGGGCCATAAAATCGGGGAGGACAAGTGGTGTCGGGCAGCACGTGGGGCCCCCTCTGACAATACAATAATTTAAAGTCTAAACATCTGTTAGTTATTAAACGGCACTCTAAATATTTACGTTTCTAATTGGCACACTTTTTGTTAAAAAAAAATCTGAACGTTTTCAAGTGAAAAGGACATCAATTTACCACCCTCTGGTGGCAGAAGTAATAAAACATTTGAGAGGGTGGACGGATTATAGAAAAACTGAAAAAACAGACGTTCCCATTATTATTATAATGGCTTTGGTAGGCGTTGATTCGACAAACACGAGGAGAAATTGCCGACCTTGTTTCTTGACCTAGAAATTTCCGAGACACACATACAAGGACGAGGCAGAAATGCGACCGGTTCTGAGCGTGCGCCTTTTGCTCGAACACCACCAGAAGAAAAATTGTCGCCACAGGCTTTTGGAGAAATCGTTGTTGATCTAATGAGCACATGCATTTAAATTCGATTTTACGACCACGTTTTTAAGGAAATAAAAAATAAAGGATTTTGATAATACTCAGGCAAGTAATGTTAAATAAACAATTTAATTAAAAAAACGACAATAATTGGAAAACTATTACTCATACCAGCGTATTCTTGAGTCACTTCTAAGACACAAAATGATCGTAAAAGTACTATTTGAAGCTTGAATGTGACAAAATTTGTACATTTTAAGAGATAAATTACAAAGAAGCAACGTATCTCCGCAACTCCTCCTGGGTATCGAAGATCATAACGTGAAAAGGTGATCCAGGCACCAGTTCCCCCGCCCATTTTACTTCCACCCTGTAATCGCCCGGTTCAGTTGGATCGAACTGTAAACATAACAGTTTAAACGGTAATTTGTCTTTTTATAGGACATGAGGGGCAACAATTACCTTGCATAAAATGGTACGATCTTTCTGACTCTCCCTTTGCATTTCGACACGAAAAGCGCCTTTAGGTCCCCTAACTCTAACCGTCAATTGTCCGGCCCCCGCTCCCCTTGTGTCGCAAATGAATCTTGATTGGAACGTTGCCAGCACCCCGTGTTCGATTCCAGGACCGTAAACTCGCACCTAAATGGTAATTAAGTCATTTTTTGCCCAGATTGCAAACCTTACAAACTCTTACTTTACTGGCGTCTGGGGCTCCGGCCACTTTCAAAATAAACGGTGAGCCCTGGACGTGCTGTCCGGCGTATTTGATGGTGAGCTGGTGGCGTCCCGGTTCTTGGGGTTTTACGTTCAAGGTAAACGTAGCATCGCCGTGATCGTAGAGCTCGCAATAAGCGACTTTTCTCGGTCCGGTACAGTGAGCCGTCAGTTCACCAGGTCCGGCACGTCTCGTGTCGATCCACGACCGAATTTCCCGGCCCACCACGCCTTGACGCAGTCCCTCGCCGGAACAGAGTACTTTGGACGCGTCGGCGCCCCCTTTCGCCTCCACCACGATCGGACAACCTTTGACAGGTCGGCCCGCCCACAGAACGCTCAACAAGTAGTTCCCGGGGGTGTTAAGGGTGTAGGAAGCTCTCCAAATTTTTTCGCCCGCCAAACTGATCATAACGGGTACGGGAATGTTACTGTCAGCCGCGTATAAGGTTACCTCAGGATTTCCTGGAAAAATACCCCAAATTAGGGTAACTTTAATGCAAACTTAGTTATAGAGGCCTCTCTGGCATTTTTTAGGACGTTTTCAGTAGAATTTAAAGCCTTCTGGCAAACTAAAACCATTTTAGTACAGTTACAGAGGCATCTGCCAGTTTTAAAGACGTTCTCAGTAAGTTCTCTCAAGCTTAAGAAAGTTTTATAGGCTACTGGCGACTAAAAATGACTTGTAGAGGCTTCGGGGCATACAAAATTGCTTCTAGAGGCATCTGGGACATTAAAAATAATTCGTAAAGGCTTCTGGCGACTAAAAATGAATTGTAGAAGCTTCTGGCCATACAAAATGGCTTCTAGAGGCATCTGGCACTTTAAAAACTGTCTTGACAAGCTTAAGAAATTTTTATAGGCTTGTGACAACTAAAAATGAGTTGTAGAAGCTTCTGGCCATACAAAATGGCTTCCAGAGGAATCTGACACTTTAAAAACTGTCTTGACAAGCTTAAGAAAGTTTTAAAGGCTTCTGGCTACTAAAAATGACTTGTAGAAGCTTCTGGCCTTACGAAATGGCTTCTAGAGGCATCTGGCACTTTAAAAGCTTGTCTTGACAAGCTTAAGAAAGTTTTATAGGCTTGTGGCAACTAAAAATGACTTGTAGAAGCTTCTGGCCATACAAAATACTTTTTAATTTATCTAGAAGCTCCCAAAATCCTAATTAGAGGTTTAAGACAGTTTTAAACTGTTCTAGGAAGCTTTAAGACACTTCTGGCACTTTATAGGATGTTCCCAATAGTATTTAAAGGTTTCTGGCAGTCTAAAGTCATTCTTAGAAGGTTCAAGACACTTACAGAAGCCTCTGGCACTTTTCAGAACGTTTTCAATACTAATTAGGAGCTTCAGGCAGTTTAAAACCGTTCTAGGAAGGTTCAAGCCACTTGTAGAGCCTTCTGGCATTTTATAGGACGTTCTCAATAGTATTTAGAGGCTTCTGGCAAATTGAAAACTATTATTGGTTGCTTTAGGACACTTGTATATGCTTCTGATACTTTGTAGGATGTTCTCAATAGTATCTAGAAGCTTTTGGCAGTTTAAAACCGTTTTAAGAAGGTTCAAGACACTTGTAGATGTCTCTGGTACTATTTTGGACATTCTTGTATCAATTTAGAGGCCTCTGGCAATGTGAAACCATTCATGCCAGGTTCCAGACCCTTGTAGGGGCCTCTGGCACCTTTTAGGGCGTTGCCAATAGTTTTTAAAGGTTTCTGGCAGTCTAAAAGTCTAAGTCTAAAAGTTCTCAGTAGCATCTAGATGCTTCTGACAATTTAAAACCATTCTTGGATGGTTTAGAGTGCTTATAGAAGGACTGGCACTTTTTAGAAAGCTCTCAATAGTCTTTAGAAGCATCTGACAGTTTAAAACTGTTTTAGGAAGGCTCAAAATACTTGATACACCCAAAGTAGTCAGTTTTAGGTATAATGACAAATTGTATCTTTGAACTTATTTTTTGAGTTTGTTTACACACTTACAAGTAAAGTAAACAGTTTACCTGGACTTGCTTTGGAACCATCAATGGTAAAAATGGCTGGTTCACAACATTTAGCTTCAGACAATCCTTTTCCAGTTAGTACCACCTGATCACCGGTGGACACGGCGCTAACGGGCGCGTCGGTCAAGCTAAAGCTTCCAAATTTCACCTCAAACTCATGTTCGCCGGCTGTCAGTCCTTCGCCTTAAAAAATTCACTGTTTAACTGTAAAAAGCAAATTTGTTTGATTATTACTTGACAGATCGAATCGTATCCGTGAGCCGCTTTTTTCTCCCGGAATTTTCCTACCGGCGATCCGGCAATCCAGATTACCGGGACCCGCGTTGGAAATGTCAAAAGCTAATTTGGCAGGAAGGAAAATGCGTCCCTCTTCGTCTAAATACTGGTCCCAGCCTCCAATCAGTCTCACCCCATCTGGATCGATCACGTTTGGCCTGAACGGTGATCCAGGCAACTGAAATCAATTATTGTTATCAAGTTAAAAACACTGAATGCTGGTATTACGTCATGAGGACCAATTCCAATAATGACGTCATAAGTTCCAACCCATTTCGGTACGTAACTGACAGTGTACTCTCCAGGTTTGGGGCTTTGAATGTGCGCCTCAATGTTACCCTCTGCAGCTTCTATGGTAACTCTGGGCTGCACCACGCTACTTACAGTGAAAACGGCCCTTTCACCTACCACAGCTTGCTCTAACCCTTTCCCCACCGCCCTTGGAGGAGGTGTTGGCCCTACAGGCCCCACCCCTAGGGCTAGTGGAGAGCCTTTAACTGGTGCACCCCCTATAAACCACAAAATCCTACTAAAAAAGTTAATGAAGTAAACGTACTTACCGTAAGTAACTGCAACTTGGTATAATCCGGCTGACGTAGGTACAAAACTGATTTGCCTCAAACTCTCCCCTAAGGACATTTCTTGAACGGCCAAGCTTTGTCCAATAGGGTTGGTGGCTTGAACTTCCAGGTCAGCAACTCCAGCATTCTTGGTTAACACTACAACAACCACAAAACTGCCTAAAACAGTTTTATTATCGCTTTAAACTTACCGTTAAACACAATTTTTTCACCGACGTTTCCTTGAGACGTCGGAATGTCCACGATGCGGACGCTGTCCGGGTCACAAGCTTGACAAACAAACGGACTGCCAGTGATTGGTTTGGCCTGGTGCAACACCTCCACCTTGTGCGCCCCCACGTCCCTGGCCGTAAATTCCGCCTGAAGTTTTCCCGCTTTCGTTTGGTAGCAACGAACTGGGAGGGCGGAGCCCGTGGGACCACTCACCACCACGTCAAATTCACGGGCGGATCGCCCCAATGTGTCGATTTGGAAAGAGGTTACTTTACCCACTTTTGCTTGATACAGTCCTGCAACAAGATTCGTTGAATGATTTCTCGAGAACAAACGTCACTAGGCTGACGTCATTGGTATGCCCTACAGGAGACATTGCAGATATCTGTCAAAGTCACGTGTGTACTTGAATGACTTATGAACTTAAGCCTACATGTACAGGGTGCTGCATTTTCGATGGTTTTACGGGGTACAGAGTTTTCGAAAATTGGTAATTTTTAAACCTCTTCTGTATTTCAGTTGCTCTTAAACTTATCAAAAAAGGAAGAACGGATCCCGGTAGAAGTTTTCATATAGAATCCGAATATAGAATTATAGAATTACGAGTTAGTGTTTTCTGTTTTCTAACTTCTTTTTCTGCTTCTAATGCTGTCATTTTAGAATTTTCTGAATTGCCCATTGCTATCAATAATTTGACAGCCCATTACTAACCACAGACTAATTGACATTTGACACCGTTCATAAATTACAAGCATAACCTAATTGGTGTTTTGTTATTAATTTTAATACTTTTTTTGTGGTTTTTAATAATTTTGTTGTGTTTTAAGGGAAATTTGTGAGTATTGTGAGTTTACCGTGTGCCTTGAAGTTACACCATAGCAGTAATGGTTCCAATGAAGTTATTGTGGTTGAGGGAAGGGGTAACACACTTGGCCCTTATGAAGGTAAGCAATTAACCTTTTTAACCCTTCTACCACTTCCACAAGCTCTCCATAGAGTCGAAATTGTCAGTCAATTTATTGAAATTATAATAAAGTTTTGCATTGAACTATTTTCAAAATTAATAATTTACTTACTGGTATAGTAGCGGCTTAAGCCCAGAATCTTTGTACAAAACACATTAAAATGACTGTTTTGCTATACTTTATAAATACTTGACTTGGTTTAGGTAGGTTTTAGTTAAAAAAAAACAAACAAAACTTGAAGGTCAGTGCCACTTTGCCCATTACTATCTCAATAATTTGACAGCCCATTACTATCAACTGACTGACATTAGAAGACGTTTTATATTAATTACAACATAACCTAATTTATACCTTGTTATTGGTTTTATTATTTTTAATTTTGTTGTAATGTAATGGAATTTAAAGTGTATGTGAGTTTAGTGTGTAGGTTAAGGTTACAAGAAAACAGTGATGGCCCGATTGAGGCAAGGGTCTGGAAGGTTTTGGTACAAAGTAGTAATTATGCAGGTAAGAAATGTAGGGGGCTTCTAACTGTCCTACAATCTTTATAAACGCCTGATTGTCAGTTAATTTGTTTAACCCACATTCCTAATCAAAGCTTGAACTGCATGTACAACTGGGCCTTATGCTAAAGTGTACAGCATTTAGCTAAAACCCAGTAGTTATTGAACCTACTGTGTTTTAGTTTTTAGGTTGTCTCAGTGAAGACCCTTAATAGCGCACTACCGTGAAATTGCTATAATTCAATATCAAACTGGGTGCTTCAGAGTAAACCTATCAATCCCGGCCGATTCTTTTATGAATCTGCCGGTGTTTCAACAAGTGCGCTTTCTGCCTAAACGCGGAGGTTCTTAATATCATTTAGAGGCTTCTCTGCTTTGTTTTGACCAATCACAAATTACAGAACTATAAAAATTGCGTACCTGCGCCTCCGGCCCAAGGTTCACTTCCAGGACTCTTAACGGCCACTTCCAACACCCCCAATTTGGGTACGTTATTGTAAAACAAAGTGACGCGATGCGGGGCGGCGATCAAAGGGTGGAACACCACCTCCCACATGTTCGGATTGGTGGGACTTTGTCGCACACTGTGTGCTACGTCACGATTAGCCACCCGCACCGCGGCTGTCAACTGGCCGGGCCCCACCTTGGCCATGTTGATGGATACGACGGCCGGTCGATGACAAGTGGCCTCTGGTACGTTGACTATATCAATTTTAGTCGTGTCAAAAACGTGTATTGTCCTAGTCGAATACAATCTGTAAAGTTAAATTATCAATAAACTGTTAATTAGTGTAAAAAACTTACTCATGTCCTTTATACGAGTGTACTCTGTATGTTCCAGTTTGAGTTAACACGAACTGAGCCTTATAATCCTTAACCACGTACTTGACGTTGTGGTTATTCGGATCTTTAATTTCCAACCGGTGATTGTCAGAAGGTAAATCCATGTAACAGGACGAGCCAATTTGTAGATACTGCGTAGCTTCAATCTTCAAAGTAAAGACAATTGAAGCAAAACTGTACTCTCCCCACCAATTGTTACTTACTACAGAACAATGGAAAGGACTGCCCACTACCGAAATATCATTAAAAGTTATATTAACAAAGTGATCTTCGGCGGTTAATGGGACAAACGTAACGTCATACAACCCCCGAGCACACGCCACCACTTCCGCCTTGATGGTGGTGTGTTGAGTGGATACCACCAGCTCTAGAGTACCTTCTCCGGCTTGGGCGGCGTCCACGCTGAACGTAACAGGTTTACCCACTTCGGCAGGACCCAATTCCCTTTACAATGACTGTTATTACCTAATAATTACGCCAAATAAAATCATACCTTAAAGAAAGATTTACATCGGATTTTTTGCCCGGAAGTCCAGTGACGATCACCTTGTTCACATCGTAAACGTTGCAACTGAACGGGGAACCAATCACGTGTTGATCGTTGATCAGAATGGCCACTGAGTGTCGACCGACCATTTCCGGTACGAAATGGGCGGTGTAAACGTCACCAATCACCGATAGTTTAACAGGAATGATTTTTCCCGTAGGCGCTGTCACTATCACTTGGGGTTCGCCACCTGTCAAGAAAATTACAGTACAAAGTAACCAGTTGACATTTCAGCACAAACCAGTAACACCCTCTATCTTAATCTCAGCTGGTACATTAACCGCAGCCAACTCGATTCCACTACCGGACACGGGCACCCTGGGCTGTATATTGCCTGGACTGACCTTGCAACTAAATGGAGAACCAGGCACCGGTTGTCCGTTAAATCTACAAACCGAATTTTTACATAAACTTTTAATGGTAAATCATCAACTTTACCGGACGCTAAGGGTGTGCGTGGCCGCCTCGGTGGGCTTGAAATTGACTTTAAAACGAGCATTCCCCTCGCTCTGCACGAAATTGGGCACGTTTCGACCTCCCACTGCCACAATAATCTCCAAGTTGCCTGCACCAGCTTGCGAGGCGTTAATACTGAAGGAGACTGGTTTCCCCACCACTCCATCCATGATATCGGTAACAGTGACCCTGCTGGCATCGTAGGCTTTGACCAGAAAGGGACTGCCCTCGATATGGCCACTAGGCAAACGCACTTCAACGCTGTGATCTCCCACGTCTAGTGGGGTGAACGAAACGTCGAATTTTCCGCTAGTACCCAACTGAGGGTTAACCTGAGTGTTTTCCCGGTTAAAATTTAAATTAAAAGACACAAGGGAAGGGACTAACTTGAGTGGGTAGAGACCTTCTGGCAGGTCCTAGAACTTCAACAATGGGTGGTGTAGGGCTTTCAACTGCAAAAGTACAAGGCCGTCCTACTGACACTTTGTCCAAGGCTTCCGGCGCTAGAATTCGAGCCGCGGACACTACCACACACTTGAAAGGACTACCAGGTACGTCCTGTCCATTAAAACGCAAATCAACGGAATGCACCGTCGGATCTCTGGGCGTGAACGAAATAGCGTAGGTGTGAGGACCTTGAGCTTGGGCCGACGTGGGCACCAAACCACCGTTAACTGTCACTTCTAGATTTCCAGGACCGGCTTGGCTAGTTTCCACTAAAATTCCCCTACTATTACTGTAAATCGGTCAAGGTGACGTCAAGACCAACCTAAGAAAGTGACAGGTTTCCCCACGACTCCAGTGGCAGCCTCCTTGACCTTAATAGCTTGCACGTCGTACACTTTAGCTGCATAAGGACTGCCCACAGTGGGTACCCCGCAAACTGCTACATTGATACGGTGTTCCCCCACTACTCGAGGCACGAACTCGGCTTGGTACTGTCCGTTACCCAGGGACTGCACTTGAGTGGGTACTGCTTGTCCTCCAGGACCTGGGAGTCACCGAGGCGATATTTCAATTTTTGAGGTTACAGGACAGGAGGGAAAGCAGGATTTTACAAAGACTAAGGTTATTTACGCTGTTTAAGTAAAGCATTTGGTGTATTCGAGAATGTTCGTTTTACTCACTCTCGACTATAATTATTTGCCCAAGGGCCGGGATACTTTCACTTCAGAATAATTTTATCCGGAAGTGAAAGTACCGGTCTTTAACTGAGTAACAGTGAATTAACAGATTGTTACTATCAAAACAGTGTACTAGAAACAGCAATAAGATGACGTCACTATTGCTTTGTTCAAATAAATATTGCTTCTAGGTATACTGGAAAACATTCTGCTTTAACAATGATTAATACACTAGATTGCTCGTGTTAGTGCATCATTTTAACTAAAATACGCAATGTGTTTATTGAAAGTGTTACTGAAACGCCTGTTGCATTTACTGATAGTGTTTCACGATAAGTGGGTAGGATGAAAATGACTTAAAACACACAAGGACAAGTGCATGCATGTAGTGGTGATGCTGAAGGAAGTATTTCAAGTTTTTTAATTCAAATTTTATTTTTACGTAGCTTGTTTCTATGAGAACACTCTACAGGTGTGGAAAATCCAAAAGCGACCATAGAAAAACCACGTAACGGACAGAGAAACGTACATTATTGCATGCGCGGGACTGAGACAGAAAACGAAACAAATATCAAGTAGGCCATATTTTCAGCGCGCTGTTGCCAAACGCCAAGATCACTCAAATACCGTCGACAAAATAACTTGGCGTTTGGCAACAGCGCGCTGAAAATATGGCCTACTTGATATTTTTTTCGTTTTCTGTCTTAGTCCCGCGCATGCGATAATGTACGTTTCTCTGTCAGTTACGTGGTTTTCCTACGGTTTTGGATTTACCGCACCTGTATATGTATTGGAACAGAATTAATTACCAAAACAACTACAGAGTTACTACATATTTAATTAAAAAAAGAAGTTTACTTGATGTGTGTAGATTATATGTCTTTTTGTATCTGGTGTGTCTAACACTTTTCGTATTGTGCTATACAATTTTATAATCTTCTGATCATGTTGTCATGGTGTCAAACAAATCAAGTTAGCTATTTTGGTAATAAAGAATGAAACAAACATTCTCGAACAGAAATTGTTATTAGTGTCATGGAAAGGTTAGTGACAAAAAAAAAGTTAAAGACAGATGGAAAAAGGAAGGATATTATCTAATATACATATCGCCGGTGTCCTGAAAATGAAAAATAGGAAAGTGCAATAAAGAGGGAAATAACAAACCGGTGAAACAAATAATAACAGTATGAAAATATCAAGAGAGATTTTATTTTGCGTTCAGTTACAAGGTAACACTTACAATAACACATTGCGCCCTGAAAAAACCAAAAAAACAACCCCCGCTACTTTTCAATCAAGCTCTAAAGCGTCATGCACTCAAAACCCAAGCAAACCGAAACAATTTGGTAGTCTCACCCTCGACATTCACTTCGATGTCTTCGAGCCGTCCTGGATGGTTCACCAGCAACGTGCTGGGTCTGTGAACCGGCCCTGGACCTGGTAAAGTGACACTGGGACCTGCCCCAGATCCGCCCACCGAAACAATCAACGGACAACCCACGACCTAACACATTATAATGTTTGAGACAATAACTATACAGGGTGGTCCAGTTTTAAATGTCAATAATTCACCAATCCATAGCCAATTAAAAAATAAGTTGACATTCATTATGTCATTTTCCTGAAAAGTGCTTCTTAAGGAAAATACAGTCCTTCAAATTTCTGTTTAAAAAGTAGTTTTTTTTGTCATAACTGTCAGACCGTTGGAGCAATACTGATCAAATTTGGAACAAGCACTTTATTACACGTTATTACGGTCAAAGATCCAAAACTAACCTAACCCAACTTAAAAATTGGAAACGGAAGTTTAAAAAATATTATTGTAGCGAGTTTTCATAGTTTCCAGACAAACTAAAAGACTTTTAAAAATTGAATTAGAAAAGATAAAAATTTCAGAAGCTTAAAAATTGTGTTTGTAACCAGTTTTCATGCAAATCTAGAGTCTTTAATACTAAAAATTGACTTGTAGACATAAAAACTACTTTTTCAAGAACTTGTTACTACAAATTCATACATTTAAACCTTAAAAATTGACTTGAACCCCGAAATGTGACTGAACTAATGAAAAGTGACATCAGAAGCTTAAAATTTGCATTTGAAGTAAGTTTTCATCATTTGAAGACAAATTTCAATATTTTAGTCTTGAAAATAGTCTTAGAGGCAGGACATTGACATTAGATTCATGAAAATTGTCTTGAAAACGAACTTTTCGTGCTTTTTACTTTGCTTTTCATTTTCTTCGACTTCTGGACTATTTTTAGTGCTTCAAAACTGCTTTCAGCTTGGAAAATCGAGTTTCAAGACTATCTTCACCAAGTTATTGACATAGCAAACTTAAAAAACAATTTTTACATTCTTCATAGACTTAAAATGGCATTCCAAGCTTTGTCACTATTAAATCGACTTCTAGACACCTCAGTGCTAAAAATTCGAGTATTTCTTAATAAACTAGACTGTTTTCAGTGCCTCAAATCGAGTTTCAAGACTATCTTTACAAAGTTTTGACTTATCAGGCCTAAAAGCCAGTGTGTCCACTGACCATAGTCTTGAAAATGTTATTTCAAGCTTCTTTACTATTAAATTGACTTCTACACTCATAGGTGCAATAAATTGACTGATTTTAGTGCTTTTTAAGACTGAAAAATCGAGTTTAAGACTATTTCCAAAAGTCAAGTTTCTTCAGTAATAAAAGTAAAAAATTTTGGTACCAAATGCTACAATAATAGTCTTGAGAACTAATTTTTAGAAATAAAATAGTCCAAAAATTTAATTTACTTCTAGACCAGTTGTCCAGTCCAGAAAATTCAGTTGTACATCAATTAAAGTCTTGAAAATGTACTTTAGTCCTAGTAAAGTCAGCTCTAGCATTAAAAGTCAACTTTTATACTATTTTTAGTAGTAAAAAATGAGTCTCATGCCCAATACAATCTTTGTCTTGATTTCCGGACTTTTTTTAGTTTTTGAATGCCAGTTTCAAACACTCAACCAGGATGATGAGAAAGTGAACATAAGACCATTCCTAATAGTAAAAAGCAAGTTTTTAGACTATTCAGTACAAATTTGGACTTTCACAAGTCTTGAATGTTCAGTTTTAAACTATAAAACGATTTTTTAAATGGAAATTTGGAGGACTGTATCTTCCTTTGGAAACGTTTTTCAGAAAAATGACACAATATGCAAGTCAACTTATTTTTTGATTAGCTGTCAAATGGTGAATTATTGACACTTAAAACTGGACCACCCTGTATATCAACAAGGTCTCTGATTGGTTGGTCGAAACTAACCGGACGTTTATTGAAGGCAACATTGACCACGTGATCGCAGGCTTCGGCCGGTACGAAACTGACCGCGAACCGGGCATTGCCCTGCGGATGGACCTGCGTGGGAATGTTTAAGCCCCTGGCCGAGATGGTGATCTCCAGGTTACCCTCCCCAGCTTCACTCGCATCCACCGAAAACGTGACAGGTCTACCTACAGTGCCGCGGGCTACCGTACCCACTGTCACCTATTTTTTTTTTTTTTAATTCCATTTTATCCAATAATTTGCCTTGTATACAGTAAGTTTAAAAAAAAACTAACATAACCAACCTTATTAGAATCGAAAGCTTTTGCAATAAAGGGCGTCCCTTGGACAGGCCTGCCATTATAGTCCACGCTGATTTGATGCGCGCCCACTTGTATGGGCGTGAATTCGGCGGTGAAACCCGAATGAATATCTCCTGTCACTTTGACGGGCAGCTCCCCAATGGGGCCGCGCACAGCCACCGCCAATTCGGCCGCCCCACCCCCGGCCACGCCCATATGAAACGAACTCGGCTGATTGACGGGAACCAGCTCCAAATGGGACAGGCTGAGCGTGACACGACTGGTATCGGCAACGGCGCACACGAACGGGCAACCGTGCACCGTTTCACCGTTGAATTTGATGTCGATCAAATGGGGTTTGGCTTGGTCGGGAGTGAACGAAACTAGACATCGTCCTCCACCTACCACTTGGACGTGATTGGGGACTTCTCCTTCGTTGATCGAGATTTCCAGTTGACCTTCTCCAGCTTGACTGGCGTCCACTAAAAAAAAGATTGTTAAATCCATTTCAATTAAAAAAAAATAATGTAAAGACTGGAAATCACAGGAAGACTTGAGTATTTGTACCTTAGAAAATCAAACTGAACTGTTGCAAAGGATGTAAAATGCGCTACTAAACACCTTGAACCGAATATTACGGTAGATGAATGCGCTAATAGTCTCAGAAACCGTTTTAACAATGCGATGATATAGACATTTGGTTGAGTTTACTTAAAATCCGCATTTTTGCCAGTGAAATTGTAAAGATCATAATTAATTATCAGCAAAACAACACTATGTATGGAGAGCTTTAATTACAAGTCATCATGAATAAACGCCATTAAAAGAGAAAGTACTTTAACTAGGAATGCTTTTTTTCTTTTAATTTCATGTTGTTGATTCAAGTACCTAACTTCAAGCTGTAAATGGGCGTGAAAGAGAATTAACACTTTCCTGTCAGCAATTATACAACAATACAGCTTTCAGTTCTAACACGAAATTCATACAACCGTGTAATAACGATTTGTTATGGCATTAGTGTGTATTGTCAATGTCAAACTGTCAAATAATAACTTCCTGTGATTGGCAAAAGAACAACTATACGTACCTCGAAATTGTACAGGTTGTCCAACAACCCCACCGCTAACATCAGCCACCTGGATCAGTCCGGCATCGTACACTTTGGCCACCAAAGGCCCAGAGGGTAGTTTCTCTCCATTTACGGTCACTTCCACGATGTGAGTGCCGACTTCCGTCGGAACAAACTCCACACTTTGGACACCTGAAGCGTGTGTCAGTGAATCGCACACACAATTTGACATTTCTGTCAACTACTAACCGGTCCGGTTGCCGGGCAGCACTCGTGCGGGTACGGTGCGTTTGCTCGGTGCAATCACGTGCACGACGAGGTCGTCGGGGGCAATGTTGGTGCTGGTGATTATCTCGAAAATTGCCGAAGCGTTGGCTGGCACCAGCCGAGTGGACTCGCCCATCACTGAGACGCCGGACCCGGTGTTTGTCATTATGTTGACGTGCCAGGGGCTGCCTTTAATTCGAATTTGATTCGGTGATTCGATTGTTTTTGTGACGTCAAGAGTTGGATTTACACCGTGGGTGGGACAAAAGTCCTTGATAATGCCGCAGAAAGTTGCGTAATTTAAATGTTGGTGACCTTTTCCTAAGCTGAGTTTATTCGAATATGACAGTTCTCTAAAGTTTCTATGACCTTTCTAGCAGAGGGATTTTTGACAAATAAGAAACAAAAAATAACTTCCTCTTTGTTCGGTTGAAAACAATATGTGATTTGGGTGGGTCAGAGTATTTACCATATTGTTTCAAGCCTCCACATCCTACCTACTTTAAGTAGCAGCGCACACTGTTTGTATATTCTAGATTAAAAGAGAAAATCGCTGTCCGTACGGTATTCCAAACTCTTAACGGCACCAGAAAAACAACTCCAAACCAAATCATTACCTGGCACACTATCAAACCACTAAGCAGTACCTTGATAGGGCACCGAAACGGGACAAAAATCACTGTTTTCCGCACAAGGTTTAAAAAAAAAACAGTAAATTGTCGCGATTTTTTTTTTTTAAGTACGAACGACCCGATCGAACCGACCACAAAGCAAGCGGTACCACAGTTGACGGTACCATTGCAGGCGCTACTCAGGTGGGTCGAAGGAAAATGGTGGGGGCAATCGACCCAGCATTCTTGAACCACAACCATCGAGACAAGATTAGTTGCACCGCTTAACCAATACTGGTACATATTAAGTGTACAATCCAACCAATTTACCTCGATGATTTTCACTAGTTTGCTTTGGTTGTGCGTGGTTTTTACCAAACAAATATATTATAAAAGTAATTAATCCGTTTCAAGGTAATGTCGTGTATATAATAAGTGCATTTTGTCTGTTATTACACGGTATTGCCGTTTCACTGATTTCGTGATGCCACCACAGGCATGTGAATGAAAGGGAAATTATGCAAAATTTTTAAAAATTTCCAATATTATTTAAATTAAAACTTGGCAACGTCTGTATTGTTCTAAAATGTCCTTATTACACTTTCGTGGGTGTGTTTTAAGTGGTAAAATAGAGGTACTTACCTTTGTTGTTTTAACGTGACAGTTGCTGTGTTTCGGTCAAAAAAATCACAAATGGACTATTTGGCAACATTGCACTGACAATTGAGTAACAAAAAATTTCAAATAAACTTGGCAACGTTGCAAGAATTTCGTATTAAAATTTCAAAGCCTGCTTAATTCTTTGAATATAAAAACAAAAACAGCGCACCCACGAAAACGACAACGTTAAAACCACCACCGAATCAATCCCTCTACTTACCTGGCACCGTTTCTCCGTTAAACTTTATATCGACACGATGTGGCAACGCTTGATGGGGTGTAAACGCAGCTTTGAAACGTTGCCCGCCCAAACTGCGGACGCTGGAAGTGACACGACCGCCCTCCACTAGGATTTCCAGATCGCCGGAACCGGCACCGCTTCCATCGACTGTTTGTTATCAGGATAATGTAAAATAAACCATTTTGACGTTTCACAGACGTCACGATGACGTAATTTAACATACAACTGTCAAATTACGTCATTGTGACGTTAAAATTGTCAAAAACATACTTTCGAACTCGACAGGTTGTCCCAGTACTCCGTCTGGCACTGGTTGGACCCGAATGGCGGAAGCTCCTGATTTCGTAAATAATTTAATAGGGGATTGACTTTGACCGTAATAAGATTCCACGTTGTTTGTGTATCTCTCTGAATAGTGATCTGTGTATTTTTGTTCATTTCTCAAAAACCTAAACAGTTACGAAAAATTGGCAACACTGTTAAGTTCGATTAATGATTGTACCTGTTGTGTTCCTCAGTTTTCTGTCGTCGTACATCCGTGTCCAGTTGGGACTCTGTCAAATTAGCTAGAGACTCTAAGCTTCTCTCAGAAAACACGTTTTTTGTCTTATTTATTGCATCCCAAGAGTCCCGTCTCACGTGATCGGACGATACTTTAATGATAGGACTAGTGTCCACACCTATTTGCAATATTTACAGATAACTTTAACTGTAAGAGTTATATAACGCAAACCTTCGGTGTAAAAACTTCTAGAGTCGTTGTAACGTTTATCGATATACCGTGTAGAATGCCCGACGTCCGGACTGGATCGTTCCACCAAATTGGGACTGCCAGAGATGCGCATCGAGGACATTTTGCTGGTATTGTAAGCGGATTCGCTAGTTTTCTTAGCAAAACTCGGACTAGAAGTGTCGTAGCGTCGCTCGTTTAATCTGAACAAAACTTTCCGTACCATCACAACTTTCCATACCACACAATTACCTTTTACTGCTAATAAAATCAGGACTGTCCCGGTCAGCAGTTCTCTGAGCGTAATTCGGACTACCATTCCGTTCAAAACTGGGCGAGCTGGTCACAATACGGCTTTTCTCCGCCACTGACTTGCTATGGTAGTCTTGAGCGTACTTGTGAGTTTCCTCTATGCACCAACACGATAACAATCACACGAAAGTTTTGTCAAGAAACTTACCCAAAAGGGGACTGGGGTTCTGCCTGTAACTGTTGTAGATGGTGTTTTTAAAGGTGGGACTTGGACTAGCATAACGATTTGTGGGGCTTTGCCTGTACGTGTTGTTGGGGCTGGTGTTGGATGACTTGGAACGTCTCTGAGTGCCCACTCTCATCATAAACGGGGAACCTCTCACGTCGTAACCGTTAAAGTATACATAAACCTTGAAAACAAGTTAAGAAACCAAAAATAAATGATATTTTTAAATTGGTTAGTTCAGTTCGCGCGGGTAGTAATGTGTTTGTTGACATGATTGACGTCTCAATTGTGGTTAGGTTGACTTTTGTAAATGAAGAGTTACTTTTAGGACTAGAGCTGTGCTATACTGTTTTAATGACGTTTGATAGAGAAGGATACACATACACTAACCCTCATTTGTATCATCATAGTTGCCAAGAGAATCAAAAAGGAGCTAATAATTGTTAATTTAAAATTATAATAATAAACAGACTGTGTGATTTTTTGATTAATAAGCTGGTTTTTGTTTGTTTTAAATCTTGTATATTCTTATATACATACACAGTTTTTTGTTCGGGTTTTCAAAACACACAGGACAAGTCTGTTGTTACTCACCCTGTGTTTGCCTGCATCTTTAGGAGTAAAATGCACCCGATAGTGGAATCCTTGACTGTCCACCTTCTCCACGTGACAATGAATTGACTTTTTGTCGTGTACAATGTCAGCGAAAACTTCTCCAGGCACCCCCACTTTCCTACAGTCCAAATCGATACTGTGCGGTATCAGAGGCAAGGCCCCTTCCAACCCGGACACTTTGACCCCGTTGGGGTCGAAAACGCAACAAGTAAAAGGACCACCCTGTATATGTACGTAACACAAACACCACAACACTAGACGTCAAAAAAACTAACCTGAATTTGCTTGCCCTGATACGTAATCTCGATGCGCCATTCGCCAGGTTCGTCCGGTTTGAATGTGGCACTGTTTGTCCCGTCCACAGTGGTTAAAGGACAGTTTAAGGGACGTCCTGTGGGACTGTACGCAGTTACTAGTATGTCCTCCTGTTTAGGGGCTCCTGTGGCGTTAACCAAAACTTGGACTAGAGAACCAAGAGCGCAGGGCGCCATTCCAGGGGGCGCCACTTCCACCAGGGGCGGTAAAACTCGAAAATAGTGTCCTGCACAAACCAGTTCAAAACAGAGTTTCCAAAACCCAAAATGTACATCACCTGCAAGTACTTCGTGACCTTCGTACTTCACTACCAGTTCGTGCATGCCAATTTTGGACGGAACAAAGCTGCCTCTGCCATTATTGTTAAGTCGTTTGTCCAGGTAAGTTTTATTGTCAGGACCGCGAATTTCCACCGACACTTTAGAGTAGGACAGTTCGGAATCGAGCAAGTTCACTTGGTAATAGGTCTGAAATAAATTCAATGATCCTGAAGGAAGTACGAACATTGAATGTTAATTAGTTAAAACAATAGGTGCACCAGTAATTTATTTTTTTTCTATATCTTGCCTTGAGTAGAGTGATAAAGAATCATTGGCGTACAGTATATAAGTAGTAGAAGTAAAAAGCGTTACGCCAATGGTTTTTAGCAATTTTTAACTAAATTTAAAGGTTTCTACAACTTACCGGCTCTCCAACCCTTCCTGAAGTCGAATTGAGCGTAGCATTGATCATGTCGTGCAACGGGGGCCGTTCGGGCACCCATTGGAAATGGGCGGCGTAGGCCATCACGCCCAAGTGTTCAACGTTTTTGTCCGCCATGTCTTTGGCAGACAAAATTGGCTGGATGCCTAGAAAACAGACTTTCATTGCTCTCCAGAAAATTCCCGGAAAATTCTCTCACCTAAGCGTTTTCCCGCCTCGACGGCCTGATTTTGGTTTTGTTCCCAATACGCAGGATCGCTCCTTAATTTTTCTGGCGCAGCCGCCGATCCTCCTAACGACCGGACCATTTCGCTCAGAACCTTTCCGTCGTTCCAATCACTCTGTAAGTAACACCTCCAAATATCAAGTGTTTTTTCTAACCTAACCTTAATCTGTACCACCATTTTACAATGTTGCCACAACTTATTTAAATAGATGGAATACTGAGTAAATTAAAGCCAATATGCAGTTTTTAGAGACATACTGTTCTGACTATACTATTCTGGTTGTTTACCTTATTTTTTTTACCATTACCGCATTACCCTTTTAAACTTTATCTTCAATTTACAATGCAAAATGCTTGCAACTAGCTGATACGTTCTTTATCTTATTTTTATTGTAAAGAAACACATTTAAACACTATTTTAGAGAAACTAAAAGAACATCTTATAACAAACAATACAAACTGTCATTAATTTAAAAATTTGAGGTTAGAACGTCAAAAAAAAAAACAATGTCACCTAGACGTTTCAGATTATATCTATCCTTTTTTAGTACATTAAGATTAAGCGGAACGCAACTCCACACAGACAGCTTGTGAAATTAGTCTGACGATTGGGTCATTTGATTGCTTTATCAGTAGTGCTGTGTGATTGCACGTGACCTACTCTCAAACTGCTATAATGAGGATTTTAATTTAAGAATGTTTATACTGCATTTTTTAGATTCTTATACTGTGCTAACGAATACATACCGTAAAATTCTGAACGGGTCTTTCTAATCTGGAATTCACCCAACGTAGAGTGGCGTGAAAGCCGGGAGAGCCGGGTTTCATAAAATACGACAGATACGTCATTCCGGACAGTTCGTCGAGCCACGGCGATGCCAAATATTCCGGTTCTAAAACGGCCGGAATTCCCAAATCGTGCTGCGCGATATCCATAGCCCGTGTGCAGTTTTCGATTCCCTTCGACTTGTCTGCGTCAAATCGATTTGTATAGTAAATGTGGCAAACTAAAGATGTAGTATCGAGTGTTACCTAAACGTTTCCAATGCGGGAATAATCCCGGTTTACAGTAGTCGACCAGAGCCGAGAGTAGCACTCCAGAGTTCCAGTCTGTAGTTAGATTACCCACCTTACATTCGGGCAGGACCGCTTGCAACCAGGCTAACATCAGTTTTCTGGGCGGGAATTTTGATCGTCCAATTTGATAACGGACGATCAGGGACCAAATCAATCCGAGGATTAACTTTAAATTGCCGTTTACTATATCCAGATTACCTAGAATTATTAATAACGGCCTGTTTTAACAACCGGAAGTTAACTCATACAGTTATCCCTTAATATGAAGCGTGCGTTATGGTTTATTGTTTTATTCATCATTTAGTATTTTACAGATAGTTTTGTGTAGTACGCGGAATGAAAAAAGAGAAATTGACCAACATTGGCCGCACCTATACTCGCCACTTTTTGATATAATGCCATTGAACTTTTTATGACCCGTTTGCGGTGTAATAATCAATATAATTAAGTATTGTACAGTCAGAACGTATGTTATTTAGTATTATGTAGCTATTATATAAATAGGAAAACCGCTGCAATCCCACGTTCTGATTACAAATTCAAAAACGCCTTATTAGAGACGGAAAATCTTTATTAATATAACACACAATTCGATATACGAATATCATTATAGATGACGTACGTTTGTTATCAACGTCAAGGTTGATGAGAGGTACACCACTGGTTTGCTTGTAGAAGCTATATTCCAGTGGCGTGTGACACTCACCGATATTGACCAGTTTGACGCCATCTTGCTCGATGGCATTTAGGGCCGCTGTGACGTTTTCAAGGTAGTGATGCTGATTGGTGGGTCGTTTGTTCCATGCTGGTTTGATAGGTTTTTTCTGCAACGCCTCCACTAAAGCGCACAATCTGACACCGGTGCACAAATCCTACAAAACCACATGAGTACCAAAAAACTCATACACAGTGGACAGCTCTATATTTACTTCGGATAAATCCGCAATTCTAAGATCTTTTGGTAAATGCTCGTTGACCCAATTCCTGAAAGTGTTGGCTTGAATTTCCACCCACACGTCTTCGTTCCCTTTAATTTGCATTCCACGGGCCGCGTGGCCCTCCGGACTTCGCGCCAATAGACCACTATGTGATATTTTACCCTCCATCTATACATAGAAATACTTAGTAACTAAGCTAATCGTGTGTAATAAACATATAAGGTGGATGACATCATCACAGAGAAAAATGCATTGGAAATGTTCTATATTAATTAAATTGGCTAGGATGACCATCATTAAAGTAGTAAACAAACCCACCGTGGGAGAGAGAGAGAAGGACGATTTCCCTTTCGACAACTGCTCACTTTACCGTCTAGAACTAATCCATTAAGGCACTGAACCGTTCAACTGATGGCACCGCTACGAATTCACGACCACAAAATTGCACAGAAAATCCAAAATGCTTAGAAAGTGGCGCAAACACCAAATAGTACACTAAAAAAGTCGTTTTTGTTATACAATCCGTAAGGTACTGAGTGGTTCTTAACCATCAGCGGAAAGCGAGTCTGCTTTTGGGTACCTAAAGAGGGGAGCGTGCATGTATATACGGATGGGGGGACACTCCTCTGATGGTTCTGTTTGTTGTTGGTCATACCTGCATGATGCGGTCAGGTGTTGATGCCTAAATTTAGTTGGTACTTTTTTTACGTTTGAGTGAAAATAATCAGCTGGACAGAAGAACGAAAAAAACTAAATATGCATTTATAAAAAGTAAAAGAAGTTATATAAATGTCTAAATTTACATAATTGGCATAACCCATTAAGTAAGATCTTGATGTTTTGGTGAATGCCCTGTCTGTTGTTCTTGAAAATACTGATTAAATAATATTACGAATTTGGATGAGTAATTAAAATACAATACCAAAGACAGATTATAGTAATTTTAGTAAAATAAATTGATCTAAAACCTCAATTTTATAAAATAGACCCAATGGAAAGCTAACAATAAAACTATTAAAGTTCTCTCGTAATTATTTTTATTTTAAAAGTAGTAATTACCGTTTGTATTTTAAGTTTTTTAAATAAATCCAGAATTCTCCTTGTCATTGACAGCAAAATGACAACCCTGGCCAGGTTAGTGTATTTGGCAACACTGTACGACATCTCTTTTTACGTTAACTGCAACAAAGACTCCATTTCAAGGTAAATTTGGTCTTTGTGCCCACTTTTTAACTGAAACACACGTGTTTGTTACGATTTTCTAGGATTTTCAGTAATTTTCCGTAAAATGTTGTAGTGTCCGGTTATCCGTATATCGACCAATGGGAAAGTGGCAGTAATCGCCCCGCCTCCTCTGATTTCCGAGGTTATGAAGTGTAATTGTGACGATTGCCACTAGAGTGCTTCCCAGTCGATTTGTGTGTGAGTGTGTGCGCTGTGTCTTTGAGGTTTTTCCGACAATTTTCACTTACAATTTAGCGTATTAACGTGCTGAAAATGTGCTAACTGTATTAATAGTGTTGTGTGGGACAATCAGTCTAATTGGTAAGTACCTCATTAGAGTTTAAACCCGAAAACTCATATCGGTGCACTTTTTAGTTAGCATGTCAGATCAAGAAGGCATTGACCAGAATGGCGGGGTCCCTGACGAACAATGCGTAGCCCCGGTCACTCCCGAACCCGTTCTAAACGACACTACTCAAAGTGACTTGGACATTTTCAATAATACTACTGAACTGTACAATGTGACAGCTTCAAGCCTTGATGATAGTCATTTGGTCAGTGCCAGTGAGGCAGATGAAACAATTGAGTACCACCAGGACGTTACTGGGACAACCCAGGAAGAGAACTCGAATCAGTCAAGAGAGCTCAAGTCACTGTTGGCATTGTCCAAGGAAGCCAATTTGGACACTAACCTAGTGAGAAAGCGTAAAGTTCTCCCAACCAGGAAGAGATCCAAGGGTGAGTTGAGACTGAAATCCTCCAAAGTTCAGTACCCAGTAACTGCAGAAAGTGAGCTGGAGATGGAGTTACATAGCTCAGATTCAAGGCGGTCTGAGGTAGGAGATGATGATGGAACTGCTTCAACTAGTTCAGGCAAATCAGCCAAAAGGAAGAAGAGTGTGGACGAGGTCAGTTTGGATGAGGGAACAAAGAAAGGCAGGAAGTCATTTACCTCTGGGGTTGTCATGTTTAAGGTTAGTTGCTTTTTTGTTATTTACATGGTTAGGGCAGTCTAACAGACTGATTCATTTTCCAGCCAAATAAAGACATGTTTTGTTGGCGTTGCCACAAGGATGGTGTAAACATAGCCTGTGAAACCTGTCCAAGGAGCTACCATCAAAGATGTCTGAAACAAACAATCACAGATCCCAATCATTGGCCTTGTCCTGAGTGTGTGGCTATATTGAAGGCTGAAAGCACCAACTCCAGGTAAATGTCAAGTTTTACTCTATTTTTACATGTAAAATTGTCTTTAAACAATTTTTAAACTGTAGTTTGTTCAGTGACGTCTATCATAATTACTTGCAGTCAAAATGATTATAGTTTAAACAGTTCTGGGAATATTTAAGATACTTGTAGAGCACTCTGACACATTTAAAATGGTCCTAGAGGCTTTTAGCAATTCAAAAAGTTATAGAAAGATTTAAGACCCTTGCAGAGGCCTCTCGCACTTTTTAAAAGGTTCTCAGTGGCATTTAGAGGTGTCTGACACATTTAAAATGGTCCTTGAGGCTTCTGGCAGTTTTCACAATTCTAGAAAAGTGTAAAACACTTTTAGAGGCTTCTGACATTTTTTAAAAGGTTTTCAATAGCATTTAGAGGTTTATGGAACTTTCAAAATGGTCCTGGAGGCCTCTGGCAATTCAAAAAGTTATAGAAAGATTTACGGCCCCTTGCAGAGGGCTCTGACACTTTTTAAAAGGTTCTGAGTAGCATTTAAAGGTCTCTGACACTATCAAAATAGTTCTAGAGGACTTTGGCACTTTTTAGTAGGTTCTCAGTAGCATAGACAGGTCTCTGACACATTTAAAATGGTCCTAGAGGCTTCTGTCAGTTTAAAACAATTCAAAAAAGGTGTAAAACACTTTTAGAAGCCTCTGACATTTTTTAAAAGGTTTTCAATAGCATTTAGAGGTTTTAAAACACTTATAGAGGACTCTGGCAGTTTTTAGAAGGTTCTCAGTAGCATTTAAAGGTCTCTGAAACTCTCAAAATGATTCTAGAGGACTCTGGCATTTTTTAGTAGCAATCATTTAGTTCAATAGCATTTAGAGCTCTATGGAACTTTCAAAATGGTTCTAGAAGCCTCTGGCAATTTAAAACAGTTATGGGACAGTTTAAAACGTTTGTAGAGGACTCTGACACTTTTTAGAAGGTTTTTAGTAGTGTTTAGAGGTCTCTGACACTTTTAAAATAGTCCTTGAGGCCTCTGGCAGCTTAAAAAAATTTTAGAGGCCTTTTTAACAGGTTTTTAATAGCATTTAGAAGTTTATGGAACTTATGGAGATATCAGCAATGTAAGTCTATAAAAACTGTAAAATCAAACTTAAATAGGGTCTGGACCAATAGAATGTGAACGTAAAGATTTGCTAACACAGGAGACAGAAAAAGTACATTCAAAGACTTTTTCAAGTTTCCATCTGTTCAGTATTTGTTGCCATTATCTTTCTATACTGAATTTGTAGTGATGTTGATACAAAATTGATATTACAAGTAGTGAAACTAACTAAATCACATATTCTCCACAAAACAAAGGAATTCCTCACCAACAAACAAAGGAATAAGTGAATATGAGGTTGAGGAGAGAAATCTTTCTTTAAGAGAGAGAGAGAATTTAAAAAAAATTTGGTTTATTTGGTTTCTAAATAGTAAATTACCAGTTAAGTAAATATTTTACTTTACCAGGGAATTTTGGACTGATAAATTAAAAATACTGTGTTTCTGGCAGTTCAAAATACCTTTTAGAGGCCTCTGACCATTTGAAACAGTTGTATAAAGGTTCAAAACACTTTTAGGGGTCTCTGATACTTTTTAGAAGGTTCTGAGTAGCATTAGAGGTCTATGGAAGGCTAAAGTTTTGGAGGAATCTGTCAATTTGCATCAAGCAAGTTTTAAATTTTAGGTCACCAGCTATGAAAGGAATGACGTTGGAGCATTTGTGCAATTTACTGAAATTTGCAGTGCGTCGTATGATTAAATGTCCTGGGGTGAGTCCCGTGTTTGATTTTCATGTATATCATATGCATTGATGCATAATTTTCAGTCGGAACCCTTCGTACACGAAGTGGACGATTCAGAGTTTCCTGAGTACAAAAAGTACATAATTCAACCCATGGATTTGACACTGTTACAACACAATATTAAAGAAAACTTGTACGGCAGCACTCAGGCGTTCGAAGCGGACGCCAAATGGATTTTACATAACAGTATCGTGTTCAATTCATGTAAGCCACTGTCCTCGATTTTTTTGTATTTGATGAATTGACTCGAATTTGTTTTTTATGTGCCCGCTAGACTTGGAATTGTCATTAAAATCAGGGAGCGGATACTTGAAGTGTATGTATTGATGTTTGTTAGTAGTATTTTGTTTTCTAGTCGACTTGAATACCATTTCCATTTATTCAATCACCTGATTTTAATGACAGTTTTTCCTGTTTAAATGGAAATTGTATTCGTTTTTGTACAGTGTTAAGATTACTGAAAGTTTGTACAAATAGATCAGTCAAAGTTGACCACCGCGGCCAAGTCCATTATGAAAATATGCAAACAGGAAATGTCCGAGATTGAAAATTGTCCTAATTGTTACCTGAACGCCAACACTAAAAGAAAAACTTGGTTCGTTGAAGTGTGCCCTAAGCCGCATCTGTTAGTTTGGGCTAAATTAAGAGGTATTAAGTTTTAATCTGTTGAGAAACATTTGAATTACACAACATTTTCAGGATTTCCATATTGGCCGGCAAAAACAATGAAAAGCAAAGACGGTATGGTGGACGTGCGATTTTTTGGCGCTCACGACCGCGCTTGGGTCCCTGAAAAAGAATGCTTCCTCTACACTCCAAAAGATCCGAATTTGTTCCGCGTAAAACGGGCTGATATTGAGCAGTGCATCGAGGTACTGCCGCATCACCTAAACTGCCTTGATTTCGCATTACTTTAAACCGGATTTCAGGAGTTGAAGGTGCACGTGGAAAACTTGAAAAAAACCTACGGCGAATTCACTTATCCCCCATTTAAAACTCAAATCGATCCGGACAACGAGACGAAGCAATTGCAAATGTTTCTGCCCGGTTACGGGGCCGGTTCGTTGAAACCTAAGACGCGAGACAGTTTGGACAGTAGAGAGGGACAGAACGAAGAACCGTACGACGTTTCGGACGCCAATAAAACGCAACAATCGAGCGTTGAAGACGAACACATGGAAGGTTATGGTAAGTCAGTTTCTTGACAGTGTTTTAAAATTTAATCAGCAAGAAAATTGAACTAAAATTAGGGTCAATTTGGCAACGTTGCTGAGTAATCATTTTTTGGAAAATGTTTAATGTCCTAACAATTGCTACAAATTAGGAAAATGGTTAATTTAGCAGCTCAGTTAACACCCTGATATATAGGCAACTGTCAATACACCAAAGTGTAATGTCGGTTGCCGACCACCATATTTTCCTTGTTTTTCTAGCAAATTTAATGTAAAGTATTACCGTACGATTTTAATGAATGCATTTTTGGTCACGTGACCTATATTTTACAATTTTTGTATGGTCACGTGCCTGTCACCAGCTTTACAAAGTTGCCAGCTCAAAAAATTGCATTTTTATTCAGGTAACGCATATTTACTGTTTCAGCTTTTCCAGTTGTCTAAATTTGATTTAGCGAATTTTTACAGTTGAAACTCCTACATATTTATGGTCACGTGTCTGTTTTTAACTGTCCAGTGTTGCTAAATCAAAAAATCGCCATTTTTACGTTGAGTGACTTGTATTTTACAATTTTTTGTCCTTCATACCTGCTTAAGTCTGATTTTGAGCATTTCTGTAATTCAGACTACCTTTTTATGGTCACGTGACTGTTTTGATTAGCGTCACCAGGCCCATACAGTGATGCCAAGTCAAAAATTACATTTCCGAAGCAGATTTATTTTCATTTTTACTAAACTACTTTTTTATGGTCACGTGACTGTTTTTGACTAGCGTCACTTTATTTTTAGAATATTGCCAGCTACATTCTGATATTTTTTTTATTATAAAAAAGCTTTGTAGCTGGTTGGAACAGCTTTTTAGAAATGCGCATGCCTGTCAGTAGTATTACTTACTTTCACTCAACTCATTTGTAATGATGAACACTGATTATAAAGAAAAATCGACCTTATTGAGATTTTTCATTGAATTGTTTAAGAAACTTCGGATTTTTATTTATTACAATTAAGCTTGGCAACGTTGCTAGTGTTAATTAATTAGTCATTTTAGAAAAATGCTTCATTGGAACAATTTAATACCAAAATTAGGGAAATTCGGTTATAGTGACAAAAATTTGTTTCTAAAATAGAAAAGTAATGAAATCGGCCATGTTCTTCAGTAAAAGTGTTTAATGTGGTAGCAATTTAGGAAAATGGTTAATTTGGCAGCACTGTCCAAAAAAAATTGCTACTAAATTAGTAAAATAATTAAGTTGGCAACACTGTTGATTAATCAATTATGAAAATTTTTAATGTGACACAATTTCAAAAATTTAGTACTTAATTAGGAAAATGATCAATTTGGCTACATTGCTGATTAACTGTTTAGGCCACCCTGTAAAACTTTCACCTGTACCGGTTACAGGTACCGATGACGAGTCAGTGTCAGAACTTGACACCGAATACAGGCAAAACTTGTTGAAACCCTCAACCCCCAAAGAAAACATGGAGGTGGAGGATGACGATACCCAAGTGCCGGCAAACGTGGAAGCGGACGTTAACAGTGGCGAAGAGGTCGTCCTAACCAAAACCAAGAAAAGCGAGGATGTTAGGAGAAACAGCGAAACGAAAATCAACCGTCTGGCCATCTCCGAAGATGTGGAAATCACTTTGGGCAACCCCGATCGGGCTTTGGAAACTGTTTCGTCCAGCAACAGTGAATGTTCGAGCGATTTCAGTGTGGAACTTAAGAAAAAACCGGTACAAGTCGACGTGGATAATGTAGAGTTTACCATTTCTCCAGCCAGTAAACTGAAAATCACTGAAACACTCATCAAACGATTGTCGGACGACGATTGCGCAGAAGGCAGTTCCAGTCAAGACAAAGTGGATCAAGTTAAAAAGAGTTTACTTCAGCAACCGAGCGAAGTAACTGACAACGAATCTAGTGAAACTGTTAATTGGACAGTCAAAGACGTTTCACCTAAAGCGGACAGCACCAAAATTGTGATCAAGGCGGTTAGGGTAGCTGACAAACCAGGCGAAGTTGTACAGGAAAATTGTGAAAAAACTACTGAAAGTGACAAAGGTAAGTCAGTTTGTTTAAAAAGGCATTATCTTCCTTCATTTATTATTCAAAATTTGTAAAACAACCCGAGAAAAATCGATAATGAGGTAAAGTTGGAATAATTCCAGCGGTCCAAGCCGTTACTGTTAATCATATACCAGTACTTGGCCATGATTGGTCAATTTAGTTGTAAGAAATTGTTTGGGTTACTGTATTAACAAAAAAGGTAGTGCCCAAACACCTGAAGTATAGGCAACCATTAATACACCAACGTGTATTGTTGGTTGCCAACCATTTACATACATCGTTTTTTCAATATTTAGTGTTTGCAATTAGATAAGTAAGATCACGAGTATTTCATTTTTTTAGCTCTGGAAAGTGAGGATCTGGAATCCTCCTCTCCAATTGAACAATCAGAGCCATCCACTTCAAGTAAACCATCCATCAAAATCATTTTGCAGACGATAACAAACACTGTTGAAGATGCTGTTGCTACTGAAGCAAATAATTTGCTTGAAACAAGCCAGAAAGAAGGAGAAACAGTAGAAGAAACTTCCAGTTTAGAGTTGGCACCTGTTGCCACTCTACCAGAGGAAGATTCAGAGAAATCATCAAAACTGAACTGTAAAAAGGCGCAAAAGCGTAAAACTAGCATCGAACCGGATGAACGTCCAGAAACACAAAGCAAAATGCTGAAAATCGTCTCGATCGAAAGCATCCTGAACCAGACTAACGAAAAAGACGAATCCTTGTTGCGAACGTCGCTGCAAGCAAAAAAAATATTCAAAAAACCGTCGTCTTCGCAAAGTTCACCGGCCACTTCGGCCAGGAGTTCGGTGCACGAAATCACCTCGGAAGAGATTAAAAGCGAACCTGATGCCGAAACGGTTGCGGCACCAGTCCAAGACTTGGAGGCGAAGAAAAAGTACCTGTCCGCGTTAAATATACAGGAAAAGGGGGCGGTTGATGTGCCAAAAACGAAATCGAACGCGATACGGACCAGGTCGAAAACTGAAGAGAAAAGGGAAAAGAATAGAACTGGCAATGACGCACAAGAGAAATTGTCCAAAGCAAGCGATAATGGGACAGTTAAAAGCCACAGCGCGGTAACAAAGAAGAGAGTTGTTCAGTTTCCGTTCACGGGTAACGCGAAATCGGACGTTAGTGAGATTCACGTCAAGTCTTTTGCCAAATTAGGTAGTTTTTGGAGCGAGCATTGAAACTCAATGGCTGGTTAACCGTTTAATTATTATTTTTAGGGTCTGATGACAGGCCTCGTTGTAAACAAACTGCGCGTAAATCATTTCCCTGTCCAAACTATCTGAAAACTACACAGAGATCCACTCCACCGACGCTAGCGGTTTCCAAATCTCAAACAGTTTCGACCACGTCAAACGAATCGGCACGTCTTACTCCTAAAACCATCATAGGTAAGTTAAGTACATAAAGTCTCAGGGCTAGTGGCAATGACGTAAAAATTGTCGTTTCTTTTCTGAAATTTGACAATACAAATATAGTTATTTTTTTTTAGTACAATTTTCAAAAAAATTATCCATAACACGCTTATTTGAAACATTCTGTTCTGCGTCAAATTTAAGTCTAGTTTTTGGTTGTTTTTCATCTGGTTCAACAAAAACACAGCTTTTTAAATCACCGGAAAAACCGTTCTGAACCAACCTGAGTAAATTTCAATTTGACGTCACTGTCACTTTTCCTGAGACAGAGAGTACGTTTTGCTTACGTCACTAATCAAAAAAAAACAGCATCATCCCCGATCACGTCATCCGTGATGACGTCAGTGGCTTCGTTGATTACGTCGACGCCCAAGGCCACCTTGCCACAAATCCAGCAGTTGGACGCCATGAGAACGACCAACGGTTACTTGATACTGCAACCGCAACAGCAACAGGACAATTTGGTGTTTCTACCGCCCAATCACAGCATCAGTTACACGACACCATTGGCCAATATTGCCAATCAAGTAGTGTCAATGGTTAGTATAGATAGAAAAACTCCCAAATTTTGCAGTGTTGCCAAATTATTTCAATAAGCTTAAAAGAGAAAATGTGCTATTTTTTTCAATTAAAACTTGTTAATATTGAATTGAATTTTACAATAATCAAGACACCGTGTTTGTTGTCCACGTCATCGGTCGGACAACAAGGACGTCAATTGGTACCGCCGCAAATTTGGTATCCCGGTCAGAGTCAAACGACCGAAAAAGATCTGATCAACGTTGCCAGCTCACAGAACTACATTCCGCAGGGTGAAACGTTGGCGGGCACCATCGTGCTGAACACGACCGGCAAAAAATTGGTGAACGGAGTGGCGGACGGTAAAGCAGTCGCATCCGTTGGCGAGGCTGCGGTTGTTGGTGGTGAGTTTTTTTGTTTGTGTGACGGTTTTGGTGCTAAATGTCACTTTAGCCTTGCCACCACCTGCTGTAGACGGTGTGAGCGAACCGGTACCGGTTGAACCAATTGTTATAGCTGACGGTGACGGCGATGACGTTATCCTTCCAAACGGTATTGCCACTGAAGTGTCCAGAACCTTAAACGATGTGAGTTTGGTTGTTTTTGCATTTTTTTAAAAATAAAACTACGCTGTAATTTATTTAGTTATTCAGGAGACAACCGCCTAGATTAAAGCCCCGACCTCCGGGGGCTTTGAGTCAACAATTCAGCGAAGGAGTACCGGACGCAGCAGGCCCGATCGCCACCAAAATCAACTCGATCGCTCATAGAGTACGTTTTTCGTGCATTTCAGAAGTTTTTCAGTGACAGCAACCAGTATTTCAGCTGTCAGATTACTTCCGGGGTATGCTGATCGAAACGCTCGAGGACCTGAGCAAATCGGGGGTGTCCGAGGCCACCGTAGCCGTTATGAAGCTGGAAAACGAGACTCTGAAGCACAAGCACAGCGTGGAAATTGCCGAAATCGAGAACAACGCGAACACGGTCGTGCAGGACCTGCAGCGCAGCATTGCCGAGGAAAAGGAGCGGCTCGTGGAGGAAACTCGAGCCGCTTGTGCAGCCGAAACTATTCGTCGAGTGGAGGAAGCTAAATCGAAACAGTGGTAAGTTTGTCAAAACATGTGTAAATCCCAGTACGGTGGGTTAGTTTGTGATTGGTCAAAACTTGCGTGCTTTTTTTGGACCAATCACAGTATCAAGATGATGCATAACACCGTTTGGCCGCTAGAGGGCGTCAAAGTTTCTTCACCATAAAAATCACATATTTTTTGACACACGTTGCTTTGACCCTAAATTACTCCCTTATTTGACAAGTTACGTCAAAATGTCATTGAAAACAAAAGATAGAGCAGACTTCAAGCTTTCCAAAAATATCCTCACATGAGTTGATTCATATCACCGTTTGGCCGCTAGAGGGCGTCAAAGTTCCTTCACCATAAAATCACATATTTTGTGACACACGTTGCTTTGACCTTAAATTACTCCCTTATTTGACAAGTTACGTCAAAATGTCATTGAAAACAAAAGATAGAGCAGACTTCAAGCTTTCCAAAAATATCCTCACATGAGTTGATTCATGTCACCGTTTGGCCGCTAGAGGGCGTCAAAGTTCCTTCACCATAAAATCACATATTTTTTGACACACGTTGCTTTGACCCTAAATTACTCCCTTATTTGACAAGTTACGTCAAAATGTCATTGAAAACAAAAGATAGAGCAGACTTCAAGCTTTCCAAAAATATCCTCACATGAGTTGATTCATATCACCGTTTGGCCGCTAGAGGGCGTCAAAGTTCCTTCACCATAAAATCACATATTTTGTGACACACGTTGCTTTGACCCTAAATTACTCCCTTATTTGACAAGTTACGTCAAAATGTCATAGAAAACAAAAGATAGAGCAGACTTCAAGCTTTCCAAAAATATCCTCACATGAGTTGATTCATAACACCGTTTGGCCGCTAGAGGGCGTCAAAGTTTCTTCACCATAAAAATCACGTATTTTGTAACACACGTTGCTTTGACCCTAAATTACTCCCTTATTTGACAAGTTACGTCAAAATGTCATTGAAAACAAAAGATAGAGCAGACTTCAAGCTTTCCAAAAATATCCTCACATGAGTTGATTGATAACACCGTTTGGCCGCTAGAGAGCGTCAAAGTTCCTTTACCATAAAATCACTTATTTTGTAACACACGCTGCTTTGACCCTAAATTACACCCTTATTTGACAAGTTAGGTCAAAATGTCATTGAAAACAAAAGATAGAGCAGACTTCAAGCTTTCCAAAAATATCCTCACATGAGTTGATTAATAACACCGTTTGGCCGCTAGAGGGCGTCAAAGTTCCTTTACCATAAAATCACATATTTTGTAACACAGGTTGCTTTGACCCTAAGTTACTCCCTTATTTGACAAGTTACGTCAAAATGTCATTGAAAACAAAAGATAGAGCAGACTTCAAGCTTTCCAAAAATATCCTCACATGAGTTGATTAATAACACCGTTTGGCCGCTAAAGGGCGTCAAAGTTCCTTCACCATAAAACCACATATTTTGTGACACACGCTGCTTTGACCCTAAATTACTCCCTTATTTGACAAGTTACGTCAAAATGTCATTGAAAACAAAAGATAGAGCAGACTTCAAGCTTTCTAAAAATATCCTCACATGAGTTGATTCATAACACCGTTTGGCCGCTAGAGGGCGTCAAAGTTTCTTCACCATAAAAATCACGTATTTTGTAACACACGTTGCTTTGACCCTAAATTACTCTCTTATTTGACAAGTTACGTCAAAATGTCATAGAAAACAAAAGATAGAGCAGACTTCAAGCTTTCCAAAAATATCCTCACATGAGTTGATTAATAACACCGTTTGGCCGCTAGAGAGCGTCAAAGTTCCTTCACCATAAAATCACATATTTTGTAACACACGCTGCTTTGACCCTAAATTACTCTCTTATTTGACAAGTTACGTCAAAATGTCATTGAAAACAAAAGATAGAGCAGATTTCAAACTTTACCTTTGACATTGTCAAATACCTGTTAATCATTTGCAGGTGTGCCAACTGTTCGAAAGAAGCGCAATTCTACTGTTGTTGGAACACGAGCTACTGCGATTATCCGTGCCAACAGAAACATTGGCCGAGTCACATGGGCAAATGCACCCAAAACGCGAACCAATCGGTCCAGTTGACGCCCACCGGTAACGCTCTAAGATCGGGCGGTCAGCAATTGATCTTGAGACCGGCCAATCCGCCCAATAAAGGCGCCGTCGGGGTGAGTTATTACATTTTGCATTGCGGATTGAAGAAACCAATTTAAATTTAGTTTTTTTTCTATTTTAAAGTGTATTAGATTGTAAGATATGCAATAAAAAAAAATGTGTTTGCAGAGAGTGTTTACGAAACCTGTACAAAAAGTGTACATGAATCGTAATTTGACGCAACCCAAAGCAATGAGAGTACAGGTATGATTGTGTGTGTTAACTAGTAATTGCATGCTGCTTGTCAAATTACGGTAATTTTTCAATTAATAACTTTCCCACCAGACTACAGCTGGTAATTTGTTAACAATGATGGAAACAACGCCCGGCAACTATCAACTGGTGACCACCGCATCCATAATGAAACCAGGCACGTCATTGGCCGCCATTCAACCGGGATTGATCTCGGTGACCAATAGTGCCAACCATCAAACTGCGCATAAAAATCTAGTGCCTAAATTGGCACCACTTAAATTAGTAGGACACAATATGCCACCTGTCACTACTGTCATGGAGGAGGATTCTGAGTAGGCTATGTAAATTTTTGTACTGATTTTTAAGCTTTATACAAAACAAGCACTATTTGATTGGATCGGAATCTTGCTGTGTAAATATTTGCTGTATAGATTTCATTTGTAGACAATTTAAGTTCTATTTGATATGAAACCATCATCTCACTTGTATTTGTATTATTTTTCTTTATAATAAATTGTTCTTACTTGAGCTTTCTTGCAATGATTTTCAACATTTTTTATTTTCTACAAACAATATACGACTTAACTGTAAGATATAATCAACACGAGTCAAACAAGCCCTTAGCTCGCATTTTTTCAAACTCCTTGTTAATGTCGTAAGTCCTGGAAAAAAACAACCATTAACCCCAAAATACACACACACAATTCAGCCTGGTTCCTACTTGTAAAAGTTGGCATAGACACTTTTCCTTTTATCATTGTACAGCACTTTCATGCTGACCGCAGCCACCGTGCACAGCACCAGGGCTACGCCCAAGTTGGTTTTGATTTGGCTCCCCAAAAGGCCTCGGAGCTGGGGCTTTGCCACTGTGCTTACTTTTCCACCAGCCATCTCTGCTACAATGTTATGTAATGTTTAAGCATTCCCACATTTATATAAAAGTTAATATAAAATACGGTGTACTACCTTGTGGTACTTACTGTAGCCTTTACTTACCTTCCCTTTACTTTAATAAGTACTTTTTAGGTTTAATTTAATAATTTAAATAAACCTTGCCGATATCAACTCTTGACAATTACACAAAAATTCCTAATAAATCCGGGTTATTAGTTCTCTCTTTTTAAAACGATATTAGAAAAGGATAACAAGCGATTGGATGTTGTCAAATGTCACTCGCAGAGAAATCCATTGAGCACTTTTATTTAGAAAGGCCATGCAATGTAAAGGAAACGAGTCCACATGATCACCTCCTACTTTCTGGTAGAAAACACAATTTTTTACAGAAAATCGAGGATAGGATCAGGATAACAAAAACCTGACGAGGTAAATTAAATATAATTGCATTTCCAGTGTAAACTTAACCAAAAATATTTATTTATATATTAAATGGCATCTAGACACCCGTTTTTCTTACAAATAAACTTAAACATTAATCAATCAAGTAGGGACTGTCCAAAGCTCCAAAACCGGCAGCAACGCCACCTTCATTAGCCGTTGACACTTTACTCCTTAACATATGTCCCACTTGTTTGTTGACCAACAATTTTTGGGCATCCCTGTATAATTAAAAACCCTTGTAACTAAGTTTACAGGTAAATAAAAATCAGTACCCGATCACCACTCCGAAAATGCCAAGCTCGGACACCATTTCGACTAAAGGCGGCGGGTTTGGACCACCCGGACGCACCATATAACCTCTACAAAATGGCGGATTGATCCTGCAACAAAAAAATGTACAGTGTTGCCAGTTTCTTGCCGGTTTGTTTACCGTTCCATCAAAATCCACGCGGTTCTTTCCTTACTGTCCTTCATGTTGATAATGGTGTTGCGTATCTCCTGGCCGTACACATTGTTGCCACCTCCCTCCCTTTGTGGCTTTAAAACAAATCTGAAATTTTGCGTAAGAGTGCGTTTGTTGGCGTGAAAATCAACTGACCGTTCTGGATCGTCCATGGCCATTTGTACTGCCTGGTCACCTGACTCGTCAAAGTCCAAACCGTACAAACCGGTGAAAATGTCTTTGACAGCGGCAATTTTTCTGGGATCGTTCAGAAACAATTCGACAGCCCCCGGTTTAGCCAAGGCCTGCTGTACTTTTTTCGTTCCAGCCAAATGGTACTGTATAGAAGGGCATTTAATAGCTTTAGACCTGTAAAATAACTCTTTTCAGTCATTAAAATGACAAACACAAACCAAGAACCTTTCAATCAACAGTCTGGCCTCCCACTCTTTTTTACCAGGAAGCTGTTCAGGACTGTACGCTGATCTATAGTAAACCACGCTAATCACGTGACCGTTTCTGAAATAGTTTGACTGAACTGTCAAATTACCGTTTAAAACTGTCAACTAGTCAAAGACATACATGATTAGCTGATAATCCGAGTCTAAAGCCGCTTGATCGGCCACTTCTGTCAAACTTTTCCTTATCAGTTTGACAGTGGGTTTGAGACGTTTAAGTTCAAACTCGTGAAACCTTTGATCGCAAATATTGTACGTCACATCTTCGACCACCATTAAAATCACCCCCTCGGGGTGTCCGTACAGTTTCCAGGCGTCCAAAAGTCCCGTAGTGATACCCGTCAAAGCGTTGTTTTCTGGTAACTACACCACTTGAATTAACTACCAAAATGTCTATAAAAACTGTACCAAAAACTTACATTGGAAAGTTGGTCGTAACAACCCAAATCTTCCAACACAAATCTAGAAGAAAAACAAACCCATTTCAGACTAAAAACTGTGATTAACCTGACACTTCAGTATAGGAGAGAATTATTAGTATAATACCTATTGCAAATGGAAACGCCATTTCCAACTCCGGCTAAACTAACCGATATGGTGTTGTACTCCACTTGCTTTATTTTATTTGTGTCACCGTGTAACATGTAGTCGGAACGTACCAGCCCCAATGTCAGTTTCTACAACAATTAACTCCAGTAAACTAATTGCAGTTTGGCAACCCTGGTCTGTCAAACGTCAAACCAATTACATAACCTCATTTAATAAAATCCTCCAATTATTATTTTTAGGGGGGCAATTAATAAACTTTCCGACTACACCCGGTCGATTGATGATTTACCTATTGATACATAAAGAGGCGGGCCCTAGCCACCCAAAACCGGCCGCGATTGTGTTGAACTCCACTTGCTTCCAGCTACGCTTTGAGTCCAGCATTAAGTCGTTGCGCACTAACCCTAAGCTCAGAGGCTAAATAAAGAAAATTAACAAATGATAGCAAGAATTTAGGTTAGAAAGTGACTTTCAGTGCCAGAATTGGGTGTTAGTAGCCAACCACTAAAACTAGCAAAAAACTGGCTTACTTGCTTCACACCTTCATTGAGCACCGTCTCCCAGATTTTAAACAAATTCCCTGTAAACTCATCAACTTGGATTGTACCTTGTAAAGTCTCCTTTAAAAACGCCTCATTATGAGCCACTCGGTGCATTAACTCGTTTAAGGTAACCTTAAACAACCACCAATGTTACACACACACAAAAACCAAAAATTACTGGTTATATACTTGAATGTCCACAGCTTTCTGGAACTCTCTTCTAGGGAACGTGGACGGCAACAACGCGAACGGGGCAAAATTGATGGAATCCTCGGAAAAGGCACTTTTTGACCGAATCCCTATCCCATGCATTATGGCCCAATCTTTAGTTTTCGAAACCAGTTCTTTAAGCTCATTTTCGTTTAGTGGCAAAGCCACACAACTGGGTAGTGTTGTTATCGACATTTCTACAAAATGTTCATTAAGTTGCATTAAAAAAAAGCTTTTTACCATTACCTTTTAAATTACAGACAAATCAGTGGTTGGTCAAGGTTATGCTGTACAAACATGTTTTTAATCGTTCCGTTATTTAAACTGAACCAACAATGATTGTTTAGTACAGTTATATCAACAAAATTATGCTTTATTGTGTAATTGTAGATAATTTTAAGTAGTGAATTTGCATAAACAAACACTTAAAACTAAAAAATTTTTAGGTTAACTTGAGGAGAGAAATACTGGAACACACGTGACTTTGACAGATATGGGCCTTGACCAATGACCACGTTCTATGAGGATGACGTATTACAACAATTTAATTTGAATTTGTCCTTTTGTTTAAACAATTTAAGTGAGACTTTTTATTGATTTTTTTTAGTGGCAGAAGTAGCCTAAAGACAGCAGCCGTTTTCTCTCGGTTTGTGATTTCGGATCCAAACGCGTTATGAAAAGGTCACGTGACATCCATGTGATTTTATAATCATGGTGTCATGTGATTTTTTGGATCCGACATCATGGGTGCCGACTTCGGTGGCGTCGTGGGTTAAATGCCCAGTCCGTAATGGAGTAGTCGTAGGTTCCCACCTTGGGACATGGTTGTATTTGTCGAAAGGTGGTGGAAAGAATTAAAAATAATAATAAACTAATCTGACTGTCGACTGAACAATGTAAATTTTGACACTTGACAATATCATAATGTCAATACTAATTCAAGAAGAAAAACAAAAAACAAGACATAACCTCTACTTTGGTGTTATGTCTGTTTTTCACTTAAAATTGTTGCAATATTTTTATTAAAACCTTTGTCAGGGTTAAAATGGTGTCCGGATAAGTTAAAATATAACTAAAACATGTCATTAACCTTACCGTTTAAATTGTGTGGGGCCGGTCTCAAGTCAAAGTGGCCTCTTGAAATAGCATTGAAACCGTTTCACTGTTGTGCAGTCGCCCAGTTAGACCTTCCTGGTCGTTTGCTGTATAAAAACAACGCTTTGAGTACCCCACGTTTGATCCCTCACCAAATACGACATGAATCCACAAGGGAGCCCAAACTGTCCTTATTCCAGAGATTTAAGCAAATGTACCGGGATTACTGGTATGTATTGGTGCCGGTACATTTAGTAACGTCCGCGGCATGGTTCGGAAGTTTCTATTACTTAGCAAGCAGGTGAGTGAGCCCCCTTGGTTTGTGGGTGTTACGAGGAAGTTTGTTGCAGTGGGGTGGACATCCCCTCGTTGCTCGAAAGCGTCAACGTCAACGAGAAAATCGTAAATTCGATGCGAAACTCCAGTATGGGGTATGTGGCTATATCGTACGGCTTATACAAAATCGCCACACCCTTACGGTACACGGTGACTTTGGGGGGCACCACAATTTCGATTAACTACCTGAAAAAGTGGGGTTACATCAAACCAATGCCCTCCAAGGAGCGTCTCAAGGAAATGTACGCCGAAACTAGAGAAGGCATGAAGGAGAAGAGGGAAAACTTAATGGAAACCGTGCATAATATACAGCAAACTGTAAAGGACACCAAGGAGGGCATTAAAGATCGTAAAGATAGTATAGTGACGTCAGTTAAAGAGTCTAAAGAGAGTATACAGAAAATTAAGAAAAAAGTTTTATCATCCACTGTTAAGAATGACAACAAATCTTAGTTTTTAGGAGTAAAATTTTTATTGAATTGTTGTGTTAAGACTTATTTATTACCCTGAAAAATAAAGTTTTAATAAACAAGATTTTTGTTTGAGTGGACTAAAGTGACTAGATCAGTTATAAGATTTAAATCAAAGCAATTACATGTCTTCCAGATCGTAATCGTTTGTAATATCCAGTCCGTTTCCATTAGTATGACTGGAGAAATAGTCGTAATCGACTTCATTGTCCTCCAACAGTTCCAGATCATCCAACTTTTTCACTGCAGCAACAGGCCTGACCACAGCTTGACTCAAATACTCTGTATTCAAATAAGGGGGCAATTCGTCCTCCTCCTCCTCCTCTTCCGGTTCTAATTGTTGCGAATCGACCATTTGCAACCACTGCGCGTTGTAGTAACGGAACTTTTCGATTTTAATTCTTTCCCCCCATGTTCGATCGCGTTCCGAAATAATGTTCAAACACAAATTGCAAATCTTTCGGATGTGTTTGTTGTTGTCTTGCATCAAATCGATCAAATAGGCGGGCACTTCCGTTTTGGTGATGACGTAGTCAACGTTGGTGTCACACCACATGGTGACGTAGAACACGTAGAGGATTTGCAGCACGATTTCGTCATCCTCTTGATGCGTTTTCAGTAAATCGATTAGGGCGGTTATGATGGAGGTTTCGCAAAAGAGTTGGGCGCAATTCTGGTCGGTTGCCGTGGACGTTCCGAGTAACACGATCACTTGGAGTACCAGCTCTGGATCGGTGTTGTTCTCGCTTATAATCCCTTTAATCCACTCAAGGATGTTGAAATGTTTGAAAATTTCCGACCAATCCAAGTCGGGTAAATGAATGTTGCTTAAAGTGCCCACGCATTCAGTGACAAAATCTAAATTCTTTGATTCCACCACAGCTTTAGCTAAATCACCTACAAACTCAATGAAAGCACTTAAAACATTATTAGTGGATAAATTTCGGATTAGTTTCATTAGCAAAGGATTTTCACTGATGAAAGCCCTGGTAATTAACGAGTGAAGAGTGTTTTCTTTTACCATTTCCTGGGCTATTTCAGGTTGTGTGGCTAAGTTCAAGCACAAAGCGATCATTATCTGATCAGTTTCGTTGCCGGCATTCAACAGAAACATGTCAATTATAAATCCCACTGAGTCAGTGAAGTAACGTTTGGACGTTTCGTCGTAACTTAGATGATAGAGAAGTTTTAGCACCACTTCTTGATGTCGATCATCCCCTATAAAGTTAATCACTTTGGGGATCAAACAGTTTTTGATGATTTTACTGCGAAGCTTATCATCAAAAGATAAGTTGTAGAGTAGCTTCAAAGTTAAATGCACTAGGTCGGGACATTTTGAGTCTAAAATTTTGGGGAGTTTATCAATGACGTTGTAGTTAGCCATTGCATCTTTGTTGCATTGCATTATGGACAGTTTTTTCAAGAATGTTACCACAAGGATTAGGAGATCGTCATTGTTGCGTTCCAGTGCTTTAACTAACAATCCCACAATGTTTCTTTTAGACATTTTCTCTTCTACTGTTTCATCTTCAGCAATGTTCAGCAACAAATAGTAGGCTACCCTAAGTAGGTGTTCCTGTTTTTTGACCAGGGTTTTGAACCGTTTCAGTTTCTGATCGGGAGTTAAACCCTCCAGACTTTCCATGGAGACTGTTAGTTGTAATTGCTCGTCGTAAATGCTGCTTTTACTGCTTTCTGACGAAATTTTGCTGACCGTCAAGTCGGGGAAATGTCCAGATTTCGGACGTACCGGTTCAGGGATTCGGCTGCGGGGGATTTCAAACAAGCTGGCGCTACTAGGACAGGTTTTTTTCACTATAGGCGCATCGCTAGGTAGGTCACCGCCCTCCATTTCAACTTTCCACTTATCGAATCGACGCAACTCAAAATCGATTATATCCATACAAATCGAACCGACCTTACACTTTAGAATCACTTGATGGAAACGAGAATAGACGGAGAAACAGAAAAACGTGAAAACCAAGTGGGTGGTCAAGGAGATGCTGCGTTTCCAGTCCTCCCGCAACACCCGACCTAGTGCACTCACCAAAAGCTCGTTGTGAGCTAAAGCTTCCAAGTTTTCAGGATCACGCGCCAAAGCCTGAATCATTTGTGCGCCTTTAACCTTTTCGCTCATACCCTCATACAGCATATCGATATAATCCCCCAAATTGTTGTAGTTCACCTCAGTAGCCCCATCCCCATTTTTGTCCATCTCACCCTTAGCAGAACCGTGCAATTTACGTTTTTTAAGATAATAGATAATCTGCTCTACTTCGGGGATGCGCGAATGATGAATTAGATCGCACTGGTTGATCACCTCCCTAGCCATGGAGTGACAATCTGTTCGACTGTTGATCATTGGTAATTCAATGATTTTTTTCAACGTTTTCTGTTCGGTGTACAATCGATCCTCGTTGCCGCCAATAATGGAAACGTGGATGTCGTAGGTGAGGACTAGCGCGTCCATGTTGGGGTGGACATCAATGGGACCTGGTTTCCGGTCCGTTTTTAAAAATTTAGCCTCTTTAGGATCCATAACTGTTCCTGTAGGGAGAAGTTAAGTGTGAGTAAGCAATATGTGACAGTTTGTTTTTAAAATGCTATTTTAATTAAGGTTTTTTGTTGTTTTGTTTAATTTTGGTTGCACAAGTAACTGCTATTTAAATTGACCCAATTAATGGTTTGTCTTAAAGTGGAAAATCAAATCAAGGATCCCGTTTGACACACTTTATCAATCCTGCAAATGTAATTTGACTGTTTAAGTTAAAGTTTTCTTAAATCCTTCCTTAAATGGTAGTAACATGTGTGACTAATTTCATTGATAACCTAACCTAAAATAGTATATTTTTTTGCAGAATATTACTATAAAACAAATTGTAATCTGATTTCTAAATAAGCTTAAAGCATTGGGGCCACCATTTAGGGAACAATACCTATCAGATTGGACTAGTTAGTAAAAGCAAAAACACTCACCGAAACCAGTACAATTAATTGATTTTCTTGAGGGGGGCAAAGCCCTGAAATGCTATTTTCACTGTATTCAACAAAAACCAGACATTATAACCACTATTACCAAAATTGATTTAACAAACACTGTTTTGTTTTGATTTTTACACACAACCAGCCAGTTTGCTGTCACTGTCGTTTATCTTTTGCAAGCTTAACCTCACTTTTGTCAAATGTCAAATATGTTTCTGTCCTTTGCTAACCTTAAAAACACACTAATGCCATGTTGCCGAGGGACACCATACCATCACAACGCACAAACGGCGTTTTATCCCCCAGAAGATAACTTCCTAAACACAAATCACTAGAAAATAAACATAAAACATAACCTACAATTTCAGGTCTCCCTCGCCGGTTGACGTTTAGTTTAAATTGATATATTAGACATACAGCCATGCATTCCGTCTCACTCAACTTACTATAAACAGAAGAGAGATAGGGCACAGGAACCTTTCCTACGTCACAGATATATGGTGTACCAAATAAGTATTATTTTCACTATAGACTTCCACTGAGTTGGCAACACTGCCTCTGCAAACAGACCTACCAGTTTCTAAAAAACTGGTACCTGCCAAAACGACATTTTTGTGTCAGAAACATGCCGAAAATCCCTAAACCCCAATTGCACGGCTTATCAGTCCGTAGGGGGCTGATATGGGTGGGCAGTGCTTTGATTAATGGTGCTTTAGGCGGACTGGCCTTTCAATTTTTCTTTATTAACAAAAAACGGAAACAGTACGATGATTTTTACGCGTGAGTATTTTTGCTTTTTTTTTTGCGATTAAATTATAGTTATAATTATTACAGCAACTACGATATTGATAAGGAGTTTGAGACTATGCGTACCAAAGGGCTGTTCACAGCCTGTTAATTCCTTTTATGTATTAGATTATTAAATAAATACAGTAAATTCAAGTTTAGTGTGTTTATATTGACAGTTTAAAGATCCATTAAATAAGGACTGTCAAGGGCGCCACTGCCGGCTGCCACGCCCCCCTCGTTTGCGGTAGCCATTTTGGTGCGGAACATGTGACCAGCCTGTTCATTTACCACAATTCTGTCCCCATCCCTAATTAAATCCACTGGTACAGTTAAGCAGAAAAATATTTTTTTCTGTATTTACCCAATAATCACACCGAAAATACCTAATTCACTGACTACGTCCACCAATTTGGGTGGATTAGGACCGCCTGGACGTACTATATAACCTTTTGAAATGGGTGGGTTAATTCTGCAATTAACATGAATGACGTATTTGCTTTTTTTATTCGCAAAAGGTTGAATACTTTTCCATTACAATCCATGCAATCCTCTCTTTGCTGTCCCTCATTTTCAGTAATTCCTCTTTGACTTCAGGACCGTAAACGTTGTTTCCACCCCCTTCTCTTTGAGGTTTCAACACAAATCTGCAGTGTAAACACAAAATAGTGTAAACTAGTTAAAAATATTGCGTACAACACCTTTCTGGTTCTTGCAATACTGTTTGAATAGCTTTTTCGCCTTCCTCATTGAAATCCAAAGAGTAAATGGGGACGAAAATGTTGCGGATTGTTTCCACTTTCTTTTTGTCCGACAGGAACCGTTCTAAAATTTCGGGTTGGGTTAAGGCTTGTTGGACCTTTTTGGTACCAGCCAAATGGTAGTTGATTGAAGGGCATTTTATTGCTTTTGACCTGGAAAGCCACAATGTTTAAGGCACCTTCACCATAAGTCAAGATTTCAGCATACCTTTCTATGAGCAATCGGGCTTTCCACTCGTTTTCACTGGGGTAATGTACCGGTGAATAACCTGCACGATAATAGACCACACCCACTACAAAACCATCCCTGAATCACACTTTTAAATTAGCAAAACAATCAGTTTACCACCCTGGAAAAACTTACACAACCAGTTCATTCCCTTTAGATAATTCTCCAGTAGCAAACACTTGAGTCAAAGTTTTTCTGATTATTTTGCAAGCCGGATTCAAGCGTTTTAATTCAAATTCGTGGAATCGTTGATCGCAAATATTGTACGTGACATCTTCGATGATCATCAGAATGACCGATTGTCGATTTTGGTATATGTCCCAGGCCTTTATCAGCCCCATTACTATGCTTGTGAGGGCGTTATTTTCTGGTAACTGTGTACAGGGTGTCATACAATACAAAAGTTGTAGAATTTGCTTGAATTATACAAAGGATGTCCCAAAAAAGTGTGACAGACCAAACCTGTATATTTAAAAAAAAAAACATTGAAAACTAATTTTGGTAAGACCGTAAATGCTGGAAATGACCACCATTGATTTGAATTAACGGTCAACTTTGACGCCCTCTAGCGGCCAAACGGTGCACTCGATCACCTGATTTAATGGTATTTTTGGAAACCTCGGAATGTTCTCTACAATTTTATTTCTAATCACTTTTACTGTCACTTGTCAAATAACCGAGTTATTGACGTTTAACCAGAGTGCTGCGAAGCTGATTGGTTTTGAATTAACGGTCAACTTTGACGCCCTCTAGCGGCCAAACGGTGCACTCGATCACTTGATTTAATGGTATTTTTGGAAACCTCGGAATGTTCTCTACAATTTTATTTCTAATCACTTTTACTGTCACTTGTCAAATAACCGAGTTATTGACGTTTAACCAGAGTGCTGCGAAGCTGATTGGTTTTGAATTAACGGTCAACTTTGACGCCCTCTAGCGGTCAAACGGTGCACTCGATCACCTGATTTAATGGTATTTTTGGAAACCTCGGAACGTCCTCTACAATTTTATTTCTAATCACTTTTACTGTCACTTGTCAAATAACCGAGTTATTGACGTTTAACCAGAGTGCTGCGAAGCTGATTGGTTTTGAATTGACGGTCAACTTTGACGTCCTCTAGCGGCCAAACGGTGCACTCGATCACCCGATTTAATGGTATTTTTGGAAACCTCGGAACGTCCTCTACAATTTTATTTCTAATCACTTTTACTGTCACTTGTCAAATAACCGAGTTATTGACGTTTAACCAGAGTGCTGCGAAGCTGATTGGTTTTGAATTAACGGTCAACTTTGACGCCCTCTAGCGGCCAAACGGTAAACTCGATCACCTGATTTAATGGTATTTTTGGAAACCTCGTAATGTTCTCTACAATTTTATTTCTAATCACTTTTACTGTCACTTGTCAAATAACCGAGTTATTGCCGTTTAACCAGAGTGCTGCAAAGATGATTGGTTTTGAATTAACGGTCAACTTTGACGCCCTCTAGCGGCCAAACGGTGCACTGGATCACTTGATTTAATGGTATTTTTGGAAACCTCGGAATGTTCTCTACAATTTTATTTCTAATCACTTTTACTGTCACTTGTCAAATAACCGAGTTATTGACGTTTAACCAGAGTGCTGCGAAGCTGATTGGTTTTGAATTGACGGTCAACTTTGACGTCCTCTAGCGGCCAAACGGTAAACTCGATCACCCGATTTAATGGTATTTTTGGAAACCTCGGAACGTCCTCTACAATTTTATTTCTAATCACTTTTACTGTCACTTGTCAAATAACCGAGTTATTGACGTTTAACCAGAGTGCTGCGAAGCTGATTGGTTTTGAATTGACGGTCAACTTTGACGTCCTCTAGCGGCCAAACGGTGCACTCGATCACCCGATTTAATGGTATTTTTGGAAACCTCGGAACGTCCTCTACAATTTTATTTCTAATCACTTTTACTGTCACTTGTCAAATAACCGAGTTATTGACGTTTAACCAGAGTGCTGCGAAGCTGATTGGTTTTGAATTAACGGTCAACTTTGACGCCCTCTAGCGGCCAAACGGTAAACTCGATCACCTGATTTAATGGTATTTTTGGAAACCTCGTAATGTTCTCTACAATTTTATTTCTAATCACTTTTACTGTCACTTGTCAAATAACCGAGTTATTGCCGTTTAACCAGAGTGCTGCAAAGATGATTGGTTTTGAATTAACGGTCAACTTTGACGCCCTCTAGCGGCCAAACGGTGCACTGGATCACTTGATTTAATGGTATTTTTGGAAACCTCGGAATGTTCTCTACAATTTTATTTCTAATCACTTTTACTGTCACTTGTCAAATAACCGAGTTATTGACGTTTAACCAGAGTGCTGCGAAGCTGATTGGTTTTGAATTGACGGTCAACTTTGACGTCCTCTAGCGGCCAAACGGTAAACTCGATCACCCGATTTAATGGTATTTTTGGAAACCTCGGAATGTTGTCTACAATTTTATTTCTAATCACTTTTACTGTCACTTGTCAAATAACCGAGTTATTGACGTTTAACCAGGGTGCTGCGCAGCTGAACAAAAAATTTACTGTTAAGTAAAAATGATTACTGAAAAATGTTACAGATAAATCCAACAAACCATATATAGTTGAAATCGTCTCGATGTGCCCTATTCAAAAATTAAAAAATATACAGGGTGTTCCATTTAAGAAAAACATAAGTTTGATCTGTCACACTTTTTTGGAACATTTTGTATAATTCAAGTTGCGTTCAAATCTTTAAAACAAATTCCACAATTTTTGTATAAAAATTTTTGTTTCTAAATTAAAGGGGAGGGCCATTTATAATGAGACACCCTTGTACAACAAATTTGTTAGGGTGAATCAAGTTTTAACAGAAACTTACATTGAACAGTTTGTCATTGTGTCCTAATTCTTCCAGGACAAATCTGCGTGTGTAATATAGAGGAAATTACCTTAAAAATTTTGCTGAATTAAAAAGGTGAACTTACCTGTTAATAGCCAAAGAAGCCGGACCTAACCAACCAAAACCAGCAGCAATAGTGTTAAACTCAACTTGTTTCCAACTTTTAAGGGAATCCAACATTAAATCGTTGCGGACTAGCCCTAAACTCAAAGGCTGTTAAAAAGTGTAAATATCTGCTTTTTGTATACTGTAATAGTGTACCTGAGTAATCCCTTCACTGGTAACTTGCTCCCAAATTTTAAATAATCGTGCAGTAAAATCATCAACTTGTATAATACTAGTTAAGGTTTGTTTTAAAAAATCCCTGTCATGCGCCACTTTATGCATTAACTCGTTAAGGGTGGTCTGCAAATCACCTATAATATGCGGTTAAATAGTTTTTTTGGACTCACCTGAAGTTGGACAGCTTCCCTGAACAACCCTTTAGGGAACACGGAAGGCAGTAGGGAGAACGGGGCAAAATTAAGGGAGTCCTCTGAGAAATTCCTTTTTGACCGAATCCCTATACCGTGCATTAAAGCCCAGTCCTTAGTTTTGGACACTAAATCCACTAAATCGGTTTCGGGCAACGGCAAAGGAACGCAACTGGGCAGTTTTGCTTTACTGGACATTTTTGAAACGCGCGTGTGTCTCTTACAACCCGACTAATCGGTGCAATAATGCTGAATTACCTTGTGACCGATTTTAAAACTTAGAAAAAGTGTGAAGAAACCATCGCGCGAAGCGATGAAGCAAGACATTTGGTAATAACATGTTGGAGCTTATCTAGATAATCGAGTTTTGCCAATATAATTATTATAGACTGCTTTGTCAGTGTGACTTTGAATGGTAATTAAAAATTAGTGAATATATAGGGTCGTTCATTTCAATAAAATTACAAACCCTCTGTATCTGGTTTTTGTACCATAGGGCAGTTTGTGATTGGTCGAAAAAGTTGCTTTTTTGACCCCTTGTATTGAGATTTTTTAAAGGTTGAAAAATCTTCTTATTTGTTGTTATAAACCGGATGTGTGACAGTTGTCAGCAGCAAGTTTACATTCATAACTATTTTTCTATCTTTACTTGTCAGGACAGTTTTTGTAGAACAGAATTTGTAACTCTTTAAGGAGGATCTTAACGGAAAAAACACCAGTTTTACACACAGACAGTTAAGACAGCTGTCACGTGACGCAAGCAAATTATTAAAGTGTTCCTTAACGTCCCGCAACTGTCAAATTTGGCTCCATTGAGCTTTAAGCACAACTTCCAGTGTAATTTCCCAAATTGCCAACTATTTCTAATTTTATACTTTCAGGTTACTAGTGAACGAGTTTTAAAGTTAGGACAGCTGTCACGTGACGTAAAAAAAAATATAATAGTGTTCGTTAACGTCAAAATGTTTAAATTTGGCTCCATTGAGCTCTAAACACAACCTACAGTCCGATTCCTCAGAGAAACATATCTATTTGGCATTTTACACTTTCAGGGCACTGTTAAGTGAGTTTTGACAGTTGTCACGTGACGCACACAAATTATTAAAGTGTTCCTTAACGTCCCAACTGTCAAATTTGGTTCCATGGAACTCCAAACGCATTTTACTGGCTTAATACAATCTTGGTAAAGGATATGAAATTTCCTACAATTTAAATTAAACTCAATATTCGTTTAAGTGGGAATTAAAATTTTTAATTAAAAACTTGCGGTCCCATTTCAGTCAACAAAAAATTAACCGTTAAATAGATGATAATCAATCAAGTGAAAAATACCTCAGGGTCAGTCCAAAACATCACTAATCCAATTCACTTTAATAATATAACGACATTTAAGTGCCGGTCATCTTAATAAAGGCTTGTTTTTGCAATAGAAAATGTCCTTAAATCCTGATGGTGTGACTAGAGAAAAGCCAAAATTTAGGCAGTATTGGCAAATAAGTGTGAAAATTTTAGAGTTGGTAAGTGCATTTACATTTCCTTATACCAGAGGTGGTTCAATAATTTTTTTTCAACAGTTATTCTGCTGCCTTTGCATAGCTTTCGTAATGGAACCGGCCAAGAAGGGTGACTTGGCCCGGATACATTTAGACCACTTTGCCGTAATTTTGCCCACTTTTATTGGCTATTTAATCATCACTTTCATATTTCTCTTGGCACGTGTAATTGGGGATAAAATCCCTTACAGGTAAGCTCCCTTTTTAAACGTAAAAGGGCAATTTGAAAGACAATTTTACAGGACCGGATTCATGTTTTCCCTAGCAGCCACTGGAATGTTTTTTATTTCTGGTATTTTACTGGCTTTGGACCGGAAAAGGCACAATTATCATGATGAGTTCTTTTACATGCCCAGGCCTCATGTATTGCAATTTCTGGCTATTTCCACCTCATTTTCCTTTTTCACTGCAATCATTTACGGTGTGGAAGCTTTCTTTATTTGGAAACTCAAGGAGGATTTTTAGAAGTTAAGACAGCAATCAGTTTGTTAATAATATTGATTATAATAGTAGAATTTGTAGTTGGTAAAATCACATTCCTCAAGTAACACAGGGTTGCCAGTTTAGAAGAAAAATATTTACTAGGGCCCCTTTTATATGGGATAGTTTGAGTTTATAAGAAACAACCTTCAAAATCTGTGGAAAAGAGTGTATTAAAGTTTGGCAACAGTGTTCTAAGGCCAGTTTCCTCAGTTATTAGTGTTTTTCTGAATAAAAACTCTGTTTTGACAAAAGAAAGCAGAAGTTTTGGGGCCGACCACTTCAGAATAATTCAGAAATCACTTTGTTAATGAATTTAATATTGTTGTTTATATCTAAAATAGTAGAACAGTATTTGTAAAAATATATTAACCTATAATACCACAATAAGAGCTTAAGTAATGTTATTTACAAATTAGAGTTGTACCTCCCATATAAAGGACACTCTATTGGACAATTTCCATTGCCCTTAAATAAAATCACTTTTACCACCTCGATTTACCTCTACACAGTACTTACATGATAATTTATGTGCGCCATGTATATATCGTCACATTTCCTGATCCTCATTAGCAGTCCATGCTGAATATCCAGTTTATCTATGCAAGCTTCACACACTGTTTTAGGTAATTCATCATATTTGTCCACCTGATGCATTTAAAGCTTTATCAATATTCTAGAAAAGTAGACTAAACTTACTGAAATGGGCAACAACAGCTTTATTTTATTCAACAAATTCAACTGTTTCGCTCTGGCCGTGTACAAATGGATCACGACTTTTTTTATTCGGGAACACAAACGACAAACCCATCCCACCATGATTGCGTTACCAATGCTCCCCATTTTTTCAGGCCAGGAAGTAGTGGAGCTTCAAGTTTTAACAAAGAATAAAGACCTTTTACTACTACTACAACGTTCAAGTGGAAAAACAAGCATTTATGAGAGGGAATCTCCTAAAAGACCTAATAAACAAACTTACACCACTCCTACCTAACCTCAAACCATAATAAACAAATTGTAGTAGATTGATATTTGACAGCAGATCACGTGACAGAGGTAGTATGTTGTAATTATGTGTCATGTGAAAACTCTAAAACCACAAAAATCAAGATTAACCTAACTTTCTGGTTTTTGGGGAATAGAAAATACAAAAAAAAGGATCACTTATTATTAAGCAATTTAAAAAACTTAAAATAAACACAGCAAATGTTTATTCGGCAAAAAAAATTACTGCTTAATTTTTTCCATTACTTTTCTGTCTTTCACCTTCAACTTTTTGGCTCTCTTCTGCAAGTGCTTCTCCAATCTGTTGGTCTTTTTCAGCTCCTCATACTTTTCCACTAGGTTTTCCAACCTTTTAACCGCTATAAATGATTCCCTATTAAAATTAGGGGGACAAAGCAAAACATAACCTTACATTTTGGTTTGTAGACTGGCTTATCACCCTGTTTCAATTTTTCTCGGTTCTCTCGCCGTTCGTTTTGGTCTCTCAGTTTGATTTTGTTGGTTTTGTCTTCTTCTCTCATTTGGTTGTCCTTTAATCCAAATTTTAGTACTGTTGAATACTTAGAAATTATAGACTTACAATGCGTTGTATCAGCAATTTAATGGCTTTGCGCCTTTCAGTGTCAGTACATTCAGCCAACTCCTTCTCCAACTGTACCTTTTCCTTCTTCCTCAAATCATTAATGAAAGAATAATTTGCTTTGAAAGTTTCCTTGTCAAATTCCCCAATATTAGGGTCAAATCTAGGGTCTTTGCTTTCTGCAGTTACATTTGCAGCCCCTAAACCTAAATACAGATTTTACTCCTAAAAGTTTAAGAATGAGAGGGTACCAACCAGGGTTTAAAATAGCCTTTAAGTGTTTAAGTCGTATTTTTGAGCTGACTTCTCTAGGTCGGTTTTTGTTCTCGCGCTTTACTACCGGCTTGGGTTTGGGCTGAGGGGCGCCAAACACAGTTTCGTTATACACTTTGGCACCAAGGGTGTCTTTTAACTTTAGGAGCTCTTCAAAACTCAACGTGGACAAGTTTTGACGTATATTTGCCTGTAAAAACACTAATAAACTAGATTTCACTTAGTTTGGTAGGAGGAACTGTTACCCTTTGTATTTCTTCATCGTTTTCAACGGAGTTTTGCTGATTTTCAGACATTTTTAAGGTTTAAATTTCCTTAATATAAACATCCTGTTCGACCTAACCTAAAATAACATAACCTAGTTTCTAAAGAAACTGTATAGTTTCTAGGTCACGTGTTTGGTATCACAGTAGTAGTAAGCAGGTCACGTGAGTTAATACAAACAGCTGATGGTGACAGTAGTGACGTTAACCTAACAACGAGTAATGACGTGGATTAGTGGGGCCTGTTTAATTGAATAACAACCCTTTTTGATAGGTTTTTTAAAGGTTTTCTGTGGAATTTAGGACAAATTTGAGTTAAAAAGTACGTCTAGGGAGGGCACTCTCTACGGTAAGTCGTTTTGTACAAATTGCTAGTTTTTATCTACCAGATACTTTAAAGTAAAAAAGTTTTCAAGGAAAACACCAAATAGAACACTTTGGGGACTGCTGTCCGCTTTTTCTATTTGTATACACTTGCAAACCGATACATACAATCAATTTTGTTAATTTTCTATTTAGTTAGAGCACTTATAACTGAAAAAACTGGCCTAGAACCAACAGAGTTAGTCCCCTGGTAAAAAAGAAAGAAAAAAATCTCCTATTTTTTTGGGAAAAATTCCCTAATCTGGCAACCTTGGTTATCTATAGGGTGGTTTAAAAAACTAACAACTGAAAAATTTTTGTCAGAAGATGTCCACCTACGAAGAATACATCCAACAAAACGAGGACAGGGATGGAATCAGGTTAACGTGGAACGTATGGCCCTACAGTCGTATCGAGGCCACCAGGCTTGTAGTTCCATTGGCGGCACTATACCAGCCAATCAAGGAACGTGCCGACTTGCCCCCCATCCAATACGATCCGGTTCTGTGTACGCGTAATAATTGCCGCGCCATTTTGAATCCGCTATGTCAAGTGGACTACAGGGCGAAATTGTGGGTGTGCAATTTTTGTTTTCAACGCAACCCGGTAGGATTTCGTGTTTTTCCCCTAAAACATGGTGTGGAAATGATAAATGTTTTCCAGTTTCCACCACAATACGCGGCCATTTCTGAACAACACCAGCCAGCCGAATTAATGCCCATGTTCTCCACCATTGAGTACACAATAACCAGAGCTCAAACAATGCCGCCTGTTTATCTGTACGTGGTCGATACGTGCATGGACGAGGAAGAATTGGGTGCTCTGAAGGACTCGCTACAGATGTCGCTCAGTTTACTCCCTCCAAATGCTCTGATTGGTCTGATTACGTTTGGAAAAATGGTGCAAGTGCACGAGTTAGGTACGGAAGGGATGAGCAAGTCGTACGTGTTTCGTGGTACTAAAGACCTAACGGCTAAGCAAATCCAGGAAATGTTGGGAATCGGTAGGGTGGCCCCCAATCCACAAATGCAGCAGAATAATCCAAATATGCGTCCTGCTGCGCCTGGAAGTCGTTTTATACAGCCGGTAGATAAAACACCTTAACACACATAACTGGATGAAATTATTTTGTTTTGACAGGTGGCCAACTGCGAAATGAACTTAACCGATCTGATCGGGGAGTTACAACGTGATCCCTGGCCTGTACCTCAAGGTAATCGATTTTTAAGGTCGACTGGGGTGGCCCTGTCGATTGCTATTGGTCTGTTGGAGTGTACTTACGCCAATACTGGAGCCCGAGTGATGTTATTTGTTGGGGGACCCTGTTCTCAAGGACCTGGTCAAGTTCTTAACAACGACCTTAAACAACCCATTAGGTATTTGTTGTCTAGCAGGCTGTTCAAGACTTAAGCTTGTTTCTCATGTATCCGGAATTATAACGGAGTGCGGAATGAATGCTTTTTACGCACGGAAAACTAATTGTCGTTCACATGTGACGAGTGACACAGCTGCGGAATGGTTGACGGAATAGTGTTAATACAAATGGGTTTTACAGGCGATTTTGTCCTTGACTGTCCTTTCAAACTGTGTTTCTAGCAGTTCAAATTTTGATACTGTTTTTCTAACTGACTGTACTCAATTTGGTAATGTTTTTTTAGGTTAGTAGATAGGAAATTTAATGAGGATTCCAAAAATATGCTTAGAACTGTCATTTTCTCACTCAAAGTGGGTTTTACAGGTGATTTTGTCGCTGACTGTGTTTTCAAACTTTGGCAGCACTTTTCTCCCTGACTGTACCGAATTTAGTGATATTTTTTAGGCTATTGGATAGGAAATTTAATAAGGATTCCAAAAATGTGCTTAAAACTGTCATTTTCACACTACAAATGGGTTTTACAGGCGATTTTGTCCTTGACTGTCCTTTCAAACTGTGTTTCTAGCAGTTCAAATTTTGACACCGTTTTTCTAACTGACTATACTCGATTTTTCAGTGTTTTTTTAGACTATTAGATAGGAAATTTAATGAGGATTCCAAAAATGTGCTTAAAACTGTCATTTTCACACTACAAATGGGTTTTACAGGCGATTTTGTCCTTGACTGTCCTTTCAAACTGTGTTTCTGTTAGTTCAAACTTTGACACTGTTTTTCTAAATGACTATACTCGATTTTTTAGTGTTTTTTTAGACTATTGGATAGGAAATTTAATGAGGATTCCAAAAATGTGCTTAAAACTGTCATTTTCACACCACAAATGGGTTTTACAGGCGATTTTGTCCTTGACTGTCCTTTCAAACTGTGTTTCTAGCAGTTCAAATTTTGACACCGTTTTTCTAACTGACTATACTCGATTTTTCAGTGTTTTTTTAGACTATTAGATAGGAAATTTAATGAGGATTCCAAAAATGTGCTTAAAACTGTCATTTTCACACTACAAGTGGGTTTTACAGGCGATTTTGTCCTTGACTGTCCTTTCAAACTGTGTTTCTGTTAGTTCAAACTTTGACACTGTTTTTCTCTCTGACTGTACTCAATTTGGTAGTGTTTTTTAGGTTAGTAGATAGGAAATTTAATGAGGATTCCAAAAATGTGCTTAAAACTGTCATTTTCACACTACAAGTGGGTTTTACTGGCGATTTTGTCCTTGACTGTCCTTTCAAACTGTGTTTCTGTTAGTTCAAACTTTGACACTGTTTTTCTCTCTGACTGTACTCAATTTGGTAGTGTTTTTTTAGGTTAGTGGATAGGAAATTTAATGAGGATTCCAAAAATGTGCTTAAAACTGTCATTTTCACACTACAAGTGGGTTTTACTGGCGATTTTGTCCTTGACTGTCCTTTCAAACTGTGTTTCTGTTAGTTCAAACTTTGACACTGTTTTTCTCTCTGACTGTACTCAATTTGGTAGTGTTTTTTAGGTTAGTAGATAGGAAATTTAATGAGGATTCCAAAAATGTGCTTACAACTGTCATTTTCACACCACAAATGGATTTTACAGTCGATTTTGTCCTTGACTGTCCTTTCAAACTGTGTTTCTGTTAGTTCAAACTTTGACACTGTTTTTCTCTCTGACTGTACTCAATTTGGTAGTGTTTTTTTAGGTTAGTGGATAGGAAATTTAATGAGGATTCCAAAAATGTGCTTAAAACTGTCATTTTCACACTACAAGTGGGTTTTACAGGCGATTTTGTCCTTGACTGTCCTTTCAAACTGTGTTTCTGTTAGTTCAAACTTTGACACTGTTTTTCTCTCTGACTGTACTCAATTTGGTAATGTTTTTTTAGGTTAGTAGATAGGAAATTTAATGAGGATTCCAAAAATGTGCTTAAAACTGTCATTTTCTCACTCCAAGTGAGTTAACAGACGATTTTGTCGCTGACTGTGTTTTCAAACTTTGGCAGCACTTTTCTCCCTGACTGTACCGAATTTAGTGATATTTTTTAGGCTATTGGATAGGAAATTTAATAAGGATTCCAAAAATGTGCTTAAAACTGTCATTTTCACACTCCAAGTGAGTTTAACAGACGATTTTGTCGCTGACTGTGGTTTCAAACTTTGGCAGCACTTTTCTCCCTGACTGTACCGAATTTAGTGATATTTTTTTAGGCTATTGGATAGGAAATTTAATAAGGATTCCAAAAATGTGCTTAAAACTGTCATTTTCACACCACAAGTGGGTTTTACAGGCGATTTTGTCCTTGGCTGTCCTTTCAAACTGTGTCTCTAGCAGTTCAAATTTTGACACTGTTTTTCTAACTGACTATACTCGATTTTTTAGTGTTTTTTTAGACTATTGGATAGGAAATTTAATGAGGATTCCAAAAATGTGCTTAAAACTGTCATTTTCAAACCACAAATGGGTTTTACAGGCGATTTTGTCCTTGACTGTCTTTTCAAACTATATTTCTGTTAGTTCAAATTTTGACACTGTTTTTCTAACTGACTATACTCGATTTTTTAGTGTTTTTTTAGACTATTGGATAGGAAATTTAATGAGGATTCCAAAAATGTGCTTAAAACTGTCATTTTCAAACCACAAATGGGTTTTACAGGCGATTTTGTCCTTGACTGTCTTTTCAAACTATATTTCTGTTAGTTCAAATTTTGACACTGTTTTTCTAACTGACTATACTCGATTTTTTAGTGTTTTTTTAGACTATTGGATAGGAAATTTAATGAGGATTCCAAAAATGTGCTTAAAACTGTCATTTTCAAACCACAAATGGGTTTTACAGGCGATTTTGTCCTTGACTGTCTTTTCAAACTATATTTCTGTTAGTTCAAATTTTGACACTGTTTTTCTAACTGACTATACTCGATTTTTCAGTGTTTTTTTAGACTATTGGATAGGAAATTTAATAAGGATTCCAAAAATGTGCTTAAAACTGTTATTTTCACACCACAAGTGGGTTTTACAGGCGATTTTGTCCTTGATTGTCCTTTCAAACTGTGTTTCTGGCAGTTCAAACTTTGACAGCGCTTTTCTCTCTGACTGTACCGAATACCTATTGTTTTCATTCTGGATTGACAATCTGAAGCCAAGCCTTCTTCAAGGCATTATTATCCTTGTGTTGAGGGTGCTTAGAATCCCACAAAATGGGGTAACTTTGGACAAAATCAATTAGCGTAGTCTTAAAATCGTTTTCGTTCATCTCCACGGACATATTTGCTTTGCTGTTTCTGTCTCTGTCATGATTACGACGTTTACGCGCGGAAAATATCAAAATATGCAATCCGGTCCGGATAGACGGACAGAACGATTTTCCGCTGTCCGCATTCCGCGAATGTTCCGGATTCATGTGAACCAAGCTTTACTGTGACGTTTTTCTTCAGGTCCCATCATGACATACACAAAGACAATGCAAAATACATGAAAAAAGCTATTAAACATTATGATGCGTTGGCGATGCGTGCCGCAACCAACGGACACTGCGTGGACATTTACTCTTGCGCTCTAGACCAAACTGGATTGATGGAAATGAAGCAGTGTTGCAATTCTACTGGGTGAGTGTCGTTAAAAGAACGTTGTAATGTCACGTAGCGAGGTTGCCGGTTGTCATTCCAGTGGTCACATGGTAATGGGTGATTCGTTCAATTCGTCACTGTTCAAGCAAACGTTCCAGCGCGTTTTTGCTAAAGACAGCAACGATCACTTGAAAATGGCTTTCAACGGCACACTAGAAGTGAAATGTTCGAAAGAACTGAAAGTTCAGGGAGCCATCGGCCCGTGCGTTTCCTTAAACGTAAAGAGTTCTCTAGTGGCCGATACTGAAATCGGTATGGGCAACACGGTTCAATGGAAAATGTGTACGTTCGATCCTAGCACAACGGTGGCGCTGTTTTTCGAAGTGGTCAATCAGCATTCCGCCCCAATTCCGCAAGGAGGCAGAGGCTGTATCCAATTCATCACTCAATACCAGGCAAGTTTGACTTAAACTTGATCACTGACTGTTTAATGTGGTGTTTGTAGCATTCAAGCGGTCAGAGACGGATCAGGGTGAGTACGGTGGCACGAAATTGGGCGGACGCAACCGCCAACATTCATCACATTGGCGCTGGCTTCGATCAGGAGTGCGCTGCCGTTATAATGGCTCGTATGGCCGTGTACCGAGCAGAAACAGATGAAAGTCCTGACGTACTAAGATGGGTTGATCGTATGCTCATACGTTTGGTAGGTGTTGTCATAAATTCGGTGCAGCGTTGTCACATTGTACGGTTTAGTGTCAAAAATTCGGCGAGTACAACAAAGACGATCCTGCTTCGTTCCGATTGGGCGAAAACTTTAGTTTGTATCCGCAATTCATGTACCATTTGAGGCGATCCCAATTCTTGCAGGTGTTTAACAATTCACCGGATGAAACGTCGTTTTATCGGTGAGAAATCAATAAAAAGGTTACTATTAAATTCTAGGTTACTATAAAATATGGTAATTTAAAGGCACATGTTAATGAGAGAGGACTTGACTCAGTCCCTAATAATGATCCAGCCGATCCTGTACAGTTACAGTTTCAACGGCCCGCCCGAGCCGGTCCTGTTGGACACCAGCTCGATTCAACCCGATCGAATTTTGTTGATGGACACGTTTTTCCAAATTTTAATTTTCCACGGCGAGGTAGACGTTTTAACAACGTACCACAATTGACTACAATTGACTGATTTACAGACGATCGCGCAGTGGCGCAATTTAAAGTATCAGGACATGCCCGAATACGAAAACTTCCGGCAATTGTTGCAAGCTCCGGTAGATGACGCGCAGGAAATTTTACAGACGCGTTTCCCGATGCCCCGTTACATCGACACCGAGCAGGGGGGCAGTCAGGCGCGTTTTTTGCTGTCAAAAGTCAATCCGAGCCAGACTCACAACAACATGTACACTTATGGAGGGGTGAGTCGAAAAAAAGCCCTCTGAGGGCCTATTCTTGAAAGCAGGGAACGGAATTCTCAAGAGAAGTGTTGATAGAATGTGACAATGGTGGGTTCCTGTCACATTCTATAGAGCTTTCTCTTGATAACTCCCTTGTCCTATTTCAAGAATACACACCCTGGTGACATTGTGATTATCACTGTGACATTTCAGGATAGTGGAGCTCCGGTACTGACAGACGATGTGTCACTGCAGGTGTTTATGGAACATTTGAAAAAACTGGCAGTCTCTTCAACTGCTTAATAAGTTAATCATAATAATTGTTATTTCCATTGCAATATAATCGTAAATAGGAACATTTTTTGTTTTGTTTCTCCTATACAACTTCAAAAACAGTTTTTCTACTCTTACGCCCTCTAGTGGCCAAACCGACTAACCTATCCACCCTAATAGGGATATGTTTAGAAAGCTCATTTCATTGGCTATCCATTGACGTATAAGACTTCACCAAAAGTAGTGCATATAAGCGAGTTTTTAAGGATTAAACAAAAGGATGCACCAAAAAAGTGATAAAAAAATTGGTCAATTTTGACGCCCTCTAGCGGCCAAACCGACTAACCTGTCAACCCAAAAAGGGATATGTTTAGAAAACTCATTTCATTGGCTGTCCATTGACGTATAAAACTTTACCAAAAGCAGTGCAATTAAGCGAGTTTTTGAGGATTAAACAAAAGGATGCACCAAAAAAGTGATAAAAAAATTGGTCAATTTTGACGCCCTCTAGCGGCCAAACCGACTAACCTGTCAACCCAATTAGGGATATGTTTAGAAAGCTCATTTCATTGGCTATCCATTGACGTATAAAAGTTCACCAAAAGTAGTGCAATTAAGTGAGTTTTTGAGGATTAAACAAAAGGATGCAACAAAAAAGTGATAAAAAATTGGTCAATTTTGACGCCCTCTAGCGGCCAAACCGACTCACCTGTCAACCAAAATAGGGATATGTTTAGAAAGCTCATTTCATTGGCTGTCCATTGACGTATAAAACTTTACCAAAAGCAGTGCAATTAAGCGAGTTTTTGAGGATTAAACGAAAGGATGCACCAAAAAAGTGATAAAAAAATTGGTCAAATTTTACGCCCTCTAGCGGCCAAACCGACTAACCTATCAACCAAAATAGGGATATGTTTAGAAAGCTCATTTCATTGGCTGTCCATTGACGTATAAAACTTTACTAAAAGTAGTGCAATTAAGCGAGTTTTTGAGGATTAAACAAAAGGATGCACCAAAAAAGTGATAAAAAAATTGGTCAAATTTGACGCCCTCTAGCGGCCAAACCGACTAACCTGTCAACCAAAATAGGGATATTTTTAGAAAGCTCATTTCATTGGCTATCCATTGACGTATAAAACTTCACCAAAAGTAGTGCAATTAAGCGAATTTTTAAGGATTAAACAAAAGGATGCACCAAAAAAGTGATAAAAAATTGATCAAATTTTACGCCCTCTAGCGGCCAAACCGACTAACCTGTCAACCCAAAAAGGGATATGTTTAGAAAGCTCATTTCATTGGCTGTCCATTGACGTATAAAACTTCACCAAAAGTAGTGCAATTAAGCGAGTTTTTGAGGATTAAACAAAAGGATGCATCAAAAAAGTGATAAAAAAATTGGTCAATTTTGACGCCCTCTAGCGGCCAAACCGACTAACCTATCAACCCAAAAAGGGATATGTTTAGAAAGCTCATTTCATTGGCTGTCCATTGACGTATAAAACTTCACCAAAAGTAGTGCAATTAAGCGAGTTTTTGAGGATTAAACAAAAGGATGCACCAAAAAAGTGATAAAAAATTGGTCAATTTTGACGCCCTCTAGCGGCCAAACCGACTAACCTGTCAACCAAAATAGGGATATGTTTAGAAAGCTCATTTCATTGGCTGTCCTTTGACGTATAAAACTTTACCAAAAGTAGTGCATTAAGCAGGTTTTTGAGGATTAAACAAAAGGATGCACCAAAATACCGTCAAAATTGACATACTTGTAATTTCCAGATCATCCCCAAAACCGTGACAGGGGGGGCAAAATGGATGTGATATAGGGTGTCTCAGATTAGCGGCTGGAGTATATTGGTTCATTCCTTAACAGTTTAGAGAACGGATAAGTAGGCAATACAGAATCCTAAACTTTCCGCAACTGTGCGATATGAAATAGACCAATCACAGGCAATATAGGGACATCTTATTCACTTTTGCTGTACAATATACAATATAAAAGAAAGTAAATAAATTCCAACTAAATTTTATTAATAATCAACAAAAGGTTATACAACGCCCTTATAAAATAGTCAACAGTTTAACAATAAAATATTTAACTAGTAAACCTAATAATATAAATAATAATTATATTAGTTATATAATAAACACACAAACAACGGAATTACAACAATTTACAAATAGGGGCGATTTATAGCTCAATGGTAAGTTTATTGCCTACATTCCTAGTTTGTGATTGGCCAAAAAAATTCACAAACAGTGTTGTGATTTACCACAAGGATAACAGTTTGACAATAGGGCCAAACAAACGTCAGTGTTGCCAAGTTATGGCTGTAAGCAGGTCATTCCACAACAAAATTCTTTCCTTATATTTATAGTACCTATATTTGTGCCAAGAATTTAACCTTTTCTCAGTCTAGATAATGAAAGAGTAGTTACACAATGGTTTGGCAACACTGTTACGCACACATACAAAAGAAGGTTTCTACCGCTTCAGTCTTTAACTAAAAAAAAAGTGTATAAGCGGTAAAAACCTCCTGAAGAGTATTAATTAACCTGTCAATGTCGTCGAAAATCGGTGACGCCAAACGGTGCCAACACCTTTTGGTACTTCAACAGTCTGGTCTGGGTCTTGGCTTTTTCCAGTATCTCTTTGGTTTTATCGTCGTCAAAGAACGTCCCCTTTCTGATGCTCAGCTCCAGCTCTTCCAGTTTGGCGCTCTTTTTCACAGGCTGAAGCGGTTCATACTTGGGCGGTTTCTCGATCTTCAATTCCTTGCACTTTTTCCGAATATCCTGCCGCAGCTTGATCACCTTGGACTCCTCTTTCAGAATCTTCTCTTCCATGCGTTCCTTCATGCGTTTCTTCTCCTCTTCTTCGCGCAGACGTCGTTGCTCTTCCAGATAGACTAGGGGATCGACCACTGGTTGACGTTGCGGTCTGAAAACGTCACGTGGTGGACTGGCCTCTTTGGCTTTCATTTCGAATTGTGGCTTCTTCTTGACGCGTTCCTTGATCAGAGGCTCGGGCTCGTCAAAGGTGCGTCGCTTAATGACAATGTCCTCGTCTTTAATCACGCGCGGTTTAGGTTTAGGTGGGGGAGGGGGACTGGGGGTGAGTTCGCGTCTGCGTCGTGCAGGTGGGAGGTCCTCTTCAGTGGATTCGAATTTCAGTTGACCCTCCTCGGTTATTGTGGACTCGCCTGGCAAGAACATGGGCTGAGTTTCTTCTTCTCCCATCACAAGGCCAGGAATAAGGGTGGGTTGTCCGTCCACTAGGGCTGTAATTCCTGGGGTGTATTCGGAGCTTCCGTCTTCGTTTTCCACGGTCTGGCCTGGGACAAATATCTCGTTTTCATCAGTTTTGACCAGTTGTCCTGGCACAAAACACGAACGACCTTCCGGGATATTAACGCGGGCGCCTGATACTTGGAGCATCTCCTCCATTTCTCCTGACTCTAGGTTTTTGATAACTTGAGGGATTTCCAGCATTGTTGGTAGCTGATTTAGCACCTCATCACCTCCGTTCAAAAGTTTCTGGTTTACATTGCGGGTTTTTTCCATGTCGTCCACTTCCATTGGGATGTCTTCGCTTTCTACAGTTTCCTCTACCTGTTCCACGATTAGTTTGGTGTCGTCTTCGAACTTATCCCAATCCATGTTTTCTAAACAACCATTCAGCATGGCCTTCCAATCGGTGTTCTCTTCTCCTTTCACCTTCTTTTTGCGTTTGTTTGCTAGACGCATCATTTCTAACTCCCATTCCTCCACTCCGGACTCTTTAGCTTCAAACAGTTTGGCTATGGAGAAGGTTTCCTTGCCGTGATGGTGCTCTTGTTCTGTGACTTCTTTAGTCCATCCCGAGCCTCTGTAAAGACTTGAGTGGCTTTCATTGAATGGAGCCACTGGAACTGTGATTTTAAGACCGTTTCCTAATTTCACTAAGATTTTTTCACTTCTCTGCGCTATGGTGATGTCGACAATGTCCTTGTCTTTGACCGCTTTTTCCATTTGATAGGGTAAGACCAAGTGGCATCCCTTATCAATTATTTCGTACAAATAGTGCTGACCCCGTCCCTTGGGTTTGCGTGCTAAAATCCCTTTAAGCATTGAATGTCCTTCGATGTTGTCATCCAGAAAGGGTTCAACATAACGTTGTCCTTCGTGCATTTTAATCTTCTTTTTGATAACTGGAGTGCCTTTGCCTCTTCTTTTTTTCTCTGCGAGTTTTTCATCGTGCGGCTTTAGCACAGGGATGTAATGTTCGATTCTAGCGCCCAAAACGTTCTCTCCTGTTATGATTTTTCTTCTTAAAGCATCTTTAGGCGATAGTGGTTTCAACAAAGGCAGGTAGTAGTTCCTTTGGAATAGTTTGCTGGCCCTTGTAATTTTACACAAAGATATTTTTACGTTAATCGGCATTCTATTTGGAAATTGTTGACGTTGCAAAACTTAAAACTGGACTGTCCTAAAATTTGGGGGGGGCTGGCTAGTAGACAGGTTTCCAGACTCGATGACGTCGAATCCCCACCGTGTCGAAGGTGTTACGGTATTGGTAGGTATCCGACCAATAGAATTGTCCGGTTCCGTACTCTTTGGTTAGGTACTTCTTGTAGTCAACCTCAAAGAATTGACCTTTTTTGATGCTCTGTTCTAGTTCTTCCAGTTTGGTGCTCTTCCTCACCGGTTCTAACGGTTCATACTTTGGTGCTGGTGGAATCCGGTCCTTCAACTGTCTAACCTTGAGTTTAATATCCTGTCTTTGTTTGTCCACTCTAGCTTCCTCTTTTCCGGATTTCTCCTTGAACGCCTCCACTCGTTCCTTCTCCTGCAGCAGAAAGTCTTTTTCGAACGTTGGCGTTTGCAAATCGAAAATTTTCGTCTCGATCACCGCACTCCTTGGTCGCTGATGCACGTTACTAGACTCGTCGATTTTGACAGACAATTGTTTAGCAGCGCGCACTCGATGTTTCAAACCCATTTTGTAGCTTCAAACTAGCGTCAAAGACCTCTCCGAACCGAAATGAGTCCTCTAGGTCGCTAGGGGGCGTGGCCTCCAGCCGCAACCAATTACAACCAAGATTCGTTGCGTGCCTAACCTTTACTGGATGTTTTCCATTCGTTTGCCAATTTTATTTTTATGGGCCAACTGTAATTTGATACGAATGAATGCCCTTAAAGGTCACCAGTACAAAACGTAACAGTTTATACACGCTTCTAAGGTGACAAGTGACATTTGACAATTAAATTAGAAAGAGTAATGTCTGCTTTATACCTCTCAATTAACAATTAAACTAAAATTAATTTATCAAAGCTGAAAGTGAACTTACAAGCGAGCCCATTTATACTTTCAATTTACACTAAACTAAAATTAATTTTAAATTAAAGTTCGGCTTAATTCGTTTAAATTCGTTGACTTTCGGAACTATCACTGTCATACTTGTCATCACTCATGATGTAAATTGCTGTCTTCTGTCAGTCTGTGAAGCATCATAATCCTAACAAATGTTGGTTCCTGGTGTGTATATTTTTTTGATTCATTAAATTCTTGCAAAAATTTAAAAAATGGATGAAGAGGTGTATTTTGGATTGATTCTCCTTGCTGCAGTAGTAGGCATAAACACGCGTAATGACGATGACAATAGAAACGTCAACGTCAAAACAGTCATTTATTTTTCTAATTATTAATTTGTAGTGTAAACCTAAACAAGATTTCTTAGTTTAAATATAAATTTTAGTGGAAATTTAAATTTAATTTAATTCTTAAATGGGAGGTATAAAGCAGGCATAATGCTCACTACACATTTGTGTAAATCCCAGCACTGTGATTGGTCGAGAAAGGCAGCAAGCTGAAGCAAGGCAAGCTGTTCTCTGCATTGCTCTGATTAACTCAGACGACTCTAACAAATTCAAAGAATCAATTTTCATTCAAAACAGAGAAGGACTAGCATCAAGTTGGTAAACAAAATGGCGGCTCTGTAAGCATTGGGGGTAAGAATTTAAAAATCTGATCACCTACTCTACCTCTACAGTTTAGTGTAATAAAAAAAATAAAAAACCCTTTTTAGTTTAATTATATTTATTTATTTTTCTTAAATAACAAAGTATGGACCTTATTTACGAGTACACCGGTTTCCAAACCCGATGACGTCGAATCCCTACCGTATCAAAGGTGTTACTGTATTGGAAAGTGTCCGACCAATAGAATTGCCCGCTACGATACTCTTTGGTTAGGTATTTCTTGTAGTCCACGTCAAAAAATTGTCCTTTTTTAATACTTTGCTCTAGTTCCTCCAGTTTGGCACTTTTCTTGACTGGATCTAAAGGTTGGTATTTAGGTGGTGGAGGGATTTTCTCCTTGAGTTGCTTGACTTTCAACTTGATATCGCGTCTCTGTTTATCCACTCTGGCTTCCTCTTTCCCCGATTTTTCCTTAAAAGCCTCCACTCTCTCCTTCTCTTGCTCCAGTGTGTCTTTTTCAAAGGTGGGAGTGTGAAATTCGAAGATTTTTGATTCGATCGGTTCAAGCTTTACAGTTGGAGTGTTGACGGTGGTTGGGGTTTTCAGGGATGGAGGGGGTTTGGTGCTGCGCACTCGATGTTTAGGCCCGCTATCCTCGATTTTACTAAAATCTCGTTTAGGTCGTTCGTAGGTCAGTTCGGGTCTTTTCGGTTTTGGTGGGGGTTTCAGTTCAATTTCTTCCTCTTCACTGTTTTGTTCCTCTTCCAGCTCGACTTCCTCCACTTCCTCCGGTGGAGGGGAGGGAGAGCGTGGTAGTATGTCGTCGTCAGTCACTCCAAATTGTAGTTCGCCAGTTTCGGTAATCACCGATTCTCCAGGTAGAAACATTGATTTGTCTGGGTCGTTACCCATAACGAGGCCAGGAATTAAAGTGGGTTCGTCGTCTAGAAGCACCGTGAAACCTGGAGTGTACTCCTTTTCTCCTGACTCATTCAAAATGGTCTGTCCAGGTACAAAAATGTCTCCCTGCTCTGACGATACCATTTGTCCAGGCACGAAACGATCGGAACCTTCGGAAAGACTGACTCGAGCACCTGAAACCTGAGCAATCTCAGTAAGCTCACTTTGAGTCTGAATTACTTTAAGAATTTCAGGAATCTCAGGCATTCTAGGCAGTAAAGCAAGCACTTCCTCTCCAGCTTCCTTGAGCTTTTCAGTGACGTCACACGTTTTATCTATGTCATCTAAAACCATGCTGATTGGTTCATCTTCTATTGGTTCCTGGGCTTCCTCCACTATGACCTTTGATTCCTCTTCGAAAGCATCCCAATCCATGTTGTTGGTAGTAGCAGCCAGCATTTCTTTCCAGTCTTTAGAGTCCTCCCCTCGCATCTTCTTTTTGCGCTTATTAGCCATGCGCATCATTTCCAACTCCCACTCCTCAATTCCCGCCTCTTTGGCTTCAAACAGTTGAGCTATGGAAAAGGTTTCTCTTCCGTGATGATGGTATTCTTCCACTTCTTTTTTAGTCCAACCCTCACCACGGTACAAAGGCCCTCTACCGTCATAAGGGCATAAAGGCATGACAACTTTAGTCCCGTCACGCATTTTAACGATAATTTTTTCGTGTCGTTGCGCTATAACAATATCCACGATATCCTTATCTCTTATTGCTCGTTCCATTTGGTGCGTGAGCACTAAAGTGCAATTTTTTTCGGGAATAAAGTAGGTATAGCACTGGCCGCGCCCTTTCGACTTCCTTATAATCAAATTCTCAAGTCTGGCATGGTTGTCCATCATCGAGTCGAAAAAAGGACTGACATACTTCATGGAGTCTTTTTTGCGCTGTCTCTTTTTCCCTTTACCTTTTTGCATGTGTCGTCTTCGTTGCACTCGAGCTGCGTGCTCCTCCAGAACGGGAATCCAATGTTCGATCGCCTTGGCCAGGACATCTTTACCTGTTACCAGCAATTTGTTGTGGTTACAATTAGTTTTCGAATTGACATTTAATACTTACCAGTGATGATGTGTCTGCGTAGGGCGTCTTTGGGAGACAAAGGTTTGAGCAAGGGCAGATAGAAGTTACGTTGAAACAAACGACTTTGTCTTGTGATGTTGCACAATTGGATCATAACATTGAAAGGCATTTTGGCGGTTTTTGCAAGGAAAAGAGGTCAGCAGCGTAGTTCGGGCACGACTGACCCCAAATCCAATTATTCAGGATGGGTGGGGCATCCTATTTTTATGGGTAACTTAATGTCTCGTTGACATTTTCGCATTGAATGTTTGTTTAATTGATTCGAGATCGAAAGGGACTTGGAGTGTGACTCAATGCGGTTTGGGAGCCAAATTTGTTAGATCATTACAGCTCAAGAACTTTTGACGCTATTTTTATTAGATGCCTGCACATAACAGCATTGATGCTCACTTTTATACACTTACAGGCTAACCTGAGGGTTTTACAACTTACCTAAAAGTCCAGTATAACGCACTTAGATGAAACACTATCCCATGGGTAGACTGATTCATAGTAGGGCCCTGGAATTTAGCACAGTCAGCACTCAAGTTTCAACTCAACGCACAAAAATAACAGAAATATTTTAAAAATTCAAACCACATTTGACAACAACACACATAACATAACCTAAAAACAGGACAAAGACAGCGAATCACTGAAAGTAACCTAGGAAAAAGAGAGACAGAGAGCAAAAACGATGGTTAGACAGCTGTCAAGTACGGCTGTATTCTTTTCAGACTGTGGAGTAGGTCAGATAATGCGCCAAAAAAGGATGAACGGTGATTTTTGTCACTCCGGTTTCACTACTTAACCTCAAATTTTCGGTTATTAACAATTTGTTCGGTAAAGTTGTTATTGTTCTGTATTTTTACGCGATTATTCCTACAATTTGAGTTTGTGTGGGTTATTTATGGTTGTTTAAGATGCCTAGACGTCTGAGCCCAGTCTGTAGGACCCAAAAAAGCTCTAAACGCAACAAAAATAGAATTCAAAACAGCAGTAAGTTATTTAGTTAGTTTTTTTGTACAAAGTGACCATTTGTGTGCATTGTTGCAAAAGTAGTGTATTTCTACCTACCTAATATCAGTAAAATAGCCTGGCAATTCTGCATTAAACTTAACTATTAATTTCCATATTGTAGTAGAATACTTGGCAACACGGTTACCAAGCATAGGGTGTCTCAAAAAAAGTGTCTTGTTGACTGGTTTCTTCCACTCTAACAATCAGTATATACAGGGTGTCGCAAAAACAATGCGGTTCGGGAGCCAAATTTGTTAGATCATTACAGCTCAAGAACTTTTGACTCTATTTTTATTAGATGCCTGTACATAACAGCATTGATGCTCACTTTTATACACTTACAGGCTAACCTGAGGGTTTTACAACTTACCCAAAAGTCCAGTATAACACACTGAAATGAAACACTATCCCATGGGTAGATCTGGTTCATTGTAGGGCCCTGGAATTTAGCACAGTCAGCACTCTGCAAGCAATATTTTGGAAGTTTCAACTCAACCCACAAAAATTCAAACCACATTTGACAACAAAACACATAACATAACCTAAAAACAGGACAAAGACAGAGAATCAATGAAAGTAACCTAAGAAAAAGAGAGATAGAGAGCAAACACGATTGTTAGACAGCTGTCAAGTACGGCTGTATTCGTTTCAGACTGTGGAGTAGGTCAGACAACGCGCCAAAAAAGGATGAACGGTGATTTTTGTCACTCCGGTTTCACTACTTAACCTCAAATTTTCGGTTATTAACAATTTGTTCGGTAAAGTTGTTATTGTTCTGTATTTTTACGCGATTATTCCTACAATTTGAGTTTGTGTGGGTTATTTATGGTTGTTTAAGATGCCTAGACGTCTGAGCCCAGTCTGTAGGACCCAAAAAAGCTCTAAACGCAACAAAAATAGGATTCAAAACAGCAGTAAGTTTTTTTAGTTAGTTTTTTGGTACAAAGTGACCATTTGTGTGCATTGTTGCTAAAGTATTTTATTTCAACCCTGCTTTACCTACCTAATACCAGTAAAATAGCCTGGCAATTCTGCATTAAACTTAACTAATCCCATACTGTAGTAGAATACTTGGCACCAAGCATAGGGTGTCTCAAAAAAAGTGTCTTGTTGACTGGTTTCTTCCACTCTAAACAATCAGTATATACAGGGTGTCGCAAAAACAAACACACCCACCCGGAAACTTCATTGAGCAGTTATTTACGGGCGCGCAAAATGCCAGGCGGCCAGTAGGTGAAGAGCCGTCGCGCGTGCCGGAATTTGCTCCCGTCGACCTCGTCCAGTATTTTTAGCATTAAGAATGGTGAATTACGTGTTGTCGTTTTGTAAAATTACGGGCGCCAGTCGAATTTTCGCGCGTAATTTTTACCTGCCCCTACTGAAACCCTTAACGCCCAAAGAGGCCTTAAGAACGTTCAGGATCACTGGAAAATGGCTGTTGGGGTCCAAGTACCAGCACTACATTCCGGTGCTGCGTAACCACAAACAGAAACGGTCGAAAAAGTGCAAAAACTACGGTAGTAAAGAGCATGAAAGAGTGGAGGATTACAAGTACATGACTCCAACTTTTGACCCAGAAAACGAGGGACAAAAGCGCTTAAAAGGGATTTTGGACAGCAAAAAAGGGGATGGAAGACGATTTGTCTATACTGTGGCTGACAAAAAGTACAATATAGTTTTTGAATCAGCGTTCGAACTAGCATTAAGGGACGGAGACATAATCGATGTGCTCGTTAGCCAAAAAAACGACAAAATCCTGGTTAAAACCAAAGATTGCCGGAAAGTCCCCCTAGAAATTCAACCATACGAAGACCAAGACCAGCAGTTATATTCTGGGGAAGGTGCAACAACAAAAAAAGAAGAAACAACCCATCATCATGGAAAGTACACTATGAGTTTAGCAAAAATGTTTGAAGACAAGGAGGAAGAAGAGGAGAAGTGGGAGGAAGAAATGAAGAAAATCTTGAAACGTGGCAAGAAAAAAAGACTGGAAAGCACTAGAGCTTTTAAGGAAGTGATGAAACAGATATTGCGCAAATTTGACTGGACTAAATTCGAAGAAGATGCGAAAAAAGTGGTGGAAACAATCCAGGAACCTGTGGAAGAACAACCAATCCGGATGGAGGTTAATGATCTTGAAGGCACCAAACACGTCGAGGAAACTTTCCAGAACAATCCAGACTTACTGCCCCAACTACCTACGATCCAAGACATCCCTGAAATCCTACAAAGTTTAAGTACAGCAACATTGGCCGAATTAAACAATGTCAAGGGCGCAGAAGTAACCTTGAATTCAGGCAAAAAATGTTTCGTCACAGGACAAATGGTGCAAACCGAAGACGGTGAAGTGTTCGTTCCGGGACAAACTGTCGATAACCATTACTGTCCGGGTTTTACGATCAACGTCGATAACAGCCCAGCTTTAGTAAACGGTTTGATTTTGGGAGATCAAGACCAGGAACCCATGTTTCTTCCCAGCCAATCCGCGATCACTTCCGGTGGTCAGCTGACCTTTACTCCAACCACCCCAGAACCGGAAGTGCAGCCAAGCCGAAAGCTGCTACGTATAATCAGCATGGTACCGGAAGAAGACCAAAACGATCAAGAGGAAGTGAAAGAAGTGATTGAGGATGCTATTAAGGAAAGCGGATTGAGTCATTTGGATAACGTGGAGATTATCGTTGATTCCGGACCTTTAAGTTCTTCAGACAGAACTAGTTCTGAGGAGGAAGAGGAGGATTGGCCTGTTAAGGTAAAAACAGTCTACTGTGTGTAAAAATTATTATTAAAATTTACTTTTTCTTCCAGGAAAGACAGGAAATAGACTTGAAACTCCCAGACGATGGAATGAACGACTTGGTTACCAGTTTAGAGGAAAAGAAAATCCAGTTAAAGAAAAAACTGGACGATTTAAGAAAATTCAGTGTACACAGTGATACGTCACCCATAGTGACGTATGTGGACGATCATGAAGCTCTAAAAGCAGCAGCGGAAATAACAGAGGACAATGAAACTATTAATAACCTAGCCGAGGTCCTTATTGCGATAACCAGAAGAACGTGGACGTTCAAAGATCGGAATAAGATCAAAACGGAAAATGTCAATTGTGACGTCACCGTGGATTTTAGTCAGTACGACGTCAAATTCAATCAGTGTTCGACTAAATTGAAAGTGTTGTTTAAAACCGCTTTGGTTGTCGCGAATGACGTGTACAAAAACCAGCCCAAAGATCAGGTGTTGGCTATGCAGTCTGTGGTTGAAATAGTCCGGGACCAACTGAAAAAAGACCCGGAACTAGTGCGGGAGCTTGTGCACTTACTTAAAAGTCCAGTGGATCGGTTGCAAGTGTGCGATTGCGTGTTAAAACAATTGACTCAAGACATTTCAAACTCCAAAATTATGTGCCTTAAAAAGTTAACCAGTCCCGGTTTGAGCTGGGAAGAGTGTATAAAAATTGTGGATAAAATGGTGGAGAAAAGTTCCGTTTTTAGTGTTGCCTTCAACAAACTCACGAGTCTTGAAGAATTGCTGTCAAAACTACGGGAACAAATTAAAAAGCGTGAAAACCTAGTCAAAGACGATGGAAAAGCTTTGGAAGTCCTGCAGGACAGTGTGACAGCAGCTGTTGACAGTGTGATGGCTGTCAATCTACAGGACTACCTCCAAACCACTGACAGTCTACAGGAACTGGTTGAGGATGCTGTAGGACTAGCCACAGCCCTTGGACTGCCTAAAGTAGTGGAAGACTTGTCCAGGCTGGTAAATTTCAGTGATGGCAGCTTGGACATTCTGAAACGTACCCTACTAATCAGACAGTTAAGCCTGAAAGACCACTCCCTTAAACGGGGCTGGAAAAACACAGACTCATCCAAAATCCACCAGTTAGTGCGCGAAAGCGCCAGTCTAATGTCTGAAAAGTCTTCAGTGGAAAATTCCAGACAAATTCCGTACGACATCCTGAAAAATCGTAACGTGCTAGCTTTGGAGGACTTTCTAATACGAAAAATGCGTCTAGATGGTGCGGTTTTGGTGTCGAGAGGTCAAATCCAGCTCGTTGTGCCCGAAAGTGCCACTAGACAGGTGCTGGCAGGTCGGGTACCGTACGTTTCGATCGACGAAAGTGGCGTAAACAGTTTAAAACCTTTGCACTTGATGACAAACAAACACATGGACTATCTGAAAGGAGCCAGGGAACGGTCCAGATCAATTGATTTGGATAAGAAGGACTATTTACGACCTAAAAATCACGTAAGTTGATTATCCAGTAAAAACATACAAAACCTTGATGATGTATATCCCAGGGATGTGGATAAACATCATCAAGACTTTAAAACAGGAATGTACAATTTCCAGAAAATGTTCGGTAATTTTCCGGAAAAATAGGAATGTCCTAAAAAAATCAAAAACTGTTTTCTTGACAATTATCAAAAGGGTCCCCCAACCAAATTGTCAGAATCAAATAGTTTTGAATTAACAGTTTTTTTTCTGAAAAAATATTTTTAAATTAACGATACAAACATGACGTCAAGTGTCACTTGTCATTTTTTAAGGGTGCCACGCACTGAAAACTGTAAAAAGTACCATTTTTTAGGTTATGTCCGAAACGGTACCAATTTTGGCAAAACGGACCCAAAATTCGTGTTTTTCAGACCAAAATTAGTCAAAATGACCACTTTGACAGTTGAAATCCAATATGGCGGCTGTCAGTATAGTAGGCCAGAAAAATCAGGCATTTTAAGCACAATTTTGGTGCACTTTAACAAAAAATCGCTAATAACTCGCTTATTTGAAACATTCTGTATTTAGACGCTGAATAACAAAAGAAAGCTAATGAACGGGGCTATCACGTGACGTTGAGCGGGCTGCGCTAGGTTGGGCCGTTTGGCCGCTAGAGGGCGTCAAAGTTGACTAAACTTTTTTACAGTTTTTACTAAATATCTCGGGAACGGTTTAGGTTAGAGGTTTGAATTTTTTTTAAAAGTGGTCCCCCCACCAAATTGTCAGAATCAAATAATTTTGAATTTAACAGTTTTTTTTCTGAAGAAATACTTTTAAATTAACGGTACAAACGTGACGTCAAGTGTGAATTGTTAAAAATGTCATTTTTTAAGGGTGCCACGCCCTGAAAACTGTCAAAAATTACAAAAAAAACATTTTTTAGGTTATGTCCGAAACGGTGCCAATTTGTTTTTTACATTTTTGTACTATTAACTTAAAGATTGAAAAAATTCACTTGAAATTTCTTGACAATTCTAGTTTTTAATTTTTCAAAGTCAAACGGTACGTGGTACCAAAAAAATGTATAGAACGTGAAAGTTGCAACCCATCGAGGTGCGTAAAGTAGTAAAAATTTCCGACCTCTAACCTGAAACGTTCCTGAAATATTGAGCAAAAAACGAGAGTCAACTTTGACGCTCTCTAGCGGCTAAACGGGGTAACTTAGCCGTGCCTGCTCAACGTCACGTGATAGCCCCATTAATTATCTTTCTTTTGTTATACGCTGGTTTTATACAGAGTGTTTCAAATAAGCGAGTTATGGACGATTTTCTGGAAAAGTGCATGAAAATTTAATCTAAATTACGGATTTTTGGACCTGCTATACTAACGGCGACCATTTTGGATTTTCCTTAATCAAAGTGATTTTTTTAACTAATTTGAACCTGAGGAACACAAATCTGACGTCCGTTTTGCTCTAACTGGCACAGTTTCGGAGATGACCTTGAAATTATGTCAATTTTGACATTTTAGGGTGTGGCACCCTTGCAAAATGACATTTTGACAAATGACACTTTCCGTCATTGTTGTATTGTTAACCTGAAGGTATTTAAGCAGTTGAGGTTAATTTTGAAAATAAAAAAAATTCTGAAAAAAATCAGGTGAAAATTCTTGACAATTCTAGTTTTTAATTTTTCAAGGTAAAGCGGTGCGTGGTACCAAAAAAGTGTATAGAAGGTAAAAGTTGCATCCCATCGAGGTAATTTGTGGTAAAAATTTCAGACCTCTAACCTGAAACGTTCCTGAGATATTGAGCAAAAAACGAGAGTCAACTTTGACGCTCTCTAGCGGCTAAACGGGGCAACTTAGCCGTGCCCGCTTAGCGTCACGTGATAGCCCCATTAATTAGCTTTCTTTTGTTATACGCTGGTTTTATACAGAGTGTTTAAAATAAGCGAGTTATAGACGATTTTCTGGAAAAGTGCACCAAAATTTCGCTCAAATTGGGAATTTTTGCTTTCTAGGAGGGTGGTCAAAGTAAGGCTGCTAGAGCAAAAACAATTGAATATCGATACAAACATTTTACATCAAGTAGGCCTAGATGATTAATGTAGATTCCAAAAATCAAATAAAAAATTATAAGTTTGGTTTGTTGCTCAAATTTGGGACACCCTGTATACTGATACTGACAACTATATGGTGGTTCACCCTGTATACCACATATAGGTGTGGTAAATCCAAAAGCGACCATAGGAAAACCGTGTAACGGACAGAGAAACGTAGGTAATTGTATGCGCGGGAGAAAGACAGAAAACGAAAAAAATATCAAGTAGGCCATATTTTCAGTACGCTGTTGCCAAAATCCAATACCCTCGACAAACTTACTTACGGCGTTTGGCAACAGCGCGCTGAAAATATGGCCTACTTGATATTTTTTTCGTTTTCTGTCTTAGTCCCGCGCATGCAATAATGTACGTTTCTCTGTCAGTTACACGGTTTTCCTATGGTCGGTTTTGGATTTACCACACCTGTATAGTAGAAATGTCACGCTACCGAAAGATTGAAGCTTTTATACCGGGAATGTGTTGTCCAGAAGGAATAAATTTATAAATAATATTTTTTCAAAAATTCATGTTAAATTATTAAATTATCTCATTAGAATGCATGAAGTAAATTTCCAAAAATGGAAATGTTTTCTACATATACACAATCAACGCCCCCTGGCGGTCGATAACCTTAAAACATGACACATTACAGTTCTGGAACGATTTATAATGATATTTAGGACGCGTTAATCATCCGGAAGTTAAAAATAACCTGCGGACTCTAGTTGTCGTAATCCAACACGGGTGCATAGTTTCTCTGGATGTTATTTTTGGAAAAACGCCTTTACGGTTTGACTCATTGTGTTTTTGACAGGCCCAACGGCGCTAGGCATCCACCATTTGATCGTTAAAACACTATACTTTTAGGGTCAGTTCGTTAAAAGCCTCGTTTAAGTGGAAAATTGGAAGAGACGCAAACATTTGGCCAGTCTAAACTTAATCAGGCACTGATCCAAGGAATTTGTTTACATTATGCAGGTGAATTGATTTTTTTATAGCGTACAGTACGCGCGTTATCTAAAAATAAATAAATAAACGGAAAACTAGGTCGTTTAATTGCCATAAATGGCGGTAGGAATGTGTTAAGTTTCCTGAGCAGGTTTTTATAATGATTTGGAAGGGTTTGAAATTCCTCAAACTATAATTAAATCAGTGCATTATGATGTAAATTGAACAAACCAAAAATAGAGGGCCAATCAGTAATTGTTGCCACCCAATTGAATCGATGAGCCAATTAATTTAAATTGTTTTAGTTAGTCAGTTACCATCATTAGTTAACGATTAATTGTTTGTAGTAAGGTAAGCCAACTTTGATTTATTTAAGTTAGAGTGACGTCACTGAACTGACAACTTTTCGATTGACAGGAGTAGAAATGCAGGAAACTTTAGTACCGGTCGGTCCGCCGAAAAAACGTAAATCGCCCCGGCCTCGACCAATTGACAATCCCGAGCCCAGCCCTAGCTCGTCTCAAAATGGCCGACCTGTCAATAATACAAACGACGATAAAAAAATACGAATTCCAATGCTGATCAGAGGGTATTTATTTTAAGTGTCTTGAAAACCTTTAAAAACTTAAAACAAATACAGGGTGGGAGTGCACCAAGTTATACCTAAAGAGGCTACTAGGGATGTGTTGACGGGAAAATCGGCATTTTATCTGGTCGACGATAGGGATGGGGTAACTTTATTCCCGGCCAAGCACATTCTGTCGGTACTCAAGTTGGATCAGCCACGTGCGGAGAAAATGGCCGAGTACACGTGTATAGGGGGGCACGAACGGATTTTCAAAGAGTCTAACAAACGTAGAGATGGTTTCGGGTATCGAAGACGTTATATCAGTCCTGAATTGCTCACCAGAGGGATCTACGTAAGTTGATTAAAAATTACAGTAACACCACCTGTAAGGGCTAATATGTTTTAGTGGGTGGAGGTTTGCGTGCGAATTAAGGCCTTAATGACAACTTTTCGTGAATAAATTGATGTTTTTACACTAAAAATACAGGCGGTATTGTTTTTGTTGTTGCAGCCTGACCAACGTAACAAGCCCTGGCTCCAACAGGTGCATAACGGTGGTACTATTCTAAGGTACCATTGTACTAAATTTAGTACTGTCTGCCTGCTAGGAAAACGTCACAGTGACCCTGCTGAAATTACTTTAGTACCAACTATAGTACAAATTGATAGTTGCTTTAGAAATCCGTTTCATGGTACCAGCAGTCTGCGTTCAGATTGGTACCATAGCGGTTACCACGTTTTAAATGGTGGTTTGATTGTAATTCGTGTTTTTGGTGGTTTGGTTCAAATTTTGTAGTAAAAATTACAATTTTTTGGTTGCCATATAGTTAAACTAGCAGAACCCGGTGGGTTCTCCCGTTCTCACTTAAACTGAGTAAGTACCACGTCGCTGGGGAATTGCATTGTCTTTAATAATATACGCGCTACTATTTTAAGTGGTACCGGTTTATTATTATGTTTTCCCAGTACCCACTCGGATTAATGACTTACGTGTAAGTAAAAGGTTGTAAAAATTTCATATCAACCAACTTTTTAAGTGACAAAACAATGAGTCAACCGATACAAATGACTTAAAAATTGTATTTATAGCAAACTGATGGGGAGTTTTACGAAATTGTGACGGACTAGACGACAGGTTAAAGTTCTGATGACTAAACCAAGTAAACACGTAAAAAATGTAATTATTTACTTGGAAATGACCCAAATTGTGTACCGGTGAGACACTTTTCATTGCAACATGCCAAAATACCAATCATCGGGATGATTTTCATGTTTTTTTTCTGTTTTTGCCACTTTGAACGCCCCAGATTAGTCACAAATTGCTGATTGTGTTGAATGAGTTTTTGACACTTTACCCACCCTGTATAACCTCTCTTAAACTGTTAAAACAAATAATTTGATTTTTCTTCATAAAACTGTCATTTGAATAATGACGATATGGTGGATAAGTTAGGTTAATGTGCAGTTTTATGGTTTTGTTCAAACAAATGTCTTCATTTTGTTCGATTAATTGATGTTTTATACCAAACACTACTGTGCCAGTGGCACCAAAAATAATGTTGTTCACTAAATGTCTTCTCTGTCAAAAATTCTTAATTTGCAATTTAGATTAATTCGTTTCGACCGAATTTTGCAAATTAAACAATTTCAGATATTTATACGCTTTTCATGTAAATTTTACGGTTGTTCATATACTTCCATGTGGTTAATTAACGAAATGAAAAAACCGGTTTCGACAGATGGCAACCGTAAAACCTACAGAGAGGAAGCAAAACCGAGAGTTTCTCTATTTCGAACCCAGAAATGGATTATTACGCGTTTTGGTTAATTAGTGCGTGGTCAGATGTGCCACAATTCAAATTCAAGTTTTTGCTAACATTGTTCCTAGTTTGTGATTGGTCAATTGGAATCACAAACTATGGTGACTCCAATCAAATCATAACACGATTTAATTAAAATCTAACGAGGTTAGCGTGATTACGATTGCAAAACAACGTGCATAAATCAAATACCTCGATGGTTCTGGTAGTACCAGTTGATACCGTTATGACTAGCGCAAATTGTGTGTGGAATGTTTAGAATCACAGAGGAAAAATATTTACGTAATGATGGTCACGTGGTGTTTTTTTTTGCAGAGTCCAGATGGGCAATATGTTGGTACTGCCCGAGGAAGGGCCATGAGCTCGGGTGCCCTATTCGGGCACCGAATCTGACATGCGCGAGGAAGAGCTAGAGGTCGCCCTTAAGGTTAGTGCAGCAAAAAATCAATTACGGTCCTGTAATAATTATTATGCGCATCAGGTGGTGATTGTGGGCAATGGCGGCGTAGGCAAATCCAGCATGATACAGCGTTATTGCAAGGGCACCTTTACCAAAGACTATAAAAAAACGATCGGCGTCGATTTTCTGGAACGTCAAATCGAGTAAGTTTTATTTGAAAATTAATGCCAGGACCGTAACGACGTTGCTTTCCTAATAGGGTGGACGGAGAGGATGTACGGTTAATGTTATGGGACACGGCGGGTCAAGAAGAGTTTGACGCCATTACCAAAGCCTACTACAGGGGGGCGCAAGCCTGCGTCCTTGCTTTTTCCACCACCGATAGGGACTCTTTCGAAGCTGCACATTCATGGAAATTAAAAGTCTGCTCTCTTTCTGCTTTAAATAGTTTATACAGAAACGGTAATTTCAGGTCGAGAATGAATGCGGTGAAATCCCTACAGTTATAGTGCAAAACAAGATCGATTTGATCGATCAAAGCGTGGTTAATCCGTAAGTATTAACCTCCTCGATATTCTGTCATTTGTCACTTTTTCTTGCAGGGAAGAAGCCGACCTACTGGCACGCGCTTTAGGTTGTCGTCTAGTACGCACATCTGTCAAAGATGACGTCAACGTCACGGCCGTATTTCGTCACTTGGCTCAACGGTGTTTGGACGAGCTGCGCGATCCACGTGACGAAGATACCGGTCCGTTTTCCGGGGATTTTTTCACAATCAGACAACCCGCAATGCATCACAACGCCCTCAATATCAGTGAGTGTTTCCCCCCCCCCTAAAGCCCCGAAAACCCCAACTCTTTGTCTTTCAGGCCCTAATCAAATAGCAACCAAAAACGGAACGATCGTGCTGAAACCGCACAAACACCCAAAAAGGAAGAAAAACGTGATTAAACACGCCTGCAGGATACTCTAGCTCAAAAGCCCTTATCCAACGTCCCTATGTAATCAAAACCAAAAAGACATTTTTAAACTTTTAGTACTTTTTGCCATGTATTTAGATAAGGCCAAATGGTGAAGTGCAAAAACACTTTGTATTATATATTTATAATGTACTTTAAAAATACAAAATGATGTGTAGTGTACTTATTAGTTTTATTTGAAAAAAGGGCTACATTTTAGTTTGAATACAGTTAAAATATGATCCCCACCCCCTCTAAGGGCTACAACTAAATGCAACACAGTCCCCGCCTTCAACTTGTAACTCCCTATCGTTTTATCATCCTTCAACTGTTTACCTTGAAAAACTAGACGTTGCTGTTGAGGGGGAATTCCCTCTTTCTCCTCCAGTTTCTCTTTAAGAGCTAAAAAGTTCAATTTACCTCCTCCAGTTAACAGAAAACTGGATTTAAGTACCTAAAATCTTATCCGAAGGTTCCACATCGATCATCCGTTCATCTCCAGTTAGGGTGACCACTTTAACGATCATTGATCATTTGTGGCCCTTTTTTGTTCTAGCTACTGGGAATTTAATACAAAATTTTGACCACTGTCATCAGTCAGTTTTGACGTTTTTGGTCGAGTAAAGTAACGCAAAATTCCTGTCTGATGATCATACAAATTAAGCCCTTAAAGGGTAAGTCCCACCAATCATTCACTCCCCTACTGATTAACATAAAAGCTTTAAAAGGGCAGGTTCAACAAATTGAAGTGGACCCAACCGATCTGATTGAAACAGTCAAAGGGAAAATCGAAGAGATTGAAGGCACCCCCGCCAATCAGCAACGTTTAATCCACGAAGGAAAAGCCTTGAAAAATGGACGCACCCTCGAAAACTACCATCTGAAAAACATGGCCCTGATGCATTTAGTTAAAGCCCTTCGCAGTAAATAGCCCTTTATTAATTCAAACATGATTTGGTTACTAATTTTCCTTCTGTACTACTATTATTACTCTTATGAGAGAACATGGTTAGGCCCCAAAAAGAAACGTTTAGAATGCAACTTTTACAATAATAATTTCAATAAAAACAGTGGTTAGAACGTAACTGGTGTTTAAAAACTTACCTTGACTGACTGTAGAAGTGTATTTTGTTCACCATTCAAGTTATTTCAAGTTAAAACCGGTTAAAAAAACATGTTTGCCGCAAAATGGCGACTGCGGTCGGACACGACTGTCAAATTTATTAGGTTAAGACATACATTCTACTTCTTTTACTCCAGAAAATTTCAGATTGACGTTTTTTTGACAGTTGTGAACCTCACATTTGACAGTAATTATAATTGTTTACAATTAGTTGAACTTATGAAATTAGAATATATAATTCAACTGCTTTGAGGGAAAATTTTAGTGCTAATCAATTAACCAGCAAAAACAACCAATTTTTTGATAATAATACACAATATATAGTATGGAAAATAGTGAACACCACAACCATTAACTGATGCGTAGGGCAGAAAGAGAGAACCACCTGTAATAAGGTAAAAAGTTGCTTTATAGCTTTTTGTAGGTGGAATGACTGGTGAAAACGGCCCTAAAACATGTTTATAAGAAAGTTGAGTGAAAATAAATGCTTATTCCAACTTTTAACTAGCTGCTCCAAGAATAACGTGGTCGTGACGTCATAGAGTGTGCCTCGCAGTAAATATGGCAGACATCTGTCAGTCAACTTTTTCTCTAGTTTTCACTGATTTTCACCTTTTTGCATGCATTTAGCAATATGTCATAAACATATTATAGTAAAAACGCGGTCATTGAGCAAGTTTTCGTGCTGTTCTGTTAATAAATAGGCAAAAGTGAGAAAATTCAAATTAAAAGACTACCTACATGTGTAATGAGATGTATGAGCGTGCGTGATATAGCATTTTTAGCCTTAAATTCAAGTATTTAATAAATAACGGGGCGGAATGCATTTTGCTTCAGTTACTGTCAAAATGTGGTTCGGAAAAGTTGCGGTGTTCGTTTGTGTCGTGTTTACTAGTGGATACTGTGAAATGAACAGCTCTAGTGGTATTAATTTAGTGCAACGTGCCCTTAATCAGTGCCTACAATCAAAAGAAAGGTTGGTCACGCGACAACATATAAACTTTCTAATAAAAGTGTCATGTGACTGAACTAAAGAACCTTTACTTTTAGTTTTTCCTGCTTCTCAGAGACAGCAGCTCGAGCTTTAGAAAAGGCAATGGACCGGAACGTTCCACTGATTGACGGAATGAGTTTGGTATGGAACAACGAAACGGTCAGCCGTCGAAAAGCAAGGTTATTAGGTAATCACATCAAATATTGGAGTAGTTCAGAGCAGGTCGGAGTAGGACATTGTTGTAGGTTACGATCGTTTCGTTGACAGTGTTGAGGACTTTTTCAAGACGCATATTATCACTTTGGAACTGGGCGGGGCCAGGAATATGGCCAGAGGTGATAGTGGAGGGGGCGATGAAAGCCTGGGAGGTTTTGGCAGTTTCAACACCAAAGACATGAAGAAGGAACAGAAATATGTCAACTACGCATTTATGGTTCTGTTGGGTATGATCACGTGACATAGTGCTCGCTCCAACAAAAAAATTGTCAAAATGTTTTAGGTATTTTCGGTTTGACCGGACCGTTGGTGATGAAAGTGTTGGCCTTAATGGCCGCCAAGGCTATTTTAGCGGCCAAGGCCGCGTTGATTATAGTAGGATCTGTGGCCTTGAAAAAATTATTCGAAAAGGATCACACTAGTGAACCGGCCGTTAAGGTTCACACCATTAATCACGACGATGATGAACACGATCGGATTTTCAAATACGCCCAGTATTACAACAATCCTTACAAAGGCTACTATGATGAGTACAACAAAAATGGTGGTTTGACAGCTAGGTGATTGATGGTCACTTATTTGTTTATTTTCTAGTTAATTTATTATAGTTGTTTAGTTTTAATACTTACAATAAGCTTTGTGAAACCATACCCTTTAACAATAACTGTTTGTTTTATTTGTAAATGATACCTGGGGTCGTCACGTGACCCTGTTTCACAATCGTACAACAAAAACATCCCTATTATCGCCCAGCCCTAGCATCTGTGACAGCGGCAGCCATATTGGTTTTTGTTTATTTACAAAAGGACGTCAATAACCTTAATTTTACTCAAAAAAAGTCCCTTAAAAAGTAGTAAAAAGCCTCAAAAAATACCCCAAAGTGTTCTGGAGTGCTACTGACGTCTTTTTCAGTGCTTAAAGGTTAGGTTTTCCAAATCCCTTAAATCAGTGTAGTTGGAACAGTTTGGGATGCTTTCCTGTCTCAGGTTAGTTCAATTTGATGAGTTTTGCTAAAATCTCTACATTTTTCACGGTAATACCGTTGATTTGGTGTTTGTGGGGTCAATTTGGTGTCAACACAATGTAAATTTGTAGGAATCAAAAACCCATACAACATACAAGAGTAAATTTGGTACTTTGTTGTAATTGATAACAAAATAACAATTCCAGCTTTATGTGATAATCACAAAAGATAGAAAAATATTCCTCTAATGACTAGAGTTACCTAATTCATCCACACACCAACTTAATTATTACAAAATGTGTTACACTAGATGAATGTTATCTTGTACTGTATTTTTTGCACTAAAAACTATTTGAAACCAACTGGCACATTAGTAAGGTGAGCATTTTTCGTGCCGTACTTCCAGTAGGCCAAAACGGGCCAACGTTTCGACAACCAGAAAGCCGACCCTTGCAGACAATTCAACAACAACCTAACCAAAGAAAATTTCATTAAATCAATCGTGACTAAAATGATTTGTAGTCGTAATCGTGCGTCCCACTTTAACGTCCTGTAGGTTCCATTCTCTTGGCTTATTAACGTTCTGTCATTGTTTAGAGTGGCCTCCATGTAAAACATGAACGAATCGTATTCCAAGAAGGGATTCAGGGGCCACAATCCGTTTATTAGATACTTGCACATGTCCGTGTAGGGGCTTTGACGTTTTGTGGTAGCTGGCGCCATTATTTGAACGGTAACTTCATGGCAAATGGCTTTGGTTTCCTTCACAGATTCCTTGCAAATGTTGAATCTAAAAGTAATGAGCTGTTTTGAGTATGTTATAGAAAAGACATACACTCATCAGTCTTACTCTTCTGTGATCCCCAAGAGGTGGCCTATGACCCTCCAAAAATGAATAAAACACCTCCAAGTGTCCTCGTTTTGCTCATAAATTCCTACAAGTCTCGGTCTGCATACTGCCACGCCCATAAAACCCCAATGGGCCAATGCCATTTCCTTCTGGGTGATGCGATAATTGAGTGCTGAGGCTGCTTTGTTGCTAGCGGAGTTGTGCTTGAATTTTACATTTTTAATGGAATGCCACAACCTTAAAAAAATGTTTGTAATTTTTGTTAATTTGTCATGATGAGTGGTTTACTGGGATCCGGGTCGAAAATCGCTCTCATACCAAACGATCATGTGAAAAATTGTAGTCAAGTATCGTTTGTACGCTGCATGATCGCTTCCGGACATTTTCGTCATTCTTAGCACGGCCAATCCGAACGGAATGGACAAATCCGCCAACAGACCCAGAAAACTGGCCAGGCACATTCCAAACATGTTTTGATGGAAAAAGTCTTGACCTCTAAAAAAATGTTTATAAAACCCTCACAAATGGAACTTTTGCAACACTGTCATTGAGATTCTTTTTGAATTTATTTTACGTATTAAAACAGTATTTTTGTAGATTCTAGGAAACTTCCTTCACCACTTCAAATATGAAAATCCTCCGGAAATGGAGGTCTACAAGCAATTGTAAAGAAAGCTGGTTTCTTGAAGAAGACAAATTTATAAAAGTAAGTATATTTCAATTACAAAACAAAAACACCATAATTACCTTTGAAATTTGTCAGGATCGTAATAAGAGGGCAAATCCTCGTTGTTGAATGAACTGGTCGTTTCATCGCAAATTGCTTGAGAGCCTTTGGTAAGCAGATTGGTTACAAAGGATTTGCCAACAATTTCTGTAAATCACATGAGTTTAATAGTTTGTTAGCTTTGGGTGTGTTTAAACGTTCTGAAATGTTAATTTTTAAACCAAACATGTCATTGACAAGATTGCACATACTGAAGGGATTTGTAGAAAATAACTCTGTTATTTGGCAATATGTCAAAAAAGTGTAGGAGGGAAAATTTGTAGGGAAATTCCTCCTTTACAAGATTAGGGTACTTTTGCCCTAAAGGACGTTTACCATCTTCCATTCCATATCAACATGCTCCCCCCTAGGTCATAGGCTGGCGACGCTCTTGGGAATGTTTCAGAAGCCTCTGGCACATTCTGATTATTATTAGAACTTGCTGACACTTTGAGATGTCCATTAGAATGTTTCAGAGAACTCTTCTGGCACATTTAAAATGTCTACTAAAGGCTTCTAGCAAATTTGGAAGACTCTGGCAGTTTTTGAAACTTTGAGATGTCATTACAATGTTTCAGAGGCCTCTGGCAATTTTAGAAGACTCTTGAAAGGTTTCAGAGGCTTCTAACACATTCTAATCGCTATTATAGAAGCTTTTGGCACTTTCAGATGTCCGTTAGAATGTTGCGTGCAACGAATTAACCGGAATGGGATACCCTCCGTATATTTTTTAATTTTTGTGTTGTACGTCAAATTCAATTCATGTGGGGATATTTTTAGAAAGCTTGAAAGCTGCTCTATCCTTTGTTTTCTATGACAGTTTAACGTAACTTGTCAAATAAGGGAGTAAACTATTATAGAGTTTTTATTATTTTACTTTGTATATAGGACTGTTAATAGGTTGGACGGTTTGGCCACTAGAGGGCGTCAAATATGACTCATTTTTTCATGCCTTTTTTTGGTGCGTCTTTTTGTTTAATCGTCAATAACTAGCTTATTTGCTATACTTTGTATAAGCTTTTATATGTCAATGGATAGCTAATGAAATGAGCTTTTTATTGACGTATAAAAGTTGATTGATTAGTTGTACGGTTTCGCCGCTAGAGACTTTTTTGAAAGGAAAATTACAAAATTTATAATTTTTCCTTGTTTTCCAACGGATTTCATTTAAATTACCAAACTTAAACCTAACTAAACTAATTTCTACAGTTTGTACACTATAATGTGGTGATTAATTTGCAAATAAGTTTAAAAACTCAATTTATCAATTAATTTGGTAGTTAAAAACTCAACCTCTTCAAATGTTATCGTACCTTCTGACGAAGATTCTTTTTCGTTATTCATATTGCAGGAACTGCACTTTGAACTCGGGCACAACTCGCGCACATACGCAGGCTTTTTGGTATATTGCCTCCTTTAGATAAGGTAACAGAGTCGAAGTCTAGGTGGAATTGAAGTGACGATCATATGGCTTGAGATAATCCTATTGTGGTCAAGTGGGGGTTGTTATTTATTCGACCCTGACACGTGGGACGTTCATTAACGCGTTCCGTTACTTGACACGTGTATACGTTAATCAAAGTAACGTAGTAGTCCAAAAAAACTGTTGTTGCCGACCCTGTATAGTGCTTTAAAGTTTTATCCGACAAAAATAGTTCAAATTAAGTTTCATTTCAATTTAATTTAACTCTCTTAGTTTTTGAATGAGTGTTGGCCAATACTTGAACACCTTGTATTGTTATACAAAAATAAACACTTTTACTTGCCTAACATTTACCGAAACGACATAAAGTTTTACTTTAATTAGCATCTACTTTACTATACCTTTACACAGATTTCCCTCGGTCACTAAAAGTGCGGAAATTAGCGCTTTCGTACGCAATACCACCACTATATTATTAAATTTTTCCGTTCTGCTTAGCAAAACACGATAATTTCAGTCCGCTTTCCTTCGTCGTGTTCTGCTTCAAATACACACACAAAGCGTGCACGACAATTGCGGAAATAGAAATCGGGAAGGTTTTTGATTACTGGTGGTTTATAGTAATTTTATTGTAAAACTACTCAAATCACAAAAAATCGGAAGAGTATTTGGTTTTAGTGTTTCTATTGGCCGCCTTAACCAAACCAGCGTACTCATTGGCTAGTTTGTGCAAATGGGCGCACTCGAATCCGCAATTCTCTTTATACTTCCTCTGGGCGACTTCCAGCAATAAACTGAGCAGAAACTCGACGTTTTTCAGTATGAACTGTTTCTGTTCTTGCTGCTCGTTCCTCAACGCTTGCTCGATGTACCTGAGCTGCGCCTCAAACACCCTGTACAACGTTTCGTTGATTGTGTGCAACAGTTCCGTGGTTTTGAGTTTGAGACAATCGTCCAGAAGAGTTAGGAAGGATTTGGTAAAAGCCAACGTGCTTGAGGTTAGTTGCAGCCACACGTCACCGCTTACGTACGAATCCAATTTGATACCTAAATTAGCGTTTTCTTGCAGACATCTGGAAGTTAAATTAAACCAGTATATTATACAGAGTGGATCATATTAACCCACCTTGCTAACGCACTTCGTGTATTTAAATTAATCGGAATCCATTTATCTTCTGCAGCCCTAACCTTAATCGCATCTACAAACTTGTCTTTGGCATCACTTAGAGCTTTATTCAAAGGAGCCCTTAGAGCCCCATCCAGTTGATAACGAAAGTCAATCCCGTACGTGCATAACCTCTCGCATTGCGTTCTGACTAGAATCACGCATTCCGTAATCGTAGACAAACTAGTTTGGGGCATAAACACTTGTTTGGCAAAGTGACTGGAAAACAGTGACAGCTCCCCATTGGCCCACACCACGTAAGCGGAAGCACACTCTGTCGAGTCGGGAAAAGCTCTGAGAAACTCCTCAGACATGTGGCACATGTTAGTAAAGATAACGCTCGATAGGTGGCGCACGTAAGTTGTCGTGGAGCCTTCACGTTTCACTCTCTTGCATTGCGTTTTGATTATGCTACTGCAGAGTTTCAGGAACAGGTCACATGACTGTGTTGACCGGCCCAGTTGGTTGAGTAGTCGCACTGCTGTTCTTGTAGCCCTTAAACCGCCTTGAAGTGATTTCTCTGGGTTAACCTCCAATTCTTTCATTAATAAATCAATTAAATTGGTGCGTCTGTGGTCAACTTTTTTCTGTATATCTGTCATGGTCTGGTCAGCGGTGTTGCCAAATTTCTTAATGTAGTTCTCAACTTTGTTTAAGTAGTTCATGGTGTCTTCAAATTGCCGTTGGGCTATAAACACGTCAAGCTCGTCTGGGATGTCCAGGAACCATTCTGGGTGGTTTATGGTTACTTCTTTGACTTCCTCCAAGTTTGAATTGGATAAATCAACCGACAGTGATCTAGCCGGGGATGTTTTTTCTGTTGTAGAATCCCTTTTTTGTTGTTCAGTGGCCAAACGCAGTTTTTTTGCCTGGTCTATTTTGTCCAACCATTCTTTCTACAAAAAAACACAACAATCACACACCCTGTTAACTAATAGTCCATAAATGACTAACCTACCTTACTAGCATTCGAAGAACACTGAAATACTCTAGTATCAGGAAAAATCAACAACTTAAATGCATGCTTAATATTGCCTAAATCCCTAACATTGACCACAGCCAAACTGCTCAACTCATAAAGGCTCTCAAAGGCATACCTCATTAAACCTCTACTGTTTGAGTTTCTGTTGGTGACCATGAGGCTGTCATTGAATAAATACATGTGTACAAACTTTAGAGCGGTGTTTTCAGTGGCGTCAATCTCTAAAAGGTCACCCTCAAAAATCAGAGTTCTATCAGGTGCCTCAACAACTTCCTTGCAATTTTCTACTTTTTCCAGTATGGCAGCCAGTTTTTGTTTGTTTTCCTCTTCGATTTCTTGCTCGTCCAGCTTGTCGTTTCGTTCCAAACTGAAATGGGCGCGATCTTCCAGAATGGAAGTGGACGACAGGGCACTTAACAGGGATTTCTGTTCAGAGAGCAAATGGGACAACTGGTACATTTCACTCTCCAAATGGGAGATTTCCTTTGCTGCCTCGATGAATTGAACGTAGTTCTGGTAGACGTTTTTCTTTAAATGATTATTGGTGTCTTCGGACAATGTTTGTATCTTCTTTTTGATGCTTTTCAGTTCTGAACCGCCCACATAGTTTTGCGATATGTCCCTAACGTATTTTTCCGGAACGAAAGTTGCAGCACTTAATAATTGAAAACTCGGTTCTTTAGTTGTATCCATGTTTTTTAACAGCTTTCTAACTCAAAAGGGAAAATAATTATTTTAGTGTACAAGGTTTGTTTACTATTTTGACTTTTAAACACTTCAAATGACAATGACAACTATGACGGACGGCGGGACACATTTCAACGCCACCTATATGTGTAGCTTGGAATATGTTTCTGTCTTGTTCTAACCCTACGAAAAAAAAGAAACAGAAAATATTTTGACTGTATTTAGCTGAGAACTACGTCAATAATTCCAAAATGGCGGAAAGTGGTTATTTGTAGAGTTTTGAGTGTTTTTGAACAAAGTTTTTCGGTGGTTAAAGGTTTTGGGTGAGAAAGTTTTAAGTTTGATGTGTTCTGCAAAGGTTTTGCTTGTTAACAGTTCCACTTCGGTTGATATACTTAATGATAAAATGAATTTACGTAGAATTCAGACTATAATATCTGAATTACAAGTATAAAGACTCAGGGTAAGTACGATTTAATAAATAAAGCTTTCTTAGTTATACAATTACAGCTTGCATTGTGTTTTACAAGGGAAAACGCGTAATTAAACAAGATATAATTTTTGATGATCACGTGACAATATCATTTTACACGTACGTTGCGTCACATGATCAATCAAACGCAAAGTAGCGGTATTTAATTAAATTCAAACAACAATAATAAAGTATAATAATAATTTGTATAAATATAATTATTAGAAAACATATAAATAACTATTAGTATGACTAAACATAAATTACACTAAGATTTTCGTTCTTTGGTGACTCTGCAGTCTCTCGCCGACCGTTTCCCTTCCGTCCAAGTTTGATTGGTTTGTCTCATTTGCCGAGTCAAATTTTCTAGAGTGTTGATGCAGTAATCGTCTTCCGACTCGTTTTCTGATTCAGCCTGTAATCCAAATGTGAAGACATTTTAACTGGCACTGGAAAAACTTACTCTAAACGTTGTGGAGTACCACTCGTTGTTTAGGCCGAAATCGGGGCTGGGAGGGGGACTTTCCGCGTCGTAAATTGAGGCGCTGCCCTGGGACCCCAAACTGTACGGGGACGAGCAGATATTTTTGCATCCTGCCTTGCAATTTCTAACTGGTTTTCTCCCAACGATAGGGATTTCCCTGTGGATAAAGTTAACTTGGGTTAGGTTAGGTTAAATCACTATAAGGCAAACGGTTGGTTAATGCAAACAGGGTTAGTAGGTCCCCTTACTTGGACTTGCTAAGCTGTCGAATCGTTTGCATTAGCTCCTGTTCCCGCTTAACCATCATGGAATTGATGTTCTTTTGTTCGGTGACCCAAGCTTTTACGTTTTTTATGACGTTTCTACTCTCTGAACAAATCTCGTTTTTGCTGTTTTTCAGCTCCTCTAACTGTTTAACTACTGACCTACTCCCACCAATAGTTTTTTTTATACAAAATTAAACTCCAAAACAAAAAGAAACTAACCGTTGATGTTTATCGCAGGTAATGGACTGAATCGATCTGAGTTCACTTAACAGTTCATTGTTTTTCTTCAGGAGCACCTCTTTTTCAGCATTTAAATTTTTGATCCTTGACAGGTACTGATCCAGCTGTTCCTTGAGCGTTTGGTTCTGTTCGTGCAAACAGCTGATGGTGCAATGCAGCTGAGCGGTTTCAGTCTTAAGATCGTCATTCTACAACACAACAGTGTTACAAAAAAAAAACTAAAGTAATACATTCCGGTACCTCACGCTTCAAAACAAACTGTCTATTCAAAATGTTGGCTACTTCGTTCTTCAGATTGGCTATTTCTTCTTGAGCGTAAGCCAACTGAACGCACTTGGAACCGTTGATTTCGTTGGCGCTTTTCTTCACGTCGTTCAATTGCAAGGACTTCACCTGAAGCTCTTGAGTTAGACGGTGAATTTCACGTTCTAGTTCGGACATTTTCTGGTCGTTTTGTTCACTTTTAGCCAGCTGTCGGTTCAGTTCTTCCTTGGTCTGCTTCAGATCGACACTTTTTCTCTTCACGTCTTCTTCCAGGTTTTTGTTTTTTTCTTCTGTGTCGGTAAGTTTGCGTTTCAATTCGCTCACCTGGAACAGAAAGAAAATTAATTAGATTGTGACTGCATTTCTTCATTTAAATGACAGTGTTGTAGTACTTACAGATTGTTTCAAAATATCCACCATTTTCTGGTAGAACTCAACTTCGCACGGACACCCTAAACAAACATCTTGTAATTTCAGCTCGTCTTTTCTGGTGTGACAGTTGGGGTTTTTACAGCTCCCTACCTCTTTTTGTGCCAAATTCTTGTTCAGTTCGCTGTTCAGTTCAATCATCTGCAATTCCTCAGGGTAATAAACTAGGAAAACCCTTTGTGCAAGTTCTTACCGTGGCTTTGAGGTCACCGACGATTTTTCTGTACCGTTTGATCTCCAGATCCTTCACCGCCTCCTTTCTGCTCAAACTTGCTAGTTGCGTTTGTAAATTTTCGCATTCTTGACACAATTTTTGGTTAGTTTCCTCAGTGTGACACAATTTGCCCTTTATCTCGTCTAGGGAATTGATCAGCTCTTGCTGTTTCTCTTTTTGTCGACTTTCAGTCTCGTTGAGCTGTTTTTGTATGGTTTTTAAGCTGCGTCGCTCCTTATTGTAGGCCATTTCCAGTTTAAGACACTCTGCAGTCTTCTCCTCTAGGTTTTGCCTGACTTCCTCCAATTTATGACAGTAATCGTCGATTTGCTCCTTAAACTTTTTTCCCGCACAATTTTCGTGCTGGTACTGTTGTAGTGAACGTTGCAACTCAGCTACAGTGTCATTCAAGTCAGTTACAGTCTTCTGAAGGTTATCGTTCTGTTTCTGTGAGTCGTGCAACGTTTTCCGGATATCCGTTATGGTCGTGTCCTGTTTGGTCAAGTTGTGGTCCTTCTCGTCAATTAAACGTTGCAATTCGCAGATTTTTGCCTCGTGCAACTGGTTCATTTGGTTTTCCTTTTGCTCGCACGCGCATAATTGACTGGACAGTCGTTCGTTGAGCGATTGGACCTCTGCGAAAGCTGTCATTATTCGGTTTGATTCCTGCTGGGCACTTTCATTGGACATTGTCTGAAACAAACAGAAATTTGTGTGAAAAGTGTTTTTTTTCTTCCTGTGTACCTGAAAAAATCAAACTTGCATTAAAAATATTTATGAATGAAAGTCAATTTCACTACTTACCTAGTTACATAGCACAAATCACTTTAACTACTGTTAACCGGTTTTTTTTTGTGTTTTCTACTTACCAGTAATTCCTGTAAATTGTTGAGTTGATCAGCCATTAAGCCCATTTCCTGTTTAAAATAGGCGATAATCTCCTCGTAGCATCGTTTCTGCTTAGACAACTTTTTCATCTGGTCCTAGAAACCCAAAAATGTTATGTACATCACCCTCATTAACCAATCAAGCCACAAAGCAAGCAAAAGCTAGAAAATACCTCGTTTACATTAAATAAGTATTGATACTTCTTCAATTGGCTTTCCAGACTGTCCATGTCTTGTAAGTGGTCGCAATGTTCGATTTCCAAGGCGAAATTCAGGTCTTGCAGTGTCTGATACTCCCGGTGGATTTTTTCACTCTGAAACACAAACTTTATATACAGAATGGTTCCAAATGACAATACAGTACCTGTTTCGTAATCAAGTCATTTTCCTCCTCCATATCTTCCAAAGCACGCTCTAAAAGAGTGACCAAGCCTTGACGTTTCACATCCTATCGGGGGTAATCAAAAACTCGTGTCATTGTGTAATAAAACGTCATTTAATGTATTAAATAATAGTCTATTTACACAACACATAAATAATAAACTATATGCAAGTATACCATAACAAGACATTTAACATTAGCTACACTTACAATCAAACTAAATTAGAATGACGTCTCTAAAACTACTATTTTCACTTAAGTACAGTTTGGCAACATTGGTAAGTTTCAACGTCATGCGACACACACACATTCTAAACTATTTTGACATTTAGGTTTAGTAAAACATTTTAGTGTTACAAGTCATGCACCGAGCTATTATTCAGTCTGGTATTGTTGTTGTTATTACTAACTACGTCACCGTGGGTGCTCAGCCCAAACCATGCAGACCAACTACCCCCACTCACATTATCTCGACTTTTTTTCCGTATTTCGTCCACTTCCTGTTTGGCTTCGACCAATGCTTGTTGCAGATTGGAAATTGTGATTTTCTGCTGCTGAATCTATAATTGACGATTCACTTACAACATCCTAATATTGAATAAATGACAGATTACCTGTGATTGCGCTGTCTCCTCAGACGTTTCCAAGATAGTGACAGAGTTGCAATATGTACTGACCTGAATGCACGTAAAAAAGCAAAAGCTCAAGCAAATAAAAAAAACTAGCTGAATGTAATTGTGTTGATAACTTACAGCATCTTGTAGGTTAATGGCCCTTTCCTCGCAGGTTTTTAAAGCCCCTTCCAACTCGTTTACTTTATTTCTCAAAGTGTCTATTTCACTGTTTTTCCGATCAATATCCGCTTTCATTTTGCTCGTTTGTTCCTTTAAGGCCTTAAACCGTCATTACTATACAGCAAGAAAGTAAATAACTCTCACCTTCATTAAGTCGGCCTCTTTCACTTCCAAATCCGCCTGAACCTGAAAACAAATCTTAATTTAGACCACTGCACTGTCTTGAGTGTCTGTATTTATATTTAGAACTACTTACTTCGGTATTCTCTAAAAATCCCACTTTCGAGCGTTTTTTGCAAATCCTGCAAGCCTGCAATAAGTAAATTACACTGCAAGTAGGTGTAGGAAACAGATCAAACTCACTTTCAGGCCTTTCTGAACCTTCTGATCCTGCAAGCTGGCAATGGTGTCGTTGAGCAGCGACACCTCCTTTTTATGTGCCTGTGCGTTTTATTGAATTAATAAACCAAAAATACCCTCACAGGTTAAGTACCTCTTCCTCTTGATCATGGAGGAACTGTGTCTTTTCCAGGTTGTTTTTCAACTCCTCAATGGTGCAATTCAGTTTGCTCACTTCTTCTTGCGTGAACTGTCAAATAATTTTTCAATACTCAAAAGCAGTAAATAGAGAATGGGAAGGAAGTGAACAGGTTTATGGTAGGCCATGTCCAATCTATGCACGTGTGGACTTAGACCATTAAACTAAAAGGCAAATGGTGGTTACGTCATTGTTTGTTGCAACTTGTATTACTACTACTTATTATACATTTTGGATACAATTTTGAAAAAAAAACAAACAAAAAAAAAATAGAGTTTCAGACATTTTACACTTTCTTATGCAACAGGATGACGTAATTACCAATTGTGGTGGTTTTTGCTTTATTTGGGGAACTTACATTGGTGGTGTAATCGCTTCGTTGTCTTAACAAATCAACCGTCTCCGTCAAACTAACATTCTACGAAACAACTGGGTTATTAAATGCGTTAAAAAAGGACAGACACACCTCTTCGTTTAAAGACACTACCCGTTCTATGGCTTTTCTATTCTCCTCCGTCAATTCATTGATTTTTTGTTTCAACGCCGCCTAAGTTAACCCCGCAATATGGTGGAGAATTGATTTTGTGATTATTTGTTTTAATGACACATTTATTACCGATTCAGAGTTTACGGCCTCAAATTCTCTCACCAAACTGTCCTGTCATAGACAACCATCATCAGAAAAGTATTTCCACTTTACAGAGTAACTAATTCTTACTTTTTGTGCTTTGAGTTGTTCGATTTCCTTTAAAAGCACCTCGCACTTGCACTGTAACGACTCTTTCGTTCGTTCCAAGCCTTTATTTTTACGTTTGAGACTGTTTCGTTCCCGCAACTTTACAACTTTTAGTGAGAAAAAAGGTGGTTTAGTAGTGCAAACCTTACGAAATTGTTAAACTGCTGATCCAGTTGCTCTAAATGGGTTTTAACGACACTGGTTGCCTCCTTCAAGGCGACATTTTCGTTCTGCAGTTTCCTATTCTGTAAATATTGTACTTGAAAAACAGGTGATTTGGAGGGGGTTTTGGTTATACCGTTTCGTTCAGGCAGTCAATCTGGCACGTGGTCTGTAAATCCAGAAGAAAAAACAACCAATAAAGTGAACCAATAATATATTCCCCCCAGTAAACTAGCCATTTAAAACGTTATATAACAAGTGTTTGGCTTCGTTCAGGGAGTTTCGGAAATCTCCTATTTCCTTCTCGGTTAGGTTATTAGAAAGTTTGGTCTGCAAACTGTTTTACAACATTTTTATACAACACCCTGTATATGAAACATTACAACGGATAAAGTCCGGTCTTCCAGATATTTCAATCCGCAATCCAAAGTAAACAGTTTGGTCACCAACACTTTGATAAGATTCAACTGTTCGAGCAGTAATTCGTCTTTTATTCTGACCAATCCTGAAGCTTGGGGCGGAGAACTGTCAAATAGTTTCTAATAAAACTGTTGTGTTTACGAAGTAAGGGGCGTTTTACACGTATAGAAACTTACCGAGTCTAGGGCTCGATTTTCGAAATAATTCGTTAGTTGTTCGGACACTAAATTTACGTAATTGGTCATCACCTAGAAATTCAAGATGTTTTGATAACCCAACACGTCCTAATGTTGATTTTTCGACAATTTTAGTGACGTCAAAATTACATCTATTTTGAACAATCAGTTTCAAATTTGACAACAGTGTCCACGCAATTGGTTAGGTTGGTAGTTTGTGTTTGGTACAAACCAGATGTTATTTGACAGTACCAACAGTAAAATCATTCAGAGTTTTCTAATCAAGGAACTTTAAGCTCGGTTCTCATGTATCCGGAATTATGACTGTCCTCTCAAACTGTGTTTCTAGCAGTTCAAATTTTGACACTGTTTTTCTAACTGACTATACTCGATTTTTTAGTGTTTTTTAGACTATTGGATAGGAAATTTAATGAGGATTCCAAAAATGTGCTTAAAACTGTCATTTTCACACCACAAATGGGTTTTACAGGCGATTTTGTCCTTGACTGTCCTTTCAAACTGTGTTTCTGTTAGTTCAAACTTTGACACTGTTTTTCTCTCTGACTGTACTCAATTTGGTAGTGTTTTTTTAGGTTAGTGGATAGGAAATTTAATGAGGATTCCAAAAATGTGCTTAAAACTGTCATTTTCTCACCACAAATGGGTTTTACAGGCGATTTTGTCCTTGACTGTCCTTTCAAACTGTGTTTCTGTTAGTTCAAACTTTGACACTGTTTTTCTCTCTGACTGTACTCAATTTGGTAGTGTTTTTTTAGGTTAGTGGATAGGAAATTTAATGAGGATTCCAAAAATGTGCTTAAAACTGTAATTTTCACACCACAAATGGGTTTTACAGTCGATTTTGTCCTTGACTGTCCTTTCAAACTGTGTTTCTGTTAGTTCAAACTTTGACACTGTTTTTCTCTCTGACTGTACTCAATTTGGTAGTGTTTTTTTAGGTTAGTGGATAGGAAATTTAATGAGGATTCCAAAAATGTGCTTAAAACTGTCATTTTCACACCACAAATGGGTTTTACAGGCGATTTTGTCCTTGACTGTCCTTTCAAACTGTGTTTCTGTTAGTTCAAACTTTGACACTGTTTTTCTCTCTGACTGTACTCAATTTGGTAGTGTTTTTTTAGGTTAGTGGATAGGAAATTTAATGAGGATTCCAAAAATGTGCTTAAAACTGTAATTTTCACACCACAAATGGGTTTTACAGTCGATTTTGTCCTTGACTGTCCTTTCAAACTGTGTTTCTGTTAGTTCAAACTTTGACACTGTTTTTCTCTCTGACTGTACTCAATTTGGTAGTGTTTTTTTAGGTTAGTGGATAGGAAATTTAATGAGGATTCCAAAAATGTGCTTAAAACTGTCATTTTCACACCACAAATGGGTTTTACAGGCGATTTTGTCCTTGACTGTCCTTTCAAACTGTGTTTCTGTTAGTTCAAACTTTGACACTGTTTTTCTCTCTGACTGTACTCAATTTGGTAGTGTTTTTTTAGGTTAGTGGATAGGAAATTTAATGAGGATTCCAAAAATGTGCTTAAAACTGTAATTTTCACACCACAAATGGGTTTTACAGTCGATTTTGTCCTTGACTGTCCTTTCAAACTGTGTTTCTGTTAGTTCAAACTTTGACACTGTTTTTCTCTCTGACTGTACTCAATTTGGTAGTGTTTTTTTAGGTTAGTGGATAGGAAATTTAATGAGGATTCCAAAAATGTGCTTAAAACTGTCATTTTCACACCACAAATGGGTTTTACAGGCGATTTTGTCCTTGACTGTCCTTTCAAACTGTGTTTCTGTTAGTTCAAACTTTGACACTGTTTTTCTCTCTGACTGTACTCAATTTGGTAGTGTTTTTTTAGGTTAGTGGATAGGAAATTTAATGAGGATTCCAAAAATGTGCTTAAAACTGTAATTTTCACACCACAAATGGGTTTTACAGTCGATTTTGTCCTTGACTGTCCTTTCAAACTGTGTTTCTGTTAGTTCAAACTTTGACACTGTTTTTCTCTCTGACTGTACTCAATTTGGTAGTGTTTTTTTAGGTTAGTGGATAGGAAATTTAATGAGGATTCCAAAAATGTGCTTAAAACTGTCATTTTCTCACGCCAAGTGAGTTTAACAGACGATTTTGTCGCTGACTGTGTTTTCAAAGTTTGACAGCACTTTTCTCCCTGACTGTACCGAATTTAGTGATATTTTTTTTAGGCTATTGGATAGGAAATTTAATGAGGATTCCAAAAATGTGCTTAAAACTGTCATTTTCTTACTCCAAGTGAGTTTAACAGACGACTTTGTCGCTGACTGTGTTTTCAAACTTTGGCAGCACTTTTCTCCCTGACTGTACGGAATTTAGTGATATTTTTTTAGGCTATTGGATAGGAAATTTAATAAGGATTCCAAAAATGTGCTTAAAACTGTCATTTTCACACTACAAGTGGGTTTTACAGGCGATTTTGTCATTAACTGTCCTTTCAAACTGTGTTTCTTTTAGTTCAAAATTTGACACTGCTTTTCTACCAGACTGCACCACATTTTATACGGTTTTTCCAAGTAACTGAATAGGAAATTTAACGAGGATTCCAAAAATGTGCTTAAAACTGGCATTTTCTCATTCCAAGTGGGTTTTACAGGCTATTTTGTCTCTGTCCTATCAAACTGTGTTTCTGGCAGTTCAAACTTTGACACTGTTTTTCTCTCTGACTGTACTCAATTTGGTAGTGTTTTTTTAGGTTAGTGGATAGGAAATTTAATGAGGATTCCAAAAATGTGCTTAAAACTGTCATTTTCTCACTCCAAGTGAGTTTAACAGACGATTTTGTCGCTGACTGTCTTTTCAAACTGTGTTTCTGTCAGTTCAAACTTTGGCAGCACTCTTCTCCCTGACTGTACCGAATTTTGTGATTTTTTTTTTAGGTTATTGGATAAGAAATTTAATGAGGATTCTAAAAATGTTCTTAAAACTGTCATTTTCTCATTACAAGTGGGTTTAACAGACGATTTTGTCGCTGACTGTCTTTTCAAACTGTGTTTCTGGCAGTTCAAACTTTGACAGCGCTTTTCTCTCTGACTGTACCGAATACCTATTGTTTTCATTCGATCTGAAGCCAAGCCTTCTTCAAGGCATTATTATCCTTGTGTTGAGGGTGCTTAGAATCCCACAAAATGGGGTAACTTTGGACAAAATCAATTAGCGTAGTGTTAAAATCGTTTTCGTTCATGTCCACGGACATATTTGCTTTGCTGTTTCTGTTTTCTGTCCCTGTCATGATTACGACGTTTACGCGCGGAAAATATCAAAATATGCAATCCGGTCCGGATAGACGGACAGAACGCTGATTGGCTGAACGATTTTCCGCTGTCCGAATGTTCCGGATTCATGTGAACCAAGCTTTAGTATCATTTACGCATTTGTCATTCCCAAGTAAATTAGAGGGTACAAAGTTTAAGAATTTTTATTAAAAACCTCCTTACAGGGTGTACAAAAAAAACTTAAATCTAAACGAAATCTACAAGGTACGTTTCTCTAAATAATCTATGTGCGTTTTGACTGGAACAAATTCCAATTCAGCATTGCGTTCGCAACACATTCCTTCACGATCAAAAATCTTCCTGGTTCGATCCACGAACGTTTTACGCCTGCTCAAATTAGTCAACTTGGAACGTTCCGTAACCGGTTTTAGGGCGTTTTTCATTTCCGCCAAATCGTTCTCGCTCTTACAGTTGGACAGGGACAGTTTACTTTTGCATTTCGAGCATATTTCCGTGTGGTCCTTTTTGCGCACGCTCCCGTCTTTGTTTATGTAAATCACCGTGTTTCTGCCCGGTTGTTTTTTCGAACTGTGATTGACGATAATGTACGGTTCGCAAGACGGTTGATTTTGCGGGGAATCGGGACGGGAATCGTTTCGGGTGAAACTCAAAGGTTTTTCGGGAATTGACACCTGTACCCAATTTGGGGCCGTAACACGCTTATTATAGTTTGGCAACAATGTCACTGACCTGTTGTTTCAATTGTTTGAGTTCCCTGCGCAGTTCCCTGATGATGTCCTCTTTGAAAGCGGTCTGCTTGTCAGCCTGCAGACATTTCTCCTGCATCGTTTGTAGGTCTTTTTTGAGGAGCATCACCTGATCGTGTTTGGTTGCCACTTCTTCGGCGAGAGCCTGTCTTGCATCGGCCATTTCCTGCACAAACGTCCACTGTTGTCAGGTTTACCGTTCGAACACTATTTTAGCACTAAACACACTTCAACCGAGTAAAAACGAATCTTAAACAATAAAAATAAACAAAATTAACATTCACCTGTTGTAAAGTTTCGCACTCCTGTCGACGACAGTGCAACTCCCTAGTCAATTCCTGGGGATTACCAAAACTCTCCAAGTAATTCACTTTGTCTGTCAACTCTTTAATCATCCTGAAAAAGGTTATTTGTACGATTTTAAAACAACCAAAACACTCACTCACCCTTCTTTAACTCTCAACTCTTCCCGACCCTGTAAAATAAAGCGATAATTAACAAAAATTTACTCAAACCTAACCTAAAATACAAAAAAAAAAAACTAAATAAAGGACAACGCGAAATATAAGGTTTATTGGATTAATGTGGGGATAAGTTGAAAGTTAGTTTCTTTTTACGTTGGGAGATGGGAGTTTTAGCTCTAGAACATCCAGGACATTTGTTGGTTTGATTGAATAGGAAACGGGCAGTTTTACGCACCTCCAAATCTGCGTCACACGGTAATCTGGAAATAAATTGATTAAATAGTTATTTTCCTTGTTCGGTACAGTTGCAACATGCTAAATGTGTGGTTACTATAGTTCAGTTAGCGGCTGTGCTATAAATCACACTGTACATTGGATTTATAGTTCGTTGGAGCGAAATTTGACAGTTGTGACGTTAAGTGACCTCTATGGAGCTGTAAACACAACTTACAGTGCAATTCCTCAAAGAAACACATCTAAATGGCATTTTATACTTTCAAGCCAGTGCTGACTGAGTTTTGATAGTTATGACAGCTGTCACGTGACGCAAGTATTAAATAATTCCTTAACGACCCTTAACTGTCAAATTTGGCTCCAGAGAGCTGTAAACACAACTTCCAGTGTAATTCCTCAAATTAGCAACTATTTCTAATTTTACAGTTTAAATAACGAAACTAATAATTTTTCAAGGAGCAGGTTAAATTTCCATCTTTGTCAGTTCATAAGTAATAGAAAAGGAAGGATAATTAAATTATGGTGTCACGTGATTTTTAGATTTTAACACCATAGGCTCCTAAATCATGGTTTGTCATGAATTTAAATTTAGACAGTCACTTAGGTCATCTAGGATCACATGATCACTGACACCAGGGATGGAAAAATTGGAAAATTCAAAAATAATTCGTTTTTTACATTTTTGTACTATTAACTTGAAGGCAGTTAAGGTTAATTTTAAAATAAAAAATGTTCACTTGAAATTTCTTGACAATTCTAGTTTTTAATTTTTCAAAATCAAACGGCGCGTGGTACCAAAAAAGTGTATAGAAGGTAAAAGTTGCATCCCATCGAGGAGCATTTGTGGTAAAAATTTCAGACTTCCAACCTGAAAGGTTCCTGAGATATTGATCAAAAACTGCAAAAAAACGAGAGTCAACTTTGATGCCCTCTAGCGGCCAAACGGGGCAACCTAGCCGTGCCTGCTCAACGTCACCTGATAGCCCCATTCACTAGCTTTCTTTTGATATACGGTGGTTTTTTAGAGAATGTTTCAAATAAGCGAGTTACATATGATTTTCTGAAAAAGTGCACCAAAATTTTGCTCAAATTGGGAATTTCTGCTTTCAAGGGGAGCGTGGTAAAGCTGCTAGAGCAAAAACAATTGAATATCGCTACAAACATTTAAATCAAGTAGGCCTAGAATTTGACGTTTTATTCCTATTATTTTAAAAAGTGTTGAGGTTAGGTATACAACATTTTTCAGAAAGTTTCCGATAATTTTCCGGAAAAAATTGGAAAATCGAAAAATTCACAAATAATTCGTTTTTTAATTAATTGCATGATAAGTTTTACATCTCTGACTGACACACATCAAATTCAGGGAGGGCATAAATGACGTAACCACCAATTTAGCTAAACTGTAAAGCAAAACAACCTACTTGTACATGTTAGAGGTCCCCATTAAATCAGCAGTTCTAATATTATGAAAAAACAATCCATCCAAGCTCCACTGTTGTTCTTCGCGTATTCTCCTTACAAATTCAATCACATTCTTTGTGTCATCCTCAAAATGGGTAATTTTCTGTAAAGGTTCTGACAGTAAGTCGGCAGCAAAGTTATGCTCTCTGTATTTTTTCATCACCTAAAGTAAAAGAGCCTCTTATCGCTTTGTTTTAGGTTTAAATTCATGGGGCATTTACTTACTGTGTCTCAGGTTTTATTTTAAAATTTATCACACAACTGTTTCAACAATAAAATGGGTCAAATTGAGTCAAGGACAAGTCACTCCAGGTGTGAAAAAGAATCAAATTAACCCTACACTCACCTCATGCAAGCACTGTCCGCTTCTTTGCAGTTTTTCCTCTAATTGATGCACTCTATCCACTGCCTCAGACTCCAGTTGCTGCACCACACGTACCAACATGTTATTCTGCTCTGTTAGGTCATGTATCCATTCCTCTTGCAGTTTAATCTTTTCCTAATAAATCACTGGACGTTAAGTGGTTTAATTTGAGTGTAAAACTCACCATTAAGCAGCCCCCATCAGCTTGGGCTTCAATCTGAGTCAGACGGTCCTGGAAGAGTCTGTTAAACTGGCTAATAATTTCGAGGGAGTTGGGCTCCCCGCAAATACCATCTCCCATGGGGATTGGACACCCTTTCGACATACTATAGTGGAGTAAATGGTAATTTACAAATTAAAAACGTTAAATTTTTGTTGAAAAGCAATCTGTCTGTTAAATTTGAAGTCCAAGCCTACTACAACCTACCTATCAACAAAAAAAGGTAATATGTTCCTGGCCTGGATTCACTGATTTATTTAGCAAATTTCAACCTTTTTTCTTAACTAAAACTCAGCTTATTAATTTTTTTTCATGTTTTATTATTTATTTACATGAAAAGTGATAAAAATAATCATGACAGTATGGTTGAAACTACCATTTTGTAAATTTTGACATTTGACAGATTGTTTAGTAGAGCTGGGCACTTTTAAGAAGACACCATCATGAATTATTAGAATAAACACAGACAAATCAGAAAAACTATTTATTATTCATAAAAACGTTGAAATCACAGTTATTAAAGCCCTATCAAAAATCACTGAACTGTTTGTGATTTCTGTCAGCATAATTGTGCCTGGATATTACATTAAAACTAGTAAAAATAAAATACATGTGTTCTTTGAATAGGCTCTACCACTAACCTATTATGGCAAAACCCATAAAACTAATTAACAAAACAAAAATAACTTTTTCTCATAAAAAAACAATTTGGACCTAAATGTGATCCTTAGATGCGAGACCGTTGCGTTGAACCAAAGCGTTACGATTTTCTTTCAGGGTGTCCACCAGTTTTTTTACAAAGGGATGCTCGAATTTCCCCTCCAGATTGTCAAAATATTCTTGACACTTCAAAGGGGTGTTGTCCCGTTTCTCGTATTCCGCGGCCGTGAAAAGCAAATCAAATCGGTCCAAATCCTTGATAAATTTGGCTTCTGGGGTTTCCTTAGCCTCATACTCTTTGTACAAGTTGTAGATTTGAAGCCCTGCAGTACCTTCAAAATTCATTAAAAAGAGTCTGAGTGACCAAATACAGAATTTACCAATGTGGCTAGTAATTTCCTTCATTGCCTCATCCTCTCTCTGATGTTTTACATCCTCAGGGATGTTGTCATGGGGTGTGATGTCACCAACAATTGACTCAGCCAAGTCATGGACTAGAGCCAGTTGCACACATTTTATGCGGTCCAGCTTGGAATCATTCCCCAGTAAGAAGGTCATCATAGACATTGCATACATATGCCCTATTGTAATTTATAAAAAATAACACACACAAAAAAAATTGAAAGTCTTACCAGAAATGGATTCATGGTTGTCCACTTTAGTAAAATGCCACCCACGACGTGGCAAATGTTTTAAATTGTTGACAAACTCCAGGAATTTCAACACTTCTGCAGGGTTTAGGTTCTCCATATTAAAATAATTTTTAGTTACCGAATTAATTACGTCGCAAAACTACTATTTTTAACTGCCACACCCTGCAATCACTTCGCTTTCACTCATTAGATAACTACCGATATCTAAGGCTTGAAATGCACAAAATAAAAAATTCCTTTGAGTATTGCAATTTTCTATTTGGATTTTTGGGGGTTTATTGGTTCTCTTGATTGGTTTGGTTGAGGTTAGTTTTGTCCCGCCATTATTTTGTCGTTCAGTGTCTATGTTGTCACGTGACAATGTTATACAGTCAATTAATGCGGTCATGTGACGTGTGAAAATAATCTTTAGTGTCAACTATCACTACTGTCAGTTTTTTTTTAAATTAACCTCACATTTATTGTTGTGTTTTTATGCCCCAAACCATAATAACATTTTCCTAGAGAAAATGGCTAGTGAAACATTACCGAAACAGGAATTCTACCTCAGCGGTGCCAGATACTGGTCTCAAGTACCGCCAACCGTCAACGGAATGCTGGGGGGCTTTGCCAACATCTCAACCACCGACATTCAAAGTTCCAAATCACTACTGAAGCAACTGTTTAGTTCCAAACAACCACCAGGCCGAAGCTACGCTTTAGATTGTGGGGCTGGCATTGGCCGAATCACTAAATTCCTCCTGTCCAACTTGTTTGATCATGTTGACTTGGTGGAACAAAACCCTGATTTCCTGGAGACTGCCAAAGGTTACCTGGGGCCCAGTTTGCTAGACAAAAAAATCGGACCAATGTTTCCTGTTGGGTTACAAGACTTCCAGCCTGAGTTGGGCAAGTATGATGTTATATGGGTGCAGTGGGTGCTGGGACACTTGACTGATGAGGATTTTGTCAACTTTTTCACCAAATGCCAGTGAGTGGTTTGCTTTTAATTTATTCACAAAATAGTGATTTAGGGTGTGTTTTCAGAAGGGGGCTGAAGCAAAATGGGGTGATAGTGGTTAAAGAGAATGTAACTTCAAGTGAAATAGTTGAAACTGATAAAACAGACTCTTCAGTAACCAGACCTTTTGGGTTACTGAAATCCTTATTTGCTAAAGCCGGTCTGGACTGTGATAGGGCAGTTAAACAACACAATTTTCCTAAAGGTTTGTACACAGTGTATATGTTTGTGCTTAAACCTAAATTGGTGAAAAGTTGTCAGGACTTGACAGTTTAAACAGTGTTCTTTTTGTGTATTTATTTAAATTATAATTACCAGGGAGGAGTGATTTTCTTGACAGTTGTTCATTGTGATGGTGAATGCGCTGCTTTTACAATAAAATAAAAATTCTGACCAGTGTATAGTAAAGTAGTTTCTAGGTTATTGTAATTGTGATAATACAAGTTCTTGAACCTTTTTGAAGAAAAATCAGGGGCACGCGTCGTCAACGCAGCAGGGTAGCGCGAGGCGTTGCACCTTGCCTTGACGGGGGGGAGGGGGGCTCCCGGTCATCACCTGTATACCAGTATGAATGTGTGGCAGGTGCCCACTATAATACACATCTCGCCAGGTCTGGCTCTTAAGAATGGGCGCTTGAAACTTAATAATAACCATTACAACCCTTTTAAAGTGTCTGGTTGGTTTATATTGGAATTGTACACATTTTTGAAACACTCTGTATGTAAGGCAGTTTTATCAAAAGGATGGTTACATTTGTGGACAGAATTACAAAATTTCTGCAATGTTACCCATTTTTCATTAAAGCCAGCTGTACTGACAGTGATTAATAATTGTCATTAAGACACTAATTAACTCTTTCTCTTTCTCTAACCAGGTTTACGGTTAAAATTGAAAAAAATTGCGTGGTTGTGAACTTGTGAAGAAGAGCTCCTTTAACGCGTGCCGTAAACAACTGTCGAGACCAAAAAAAATGAAAGCAAATCCATGGGACACACCTGGCTATTTCTGTCCTTGTCGCACCACAACTGAGATAAGTAACTGCAATTTTCGGTGGGTAATTATGGCAACAATGTAGTCCCTTAAAAAAGTTTCATTAAAAGCAAAATAATTCTCTTTTAACTAACAGTAACAGTCACGCCTGTTGGCATTGCTGATTTACAAACATCGATATTCCATAAACGTGCACGGCAAAACAAAAACCCACAATCCTATAAAATACCTCCGATATGTTGAAGTGTATTATGTCCTCTGGAAATTAATCAAACCCATCAGAGAGAGAAAAAAACAACGTGGAATCGCATCAGTAATTCCAAAGCGGATTTACTTGATCGATATAAAATATCTATTCGAGAAAAAATCGACCACCGTACGAGAAACTCGATCAACAATAAAATAATAAGCCATAAAGCGAACTGATGACTGTGATAAGACCAGAAAAAGCGGTCGCAGTTTGAAATTGTAAAGCTCACGCTGGCAAAGGAATACCAATATCGACAATTTTTAATTCATCGATATGAAAAAAAGCGAATTTATTCCACGTCTTTGCAAGGAATTAAATTCAAAAATAAATTTATACTACTGATTTATCGATTCAGAATTATGATGTTTGAGGTTTTTTTGCGTGTGCACCATATACTGTCATATTATAAACCGCGTTTTTGCGACCTATTTCAGTACAACATAATTTATTAAAACCTGAAGTTTCATATTATATAGTTTTGGTCCATTTGACAAACACCCTGTATGTATGACAGTAACCTGAAAAACGTATTAATTACTTATTTTCATATTACTAGTGTCAAAAATATTAATACTGTTTTTACGAGAGCATCCGGCGTTACGTCATCAGTGTGATTTTAAGATTAGCAAATGACACTTGACAGAAACTTATTATTGAATGACAGTGTTTCAGTTGTTTACCGATTTGACAACAGGTAAGAAACACCGCGGAAAAATTAAATCAGTATCGTTATATTCGTTTTATAATTTTACTTGAATACTCCACTATAGTATGTCGAAAGGGTGTCCAATCCCCATGAGAGATGGTACTCCCTCGAAATTATTAGCCAGTTTAACAGACTCTTCCAGGACCGTCTGATTTAGATTGAAGCTCAAGCTGATGGGGGCTGCTTAATGGTGAGTCTTACACTCAAATTAAACCACTTAACGTCCAGGGATTTATTAGGAAAAGATTAAACTGCAAGAGGAATGGATACATGACCTAACAGAGCAGAATAACATGTTGGTACGTGTGGTGCAGCAACTGGAGTCTGAGGCAGTGGATAGAGTGCATCAGTTAGAGGAAAAACTTGTTGAAACAGTTGTGTGATAAATTTTAAATTAAAACCTGAGACACAGTAAGTAAATGCCATGAATTTAAACCTAAAACAAAGCGATAAGAGGCTCTTTTACTTTAGGTGATGAAAACCACCTGTGTGTTTATTATTTTCTTGATGGTTAACCTCTAAATTAAGGTAAGCAGCATGAAATACCACAAAACAGCCACAGTTCGTCTTCACTGACTTGTTTAGACATTCAGTGAAGACAATCCACACAAAATAATAACCAAATTTAAGTTGTAAGGGGAAAAGTTTGAAGAAACTGTCAAGAAACGTCAAACCACCATTTTGAATGGCGCTGCTGGCATGGCCAACGCGGAATTTAGCTGGTTAAAGAACGTACGTTCAAAATTCCGTTTCGCTCAGTTCACAAGTATTAGACAAGGAACACGCAATGATCAAATGTCATGTGATTGTGACTGTATTCCATAGGACAAAGTACACACACTCGATTAAAAGCGTGTATTATTAATGATGGGTTAGTGTAGAAACTGGTAGAATTTCCGAAAATGTTAACACATTACGGTTAACGCGAAATAACAGCGATTTGCATTAAACAATCATTAATTAATTTACCAATTTTACGCAGGGCTACCATATTACACACGCAGACATTTGAAGGAAAAAAAACTATTTATCAATTACGGACGTATCACATTAATAATCAGCTTTCTATAATAGGGGGGGGGGGCGAGAGGGGGGAAATGATTGTGATAGAGGACAGAGAGGAAAAAAAACCTGAAAAATGACAAATGGTCCCTTTGAATGCCGTTTCGATTGTGCACCAAGTTTAATACCACAAATTAACATATACTTATGTAATAACAATGGCGCATTTACATGTCCCCGTCATATACATTAATGATTTATTATTCGACAGTTCTTTGATAAGCGATTTTGGTTGGTTAATAAGACACAATTTCCGGTTTGTTTTTTTGAAGTTTTACAAACAAATTTTAACGACTATTTTTAATTTCAGGAAATAAAGACGTCACAGACTGGACAACATTCCGGATCGTTCGTTGGGACAATTAAAAAGCCAAAAGATACGTTTAGTGTACAAAAAAAACGGACGGTTAAAGCATTTTTGGCTTGAAATGTGAATACCTTAAATGTCCCCCCGACAAAATATTCGACCATTGATTTTTGTTCTATAAAATTACGCTCAAGTATTTCGACTGACCGCATTTAACTGGAAATCGTATTGACGAACAAGGCGAGGTTCCATTATTTTCCGTTTTTTTTTTTGCTGCTGCAAGTTGGTACCACAATGACGTTCGACCAATATGGCGCGTTTTATTTATTGATTCGAGCGCCGATTGGTCGGCTTTTTAATCATCCGTCGCGGTAATTGCAACTTGAAAATCTTGTCTAACGTTCAATTTGCACGAGAGAGATGGAAACTAGTTTTTAAATTGATTTTCATTAAGCAATTGGAAGAAATCTGCAACTGTTGCAATTTTTGTTTTATTAACAAGCTTAAATTAGGTTTCTAACCTTAAAAGTCACAGTGACTAAATTTTACCAGGAGATTTATGTCAGGGCTGTCATTAATTTGAAAAGTCATAAATCTGAATCACTACTGACTCTGAGTTTAGTAGTTTATTACGAACATTTTTCCTCTCTTTCAAATTTTTCGTAACTTTCACCGTTTTCGAGTTATTTAGCAAAAACTGGTTTGATGCAACAAATCTACTTTTCATGCACACCTTGTATACTGGAAGCTAAAACGATCCTGTAAACTTACAGGGTTGGGTTAAGGAGTTGATTAGGACCATTTTTAGTATCTTACAATGTCTTTGTAACTTTTGCCGTTTTTAAGTTATTTAGCAAAAAACTGGTTTGGTGCAACAAATATTTAAAGCAGTTGAAATTGTGGTCTTTAAAGGGCAGTCAGGGACAAAATCGCTTGTAAAACCCACTTGGAATGAGAAAATTACTGTTTTAAGTACATTTTTGGAATCCTCATTAAATTTCCTATCCAATATCCTGAAAAAACACTATAAAATCAGGTACAGTAAGGGAAAAAAGCGGTGTCAAAGTTTGAACTACCAGAAACACAGTTTGAAAGGACAGTCAGGGACAAAATCACTTATAAAACCCGCTTGGAGTAAGAAAATGACTGTTTTAAGCACATTTTTGGAATCGTTATTAAATTTCCTAACTAATGACATAAACAAACACTACAAAATTAGGTACAGTCAGGGAGAAAAGCAGTGTCAAAATTTGAAAGGACAGTCAGGGACAAAATCGCCTGTAAAACCCACTTGGAGTAAGAAAATGATTGTTTTAAGCACATTTTTGGAATCGTCATTAAATTTCCTAACTAATGACATAAACAAACACTACAAAATCAGGTACAGTCAGGGAGAAAAGCTGTGTCAAAATTTGAAAGGACAGTCAGGGACAAAATCGCCTGTAAAACCCACTTGGAGTAAGAAAATGACTGTTTTAAGCACATTTTTGGAATCCTCATTAAATTTCCTAACTAATGACATAAACAAACACTACAAAGTCAGGTACAGTCAAGGAGAGAAGCGGTGGCAAAGTTTGAACTACCAGAAACACAGTTTGAAAGGACAGTCAGGGACAAAATCACTTATAAAATCCACTTGGAGTAAGAAAATGACTGTTTTAAGCACATTTTTGGAATCCTCATTAAATTTCTTAACTAATGACATAAACAAACACTACAAAATCAGGTACAGTCAGGGAGAAAAGCAGTGTCAAAATTTGAAAGGACAGTCAGGGACAAAATTGCCTGTAAAACCCACTTGGAGTAAGAAAATGATTGTTTTAAGCACATTTTTGGAATCGTTATTAAATTTCCTAACTAATGACATAAACAAACATTACAAAATCAGGTACAGTCAAGGAGAAAAGCTGTGTCAAAATTTGAAAGGACAGTCAGGGACAAAATCGTCTGTAAAACCCACTTGGAGTAAGAAAATGACTGTTTTAAGCACATTTTTGGAATCCTCATTAAATTTCCTAACTAATGACATAAACAAACATTACAAAATCAGGTACAATCAAGGAGAAAAGCAGTGTCAAAATTTGAAAAGACAGTCAGGGACAAAATTGCCTGTAAAACCCACTTGGAGTAAGAAAATGACTGTTTTAAGCACATTTTTGGAATCCTCATTAAATTTCTTAACTAATGACATAAACAAACACTACAAAATCAGGTACAGTCAGGGAGAAAAGCAGTGTCAAAATTTGAAAGGACAGTCAGGGACAAAATTGCCTGTAAAACCCACTTGGAGTAAGAAAATGATTGTTTTAAGCACATTTTTGGAATCGTCATTAAATTTCCTAACTAATGACATAAACAAACATTACAAAATCAGGTACAGTAAGGGAGAAAAGCTGTGTCAAAATTTGAAAGGACAGTCAGGGACAAAATTGCCTGTAAAACCCACTTGGAGTAAGAAAATGATTGTTTTAAGCACATTTTTGGAATCCTCATTAAATTTCTTAACTAATGACATAAACAAACACTACAAAATCAGGTACAGTCAGGGAGAAAAGCAGTGTCAAAATTTGAAAGGACAGTCAGGGACAAAATTGCCTGTAAAACCCACTTGGAGTAAGAAAATGATTGTTTTAAGCACATTTTTGGAATCCTCATTAAATTTCCAAACTAATGACATAAACAAACACTACAAAATCAGGTACAGTCAGGGAGAAAAGCGGTGTCAAAATTTGAACTACCAGAAACACACAGTATTTGTAATTTCACCGGTAAAATTTTGTAATAATTAAATTTTGACAGCTGACAAAAATCTGTAAAGTTCTTTAATTGTAGGCTTGCATCTTCACGGGAAGGAAAAATGACAGCTGTCACATTTAACTGTCAATATTTAAAACTGTCGTATCAAGTTGTAAAAGTGTGAAACATTTCACCGGTTTATGGGAGGGATTTTTGACAGTTGAACGGAAATGACAGGCAAGCAATAACGGTGCTATTTATGACAGCTGTCACTTTGTCCTTATCATTGCAAATTATTAAATACAGGGTGGTCCGCCATGAACCGTATAATATGGAACACCATATTCTTGTTCCCTGTCTAAAATTAGGAAAGTTTATTAAGTTATTTGAAAAATTAAAAATACTTTCTAAAACAAACAGAAATAAATGACTTTCTATCTCTATACACGTCACAATGACGTAATTGAACAAAATAGTCGTAAGGAAAAACAGAATTTAATGACATTTCAGACAGTTTTAGTGACACTGCCAGTGGCGTAGATTTAGCAACGCTGTTTTTGCGGGGGTTTTACGTCACAAACATGACTAGTGCGACGTCATCGCAATTTAGTTTGGTTTTCTCTGTATCTCCCAGCCCAGATCAGTTTCAGCCGATCAAATTACCAGGAGAGTCATTTGTAAGGTGCACCTTTAATAAAGTAAAAATTGTTTTACGAATTTGGCGAGGTAATAAAGTGCGGAGGACGAAGATTGATTTATGTATTAATTCGTTAAGTTTACGGTTAACGGTTAAGGGGGCACCTGCCTTTCGGCGCTTCTCTGTCTATATATTTTGGTCCCGGTCCAGTTAAGCCCCTTTCGTATTTATTATATCGCTTAATTACGAACATTTACGGCGAGATTATACCAAACCAGGATATTTTCCGGTTTGGTGGTAATTTTGCAATTTTCTTAAAATGTTAGCGCCGAACCGATTATTACCGAATTTGGTACGGCCGCCATTATACGTAATATCTCCTTTACGTGCAAACCGAAAAATTTTCTACAAAAACTGTTTTATGGGGAATTTAATTCTAAACCAAAAGTGTATCATGCAATTTTTGGTGTAAATGAAGAGCAAAGGAGATATCAGCCAAAAACCAGTCTAATTGACTGTTGACGTCTCCCAAGCAAAAAACCTTTGAATTTACCCATAATGCAATTACTAAGTACCTCCCCCTGCATAAATAATTCAGGACTAAATTGAATGTTTGTTGGTTCACTCTGTATATAATTGACAGCTTGGATGTGTCAAATTTGGGTCTCGTCAATTTATTTCACTTTCTTAACAATAATTAATCATCCGGATGGTACCGTTATCTTGGGCCAATTTCAGGCGAATTTTAATTGCAACCGAACATCTGCAGGGTTAAAATCCGGTCAGTCAAAGGGCCATAATGACCCCGGAAGGATATTTTTTGCACCAAACGTGCGTCTAGTAGGCCTAACGGTAGTCGGAAAGGGCGTTGGATTGTCTAGGCGTTGCCAAATCAGCTGAAAAACATGCAACTTTGGATGTAATTAAACATTTTTTTGGCGCGTCCATAAAAGGACTCGGTACGCGGACACACCCCGTATAGCAGGTTGTTCCAGGAACGGTTTAAGATCGAGGAGAACAGCCTCTTAAGTATCGCCGATGCACATCAGTATTTTTATGGGATTTAAACATTTTTCAATACTTTTTCTTGGACGTAATTGCAATTTTGATTTCCCCGTAATTTTTTGACCATCGAAACGTCCGACCATCACGTCGCAACGAAAACGGTTTAGAAGAATTCGTTCTCGGAATGGTGGCCCGACCGAAAACCACATTTTCGTTCCGTAAAAAATAGTTGTGGTCGTTTTGGTTTACTTTTTGCAGTTTGTACACTAATTCCTAATATGCCCACCAATTTGAACCACCCTGTAACTGTCAAAATGACCAAATTAATAAAGGTCAGTCAAAACTGACTTTTATATGTCAATGGATGGAAAATAAAATGTGTTGATAGGTTGCTTCGTTTGGCCGCCAGAGGGCTCCAAAGCTCTCATTTCATTAAAAGATTCTTTTTTTTTTAAATCGGGTAGGTACAGCCCCGATACTTGGCACATGATTGCCAAATCTAGGGTAGTAGCAAAACTGTAGAAATACAATCATAAGGTCGATTTTCGCTTGCGCTAACTGGCCAACATAACGCAAAACCCATTAGGATAGTCGTGGTGTTTCAGGCAAATTTGAGCCTTATGAAAATTCAGTCATTTGCAAGAATCGTTTTTCATAAAAGCTTCCAAGCATTTCGTGGTAGACCTAGTAAGTCACGTGACCGTGTTTTCCTAGTCAAATTAGTTTTGTTAGTCAAAACATGTTTGTGCTGCACCCTGTCACTAAACCGGAAATAACACGTGTATTTGTAGTACTTTGTATTTACTTTTATATGTCGATGGACAGCCAATGAAATGAGCTTCCAATTGACGTATAAAAATCGTTTGGTTAGTGGTACCGTTTGTCCGCTAGAGGGCATCAAAGTTGACTCATTTTTTCATGACTTTTTTGGTGCATTTTTTCGTGTAATCGTCAATAACTTGCTTATTTGCTACACTTTGTATAATATTTTACATGTCAATAGATAGCCAATGAAATGAGCTTCCCATTGACGTATAAAAATAGGTTGGTTAGTAGTACCGTTTGTCCGCTAGAGGGCATCAAAGTTGACTAATTTTTTCATGACTTTTTTGGTGCATTTTTTCGTTCAATCGTTAATAACTTACTTATCTGCTACACTTTGTATAATATTTTACATGTCAATAGATAGCCAATGAAATGAGCTTCCAATTGACGTATAAAAATAGGTTGGTTAGTGGTACCGTTTGTCCGCTAGAGGGCATCAAAGTTGACTCATTCTTTCATGACTTTTTTGGTGCATTTTTTTGTTTAATCGTCAATAACTTACTTTTTTGCTACACTTTGTATAAGCTTTTATATGTCAATGGATAGCCAATCAAACGGGCTTCCAATTGACGTATAAAAATCGATTGGTTAGTGGTACCGTTTGTCCGCTAGAGGGCATCAAAAATTAGCTCATTTTTTCATGACATTTTTGGTGCATTTTTTTGTTCAATCGTCAATAACTTACTTATCTGCTACACTTTGTATAAACTTTTATATGTCAATGGATAGCCAATGAAATGAGCTTCCAATTGACGTATAAAAATAGGTTGGTTAGTGGTACCGTTTGTCCGCTAGAGGGCATCAAAGTTAACTAATTTTTTCATGACTTTTTTAGTGCATTTTTTTGTTTAATCGTCAATAACTTGCTTATTTGCTACACTTTGTATAAGCTTTTATATGTCAATGGATAGCCAATGAAATAAGCTTCCAATTGACGTATAAAAAATCGATTGGTTAGTGGTACCGTTTGTCCGCTAGAGGGCATCAAAGTTGACTCATTCTTTCATGACTTTTTTGGTGCATTTTTTTGTTTAATCGTCAATAACTTACTTTTTTGCTACACTTTGTATAAGCTTTTATATGTCAATGGATAGCCAATCAAACGGGCTTCCAATTGACGTATAAAAATCGATTGGTTAGTGGTACCGTTTGTCCGCTAGAGGGCATCAAAAATTAGCTCATTTTTTCATGACATTTTTGGTGCATTTTTTTGTTCAATCGTCAATAACTTACTTATCTGCTACACTTTGTATAAACTTTTATATGTCAATGGATAGCCAATGAAATGAGCTTCCAATTGACGTATAAAAATAGGTTGGTTAGTGGTACCGTTTGTCCGCTAGAGGGCATCAAATTTAACTCATTTTTTCATGACTTTTTTGGTGCATTTTCTCGTTCAATCGTCAATAACTTGCTTATTTGCAACACTTTGTATAAGTTTTTATACGTCAATAGATAGCCAATGAAATGAGCTTTCTAAAAATATCCCAATTTGGTTAATAGGTTGGACGATTCGGCCACTAGAGGGCGTCAAACTGTCAAATGTCCTGGTCATACTGGCTGGTTTCCTAAATGTGTTTTGTACGTCTACGGGTCAAGTAAATTTGTTATTTCAATGACAGTTTTGCAGAAAAGTTATTGCTAGGTATGCAACCCAACATACAGGTATTAATGGTCGGTTAAGAGAAATGTTATCTTTCGTAAATTGTGCTGCTAGTTACTGAATACCTTCATCAGCCCCATTACGTAAAACAATGTTAATTAGTCATATTTCAATTGCCTGGGGGGGAAAGATTAACCACGTAACAAACGAGGAGGACCAATCAAAAAAGCGAATTACACCAAAGAACGGAATCGATTAACGATTTTTGCAATTTCTGATCAACTTCCTGCTCGCACTGATAACAATCGCGGACGGTTATCGTAATTATTACACGATGGAAACACCTTTACAGCTGATCCGAGCTTGACCTACATCAAAACAATGCACACACACACGTTTCCGTATAAGGACCGACCGAAAAATGCAACCAGGGATCATTAACGATTAATATTCGAGCAGAAGACACGCGATCCGGACACCTAGAAAAAGAAATATACAGGGCGAACCAAACTGTGTTATTTTAGTAGCCTAGAAAAAGCAAACACCCTCTGTTTGTATTATTATTAGAGTCCAGATTTCTAGAAATTTAGCTTTTTGTAAATAATGTTATATTTAATGAAAGTAAATGGAAAAAATTTCACACTGTTAACTCAAACCGTTTTTGAGATATTTAGAAAAATGTCCGTAAAAAGGTAATCAAGTTTGACGCCCTCTAGCGGCCAAACGAGGTAAGTTAGCGATGCCCGCTCAACGTCACGTGATAGCTTCAATCATTAGCTACTTACGATCATTTAATGTGTCTACACGAAACGTTTCAAATAATCAAGTTATTTGCGATTTTTTGGGAAAATGCACCGAAATTTTGTCCAAATGAAGGTTTTTCCTGGCCTACTATACAGGTGTGGTAAATCCAAAAGCGACCATAAGAAAACCGTGTAACGGACAGAGAAACGTAGGTAATTGCATGCGCGGGAGAAAGACAGAAAACGAAAAAAATATCAAGTAGGCCATATTTTTAGCGCGCTGTTGTCAAACGCCGTAAGTAAGTTTGTCGAGGGTATTGGATTTTGGCAACAGCGTACTGAAAATATGGCCTACTTGATATTTTTTTCGTTTTCTGTCTTTCTCCCGCGCATGCAATTACCTACGTTTCTCTGTCCGTTACACGGTTTTCCTATGGTCGCTTTTGGATTTACCCTTAAAGTTGTTTTTAGTAAATAACTCGAAAACGGCTAGATTTACATAAAAACTGCAAGAGTACAAAATTATTCCTAATGACCCACTAAACCAAACTACGTAACGTTTGAACTTTAATTCAGTTGCCTGTATACAGGGTGTGCACGAAATTGTTAGTGGGTCATTATTTTTGCTCACCCTGTACACAATTTTTTTGAGACAATTTTTTGCTTTACACTGCTGAAAAGAGCAGTTTAAGACGATTCTTTTGAGTGCTTGAACCACCCTAAACTCCGAAAAATAACCAAGATACAGGGTGTTCAAGTTTTGGACTAATTTTCGGTAAAAAGTGCATCAAAGTAGTTTTTGGAAAATATCTCGAAAACGGTTAGATTTACATAAAAACTGCAAGAGTGCAAAATTGTTCCTAATGACCCACTAAACCAAACTACGTAACTTCCCCATTTGAAAAGGGAGAGTTATGAAAATTGTATACAATATTCTAGACACTTTGAAACCAATTTCGGTGAAACTGATCGAAAAATTCTTCTTGAATCACCTGGTATACGGTCCGATTATCAGGAATGTAATTGGTCGGTTATTGTCGAGCAAAGTGCACATTTTGTCCACGTGCAGGCTGTTACGATGCAGATGCGCCCTACGACACATTCGAAGAAAGCCAAAAAACCATTTGGTGTAGTTGTTCCGGTCCCAAACAGCTGTTCCTGCATCGCAGGAATGCTTTATCATTTTATTGCAATCCGTTTACGTCACTGTACTCTTTGACGTCTGTGATACACGTAAATTCAAATAAAATTGCAACGACGTCACGTCTGGTGGTTTGCGTCAAAACTCTCACACAAATTAAGACATTTTTAAAGGGTATTGTTGTTATGTTTACATTTATGAAAAAACAATACGGAACGCTCTTTGCTTTTGTCACTTCGGTACACACTCCATTGCAATATTTGACATTGACAATTCACGTCCATAGCCGCCTATTTTGTCATTTTATAATTCGTTTCCAGACGCGTATCTAAAGATCATATGTGACCTCCCTGTGGTAATCACTCTCGTTTATTAATTAGTATTGGAGGAAATTGAGTTCTAACTGAGAGCTCCTTGAAGTAGGTAAGGTTGAAATTTGCTTGAAACAAATTAGTGTACTACCATATAAAGAATGGGCTGTAGTGACAAACGAAATTACACCTTATTAATAGAAGTTAGTTAAACCATCCAGCAGGGCAGTTTTGATCATTATTTTTTTTTTTTAAGGAAAACCAACATAATTATGGTACGGTTCGGACCGTGATTGGTCAGACAGTGACGGTACCGTCAGCGTTTCCACGAAATAATGTCTTTAGCTGCTAATGGGGCTAATTAGTCGACTCTGAGATTGTCGCAATGGGCTGCTCTTTTCCATATTCGAGACGGTCGCGCGTTTGCACGTGCCAATTAAACGATATTATGCCTGATTAGGTGTTCTCTGTCAAGATCCGGTACCGCTTTGATATGTACGTTTCAGAAACCCCGGCCAACTAGAACCGCTTGACAGTCAGCGCCATTTTTTTTTTTTTAAATTGACAAAAAACGCCAGTGTGCTGTGGTTTGACGCCCTCTAGCGACCAAACTGTCAAAGGGTGACATTCAGGCAGGTGTTTGCTTCATTCGTCAATTGTCAAGAAAACTAATTTTCTACTCTGGATAGGAAATCAAACACACACAAACTATCATGAATTTCATGTATTTTCAAAAAAAATATTCGATAAAATACAGGGGAATATGATATAAAAATGTTTCTAGTAAATTTTAAATTATCCTTAATACACCTTGGTCCAAGTAAAACAAATTCAGCTCATTATATGTACAAATTGGCCTAAGTTTATACAAATCTTTGGTTTTTCAGCTGTATGAGGTTTTACTAAACAGAACGAGTCCAGTGCTGATCTTTTTAGTAAAACCCCCCCGTAAAGTGCAAAAAAAATACAGAGTGCTTGAAAAATAACAAAAACCCAAAATTGTTGCACTTTTTTTTTCCTTTAAATGGTAACGGTTTATACAATATTTGGTGGTTTGAGTGAAAAGTAAAATTGGGGCTATAAAAGTCCAGACTAGAAAGAAAAAAGAGAGAGACAGCAACTTAAACTACATCAAAAACCTTTACAATAGTACACTTAAATACAAGTTTCCAGGACGGATTCGTTAAATATGGCAACACGGACACGGGCTGTCAAATGTAAAAAAAAAAAATGGCACTTGGTCGTACAGTGTTGTCGCTTCTTTGTACTCGCTTTTTAGACGTTGTTGTTGTTGTTGTTCTGGGTGGTCAGTTCGCCGGAACGGTACATGGAATTGATGACCGATTCCGGAACGGTCGGATGTTGCGATTCCCGATGCCGTCTCAAATCCACCTTTCTCTGGAACGATTTGTCGCACAGACCGCACGAAAACGGCTTGTAACCGGTGTGTTTACGCATGTGCGTAATGAGATTCGACGATTGGCTGAACGCCTTCGAACAAACCACGCACTTGTGCGGTTTCTCGCCTGCAACAAGGAAATAGTTGTAATTAGTAGTTTTTCTGCACCCCCTGTATAGTAGCCGCATTGACGGACCGGGAAACTTCCAGGGACTAGTTTAGCGGTTTTTTACCAACATTTTTGCTCCCTATCAAATTTTTCGAAATTTTCACCGTTTCTGAGTTATTTAGCAAAAACTGATTTAATGCAACAAAATTTTTGAACACCCTGTAACTCGGTTGTTTTCGGGAGTTCAGGAAGGTTGAACCATTCAAATTAACCGTTTTGAGCTCCTCTTGTCAGTGGTGAAGAGTAAAAAATTGTATCTGAAAAATTGCGTACAGGGTGACCAAAAATAATGAACCACCATACTTTTCTTGCACACCCTGTATACTAGATGCAAAAACAGTCCTGCAAATTTACAAGGTTGGGTTAAGGAGTTGATTAGGAACATTTTTGGTCTCTTTAAATTTTTTTGTAACTTTAACCATTTGCGAGTTATTTAGGAAAAACGGTTTAGTGCGACAAATTTACAAATCAGTGAAATTGTAATCTGAAATCTGACAGTTAGGGACAAAATTGCCTGTAAAACCCACTTGGAGTAACCGAATCATGTTTTTAGGCACATTTTTGGAATTCTCATTAAATTTCCTATCTAATGACATAAAAAGCACTAAAAAATTGAGTACAGTAGGGGAGAAAAGTGGTGTCAAAGTTAGAAACACAATTTTCAAAGACACTCAGGGACAAAATCGCTTGTAAAACCCACTTGGAATGAGAAAATGACTGTTTTAAGTACATTTTTGGAATCCTCATTGAATTTCCTATCTAATGACTTAAAAAACGCTACAAAATCAGGTATAGTAAGGGAAAAAAGCAGTGTCAAAGTTTGAACTACCAGAAACACAGTTTGAAAGGACAGTCAGGGACAAAATCACTTATAAAACCCACTTGGAGTAAGAAAATGACTGTTTTAAGCACATTTTTGGAATCGTCATTAAATTTTCTAACTAATGACATAAACAGAAACTACAAAATCAGGTACAATCAGGGAGAAAAGCAGTGTCAAAATTTGAAAAGACAGTCAGGGACAAAATTGACTTTAAAACCCAATTGGAGTAAGAAAATGACTGTTTTAAGCACATTTTTGGAATCCTCATTAAATTTCCTAACTAATGACATAAACAAACACTACAAAATCAGGTACAGTCAGGGAGAAAAGTTGTGTCAAAATTTGAAAGGACAGTCAGGGACAAAATTGCCTGTAAAACCCACTTGGAGTAAGAAAATGACTGTTTTAAGCACATTTTTGGAATCGTCATTAAATTTTCTAACTAATGACACAAACAGAAACTACAAAATCAGGTACAATCAGGGAGAAAAGCAGTGTCAAAATTTGAAAAGACAGTCAGGGACAAAATTGACTTTAAAACCCAATTGGAGTAAGAAAATGACTGTTTTAAGCACATTTTTGGAATCGTCATTAAATTTGCTAACTAATGACATAAAACACCTTAAAAAATTGAGTACAGTCAGGGAGAAAAGTGGTGTGAAAGTTAGAACTGTCAGAAACACAATTTTCAAAGACACTCAGGGACAAAATCGCTTGTAAAACCCACTTGGAGTAAGAAAATGACTGTTTTAAGCACATTTTTGGAATCGTCATTAAATTTCCTAACTAATGACATAAACAAACACTACAAAATCAGGTACAGTCAGGGAGAAAAGCTGTGTCAAAATTTGAAAGGACAGTCAGGGACAAAATTGCCTGTAAAACCCACTTGGAGTAAGAAAATGACTGTTTTAAGCACATTTTTGGAATCGTCATTAAATTTGCTAACTAATGACATAAAAAACCCTAAAAAATTGTACAGTCAGGGAGAAAAGTGGTGTCAAAGTTAGAACTGTCAGAAACACAATTTTCAAAGACACTCAGGGACAAAATCGCTTATAAAACCCACTTGGAATGAGAAAATGACTGTTTTAAGCACATTTTTGGAATCCTCATTAAATTTCCTATCTAATGACATAAAAAATACTACAAAATCCGGTAAAATCTTGGAGAAAAGTGATAACAAAGTATAAACTGTCAGAAAGACGGTTTGAAAGGTCCAAATCGCCTGTAAAACCCGCTTAGAGTGAGAAAATGACTGTTTTAAACACATTTTTGGAATCCTCATTAAATTTCCTATTCAATAACTCGAAAAAAACCTTAAAAAATTTAGTACAGTCAGGGAGAAAAGCAAAAATTGTGTCAAAATTTCCAGAAACACAGTATTTATAATTTACTAGTAATTTACCGCTAAAATTTTCCTGGTAAAATAAAATATTTACTTCCCCATCCCTAGTTGCAATTAAATTGGAAAAAAAGAATGCTTAATCTAACCTAACCTCAATCTACTGTTGGTATCTCTGACAAGAACAACTGACAGAAACAACGTCATAGAACAGAGGATTTTTGACAGTTACAGCAGGTCTAATTTTGATCACTGTGTAGCTCTTACAGAGTATTAGAGGCAGTGAAACAAATTAGAGAGCATTTATTACTAGAGTCACTAAAATCGTGAAAAAAAAGCAAAATTGTATTCCTCATAAAAATCTGTAAAAAAGCACTCAAGAAGAAATCTTTCACGTCACTGTCAACTGTCAGAAACAACACCATGGAGCAGAGAGTTGTCATAGAGATGATATATAAATTCTGACAGTTCTTCCGTTATTTTTGACAGTTTTGAAAGTTTCGTCCTGATCGGTTCTTCAGAAGTTTTTTAGGGGATAGAAGCAATACGAAACTGGTAAATTAATTCAAGTAGATAATTTGCGCATTAAATTGAAACCCAAAAAGGGCCCTTTCGCACTTCGTCTGTCCCTCCGTTTAAGAGAAAACGAACACGAACCGGAAGTCTGACGATTTCCGGGACGGCACACGTTTCGAGCACGATAATTATCATCAGGGGGGGTGCATTAGTAAGTATCAAATTTTCGTAAATTGCTCGGACACAATTTTAAAAAACAGTTATTGACCACTCGAAGCGTCATTATGCATCACTCAGTAATAACCGCTTATTGCTAAACTGTACGGACAGTTTAATTATTCAATAACAGGACATTATAACCATCCATTGTCACTTATGATGAATTTAGGATCATTACGTTAATTATAGTGGGACAAAGTGGTTTGTTTAATGCAATCGTACAAAACAGGGACAAAGATCACCATTTTTCATAACTCACTTGATTTCCTTTATTTTATCGGTTTTAATTAATCGAAAAAACACAAAAAACGAACGTTTAATGAGAAAACGCTATTACAGGTGACAATACAAACAGATTGGAATGATGATAAGTTTAATTGAATTGCTGTCAGAAACAAGTCTGAGTGTTTATAATGCAATAGCTCCCTAATGTTGGCTTGTTTGCTCTAGCACTCTAATAGGGGGTTTCTAAGACACAGTGGTCCAAACTGGACCTCTCCGGACGGAGTTACAAGCTGTCAAAGTTTAAGTTTAATAAGAGTGTTTATAGTGCATTAGCTCCCTAATTTTCTTTGCCCAAGTTGCTGGTATACTCTAATTCTAAAGGCTACACAGTGGTCGAAACTAGATCTGTATAACTGTCAAAGTATGCACCATAATTAGTGTGTTCATAGTGCAATAGCTGCCTAATTGATCCCATTTGCTCTAACACTCTAATATGGTTTAAATACCGCCCTAAATGCAATACACTTTGGACTATAAATACTGAAATTTTAATATTTTTAGCTCACTCAGTATAGACGGAGTAAATTTTTTAAATCACCCTGTAGTTAGAGTTACAAAAACGTAGAAATTTGATATTCTCCATTCCTGATGAACCGACCAAGACGAAACTTGGGCCACTAATGCAACACACTTTATTCTATAAATACTGAAATTTTCATATTTTTAGCTCACTCTGTATAGACAGGGTGAATTTTTCCAATAGATCCAGAAAACATACAAATGTCCGTATTTTACGCATTTCCCTTCTACGGAGCGTGGCTCTACTCCTGATGAACCGATCAGGACGAAACATGTAACAACACACTGCCCTATAAACCGCCCAAGTTTCGTTTACGTGACGCTTCTTCAGGCTAATTTCAGTTTTGCCCTAAAACTGTTATTAAAGACCGTTAACGTAAAAACTGGTCAGGTGACGTTAAAAACGATATTTTAACCTTAAAAATAGTCACGTGTTGATTCAGTGTTGAAAACTAAAATTTGCTCACGTGACCATTTGCATTTTAAAGTGAGTTACGTCAGTTTAAACTGAAAAACGGTCACGTGACCATTTGCACCTTAAAAATTGTCACGTGACCATCTGCATTGTAAAGAGTGTCAGCTTTTAAAAATATCAGATTAAACTAAAAAATGGTCACGTGATCCTTTAAATAATTTGACATTTGACAAACATTTTGACATTTAAAACAGCCACGTGACATTTAAAAATAAATTTGATGCTTAAAAATCGTCACGTGACCATCTACATTGCAAAGAAAGTCAAGTGTCTTTAAAAATGTGAGGTTAAACTGAAAAACGGTCACGTGACCCCAATTTTGACATTTAAAATAGTCACGTGACCATTTGCACCTAAAAAAGTGTCACGTGACATTTAAAAATAAATTTGATGCTTAAAAATCGTCACGTGACCATCTGCATTGTAAAGAGTGTCAGTTGAATTTAAAAATATCAGATTAAACTGAAAACTGGTCACGTGATCCTTTAAATAACATTTTGACATTTAAAACAGTCACGTGACATTTAAAAATAAATTTGATGCTTAAAAATCGTCACGTGACCATCTGCATTGTAAAGAAAGTCAGGTATCTTTAAAAATGTGAGGTTAAATTGAAAAACGGTCACGTGACCCTGCAAATAATATTTTGACATTTAAAACAGTCACGTGATCGTTAAAAAACAATTTGACGATTAAAAATCGTCACGTGACCATTTGCACCTTAAAAATTGTCACGCGACATTTAAAAATAAATTTGATGCTTAAAAAATCGTCACGTGACCAGATGAAACTGAAAAACGGTCACGTGACTCTTCAAATAACATTTTAATATTTAAAATAGTCATGTGGCCTTTAAAAATAAATTTGATGTTTAAAAATTGTCACGTGACCATTTGCATTGTAAAGAGAGTCAGGTGTCTTTAAAAACGTAAGATTAAACTGAAAAACGGTCACGTGACCCTTCCAATAACATTTTGACATTTAAAACAGTCACGTGACCGTTAAAAAGCAATTTGATGAATGAAAATCATCACGTGACCATCTGCATTGTAAAGAGTGTCAGTTGGCTTTAAAAATTTCAGATTAAACTGAAAAAGGGTCACGTGATCCTTCAAATAATATTTTGATATTTAAAACAGTCACGTGACCGTTAAAAAGCAATTTGATGATTGAAAATTGTCACGTGACTGACCATTTAAATTGTAAAGGAACTCAAGTGTCTTTTGGCGATTGAAAATCGTCACGTGACCATTTACACCTAAAAAAGTGTCACGTGGCCTTTAAAAATAAATTTGATGCTTAAAAATCGTCACGTGATCATCTGCATTGTAAAGTGAGTCAGGTGTCTTTAAAAATATGAGGTTAAATTGAAAAACGGTCACGTGACCCTTCAAATAACATTTTGACATTTAAAACCGTCACGTGACCGTTAAAAAGCAATTTGATAATTGAAAAAAGTCACATGACCATTTGCACGTAAAAAAAAGTCACGTGACCTTTAAAAATAAATTTGATGCTTAAAAATCGTCACGTGATCTTTTAAATAACATTTTGATATTTAAAACAGTCACGTGACCATTTGCATCTAAAAAAGTGTCACGTGACATTGAAAAATAAATTTGATGTTTAAAAATTATCACGTGACCCTTCCAATAACATTTTGATATTTAAAACAGTCACGTGACCATGCATTTTCGCTGTAAAAAAATCATGTAATTTTAAAATATTCGGTTTAAACTGAAAAACGATCACGGGACCGTTTTTACCTTAAAAGTCACGTGATTTAAAAAAAACCATCAGTTTAAACTTAGAAACGATCACGTGACCTTCCGGATCCATTTTGACGTTAATAAAAGAGTCACGTGCCTTTCAAAATGTCAGTTTAAACTGAAAAACGGTCACGAGACCCTTCAAATAACCTTTTGACGTTTTAAATTTGGTCCATTTCGACCGAGCGTAGCTCCGTTATTGAAGGAGCTACAAAAAAGTGTAAATAAGGAAAGTTGTAGGAAATTTCCTCCTCTACAAGATTCTATTAAGGTGTTTTTGCCTTTAAAGGCCTCCCTAGGGAATTACAAGGCAAAATGTGACAGGGTGTACCAAACTAACTCATCTATTTCGACTTGAAAATAGGCTTATACGTAGGGGATAAAAGTAAATTAAAAAAAAAATGACAGGTGACAGCCAGTTGGTTTTAATATAATCAGTATACAGGGCAGTACGAGTTGAAAATTAAATTTCCAAAAAAAATGTCTATACAAGGGAAAGTCAATTTGGTTACCAGGGACGTATTAAAACGAAAACTCATTCATATTTCAGACTTCAATAATGTAATTAAGTTTTATCAATATTTCAGTCGAGATTTAAATATCCCTTTACCAGTTGGGTGGAGGGGGGAAGAGGGGGTTAAAACACCCTTATTTATCCAGCTAAATAATAGATGATTTGACGTGGCCAAATTGCAGTGATGCAACACTGCAATTGTTTAACTATTGATTGAAAAATCAGGACAGCACTGCTGTTTATACTGTCAGCGTGGAATATAAAATCAAAAAACGATCCGACAAATGACAGCTATTTAATATTGCATCATTTTTCCCTTACTTTTACGAAAATGTGTGTCAACGCGAATTACAAGGGGAAACGTCAATCATGTGATTGTGGTGTGTAATTGTCGGTTAAAAATGATAACACTTGGCAACCTTTTTAACCCAACGCTGTGTATAGGTTATGTTTTTAATTGTTATGCTTTTATCTATCATTCGTCGTAATTATTGTTCGAGGCAATTGCTAAATGTTTTCTGTACGACGGATTAGTGTTAATTATACCGAGTTGACTCTTTTTTTTTTAAACGATAATTACGAACTGGTAAACAGGTTGACACTGGTTAGTCATGGTGTTTACCGTCGAAAATCGCTACTGTCAATGTCAAAAACATTATGGTCGAAAATCGTTTGCAAAAAGACACTGTTGTAATGAGATTTTCTGCCAAAGTGAATATGGGTGATGAGACAAAAATGAGCCTTATTTACTTACACACTAATTCTTTGGCAATCCAATCAATAATGGTAGCCACCCACATTCACGGAACAACAAACAGTAAAACGATTGTCGTATATCAAGGAATAATCGATGGCTGCGCCCTCTTTTAAAATAAATTATTAATTGGCATACGTCGTACCTGATTAGTGGTACCCCCATTTGAAATCTGCCAGATTTATGATTCGTTTTACGTTCGACTATCAATCACTGCTGTGCCCTTTTGTGCGCGTTCTTGATTAATACGTAATGCTGTCATTAGACGTTTCGAACGCGCTCATAACGTATTCAAGAAAAATATACGAATAATAATAAATAACCATACAATGCGTTTTCCTGTACGTATTGCATTCATATTAATGGGTTCCGTACAGTCTAAGTACATGCATCCTTTCCATTTTTAAATGCGCGCCAACGATTACTGCCCCGTATGAATGATTAAAACGGCTTTTTGCGATATTCCACTGTGATTTTTATGCAAAAAAAAAAAGTAATCCCAGTCCGTGGTTTGAACTCTGATAATCACAGCAAGTCCCCCTAGTTAATCATGTGACCTCTCTACAAAAAAACGTAACCAATATCCCGTGACCAGCTGTCAAACGAATCAACTAGATCACGTAAACAAAGCCGCCTATGATTTAAAAACTAAGAGAAGTTATAGCAGTTGCGTTGGAATCAAAGGGTTGTTGGTTCAAGTCTTGCGTTTTAGTAACTTTTTTTATTTTTTAAAAATGACTTTTAAGCAGGGATGTAAAATTTCCGGAAAATTAATTTTATGGAAAGTTTTCCCGAAAAATTGGAAAATTTAAAAATAATTCGTTTTTTACATTTTTGTTCTATTAACCTAGAGGTATTTAGGCAGTTGAGGTTAATTTTGAAAATAAAAAATGTTCACTTGAAATTTCTTGACAATTCTAGTTTTTAATTTTTCAAAGTCAAACGGTGCGTGGTATCAAAAAAGTGTATAGAAGGTAAAAGTTGCATCCCATCGATGTGCATTTGTGATTAGAACTTCAGACCTCTAACCTGAAACGTTCCTGAGATATTGAGCAAAAACTGCAAAAAAACGAGAGTCAATTTTGACGCCCTCTAGCGGCTAAACGGGGCAACTTAGCCGTGCCCGTTCAACGTCACGTGATAGCCCCGTTCATTAGCTTTCTTTTGTTATAGGGTGGTTTTATACAGATTTTCTGGAAAAGTGTCTGAAAATTTAATCTAAATTAGAGATTTTTGGGACTACTATACTAACGGCGACCATTTTGGATTTTCCTTAATCAAAGTGATTTTTTTAACTAATTTGAACCAGGAAAACACAAAGCTGACGTCCATTTTGCTCTAACTGTCACCGTTTCGGAGATGACCTTGAAATTATATCAATTTTGACACTTTAGGGCGCGGCAGCCTTGCAAAATGACGTTTTGACAAATGACACTTTACGTCATTTTTGTACTATTAACCTGAAGGTATTTAAGCAGTTAAGGTTAATTTTAAAATTAAAAAATTTTCAAAAAAAAATCAGAAGGTTCACACTTGAAAATTCTTGACAATTCTAGTTTTTAATTTTTTTAAGGTAAAACAGTGCATGGTACCAAAAAAGTGTATAGAAGGTTAAAGGTGCATCCTATCGAAGTGCATTTGTGGTAAAAACTTCAGACCCCTAACCTGAAACGTTCCTGAGATATTGATCAAAAACTGCAAAAAACGAGAGTCAACTTTGACGCCCTCTAGCGGCTAAATCGGGCAACTTACTCGTGCCCACTTAACGTCACGTGATAGCCCCGTTCATTAGCTTTCTTTTGTTATAGGGTGGTTTTATACAGGGTGTTTCAAATAAGCGAGTTATGGACGATTTTCTAGAAAAGTGCACCAAAATTTTGCTCAAATTGGGAATTTCTGCATCGAAGAGAGTGGTCAAAGTAAGGCTGTAGGAACAAAAACAATTGAATATTGATACAAGCATTTTACATCAAGTAGGCCTAGAATTTGACGTAGATTCCAAAAATCGAATAAAAATTATAAGTTTGGTTTGTTGCTCAAATTTAGGACACCCTGAATGGTGGATTATCTAGGAATAAAGTATAAAGATTCAAATTTGGTATTTTTTTTATAAAATGAAAATTAAATTGAAGTAATTTTCCGGTAAATTCCCAAAAATGGAAATTTTCCGACTCGAAAATGGCCGCTTTTACATCTCTGCTTTTAAGGGAATTTAACAAAATACAATCATTTATTACTAATAACCCCTAATTAATCATGTGACCTTTCTACAAAAAAACGTAACCAATATCACGTGACCAGCTGTCCAACGAATCAACTAGATCACGTAAACAAAGCCGTCTATGATTTAAAAACAGACATTATAGCAGTTGCGTTGTGGTAATCAAAGTGTTTTGAGTTCAAGGCTTGCGTTTTAGTAACTTTTTTATTTTTTAAAATGACTTTTAAGGAAATTTAAAGTTAGTCATGTGACCTCTCTACAAAAAAAACGTAACCAATATCACGTGACCAGCTGTCCAACGAATCAACTAAGCCACCTATGATTTAAAAACAGACAAACGTTATTGCAGTTGCGTTGTGTAATCAAAGGGTTGTGGGTTCAAGTCTTGCGTTTTAGGAACTTTTTTATTTTCTCTAGTCTAGCAACAATCATTTATTACTACCCTTCTCGGCCATCCGAGATAATTGAACATTTAATGCCTCAATTGACTCGTTTGCATAATTGCCAACTTAATGCAACACAGGTAATGACCCGGTAATTTGAGCGCAATCGAGAAATTTACAATGGTAATTAAAACCCATTGACGACAATCCTCTCTAAGTGTGATTTGAAATATAGTTATTTCGGTGAATTTAATGCATTTGTTTTGTGATTTTTTAATCGTTATTATTGTTTGATTTCTTTCGAAATTACCTTTAATTGGTTTGCCTTTGTGTTGGCTAACTAAATTATCGTGTTTATTTTGTACAACCTATTTTAATTGGGCCCTGTTATCTGCTTAATTGCTTTGGGTTAGTTTACTGTGACATGGATTTTTAGTAAACAGCTTGAAAGTGGACGATATCTAGTAGGTATTGCTAAAGTTAGTGATTAATAACTTTAACCTTAAATATTCCACAAAGCAATATTATGTACAATCACAAAAATGTACACGGTGTCCCATTTAAAAGTTTCTTAACTTTGAATAACATCATTTTGCAGAAAACAAACCCTCACTATCTTGATTTAACAACAACATGCTAGTTGAATCAATTTAAATTGTATTTCTAATTTTTTAAGATAATAAAGATCATTTTTGCTTACTAGCAACAGTCTCATTATTACAAGAAATTCTATTGTAACCGCGATTTGTCGCAAGCGAATTTCGACCATAACGACGCTATACTAATTTCGCCCTGTAACTCTGTTACTTTAAGGAGAAAAACTCTGAGAAAAATGAGGTTAGAAGCCTTTAAGGCCATTGATCAACTGCCCTTAATTTCAAATTTTTCACTCCTAAATAAATTTTTTGAAAACGTGCATAAGTGGCCATATTGATTTTGCTCTGTAACTCTGGTTACCCAAAAGAGAGAAATTCTAAAAAAATAAGGTTAGAAGCCTTTAAGACCACTGACTAATTGCCCTTAATTTTAAAATATCCACTTCTGTATGCAATTTTTGAAAAATGTATAAAGTTTGGTTAAAAGTCTTATCAACGTGCATAAGTCGCCATATTGATTTTTTTCCTGGAAGTCTGTTACCTTAAGGAGAAAATTTCTGGGAAAAATGAGGTTAGAAGCCTTTAAGGCCATTGATCAACTGCCCTTAATTTCAGATTTTTCACTCCTAAACAATTTTTTTGAAAAATGTTTGAATTTTGATTAACGTGCATAAGTCGCCATATTGATTTTTTCTTGTAACTCTGTTACTTTAAAGAGGAAAATTCTGGGAAAATGAGGTTAGAAACCTCTAAGACCACTGACTAATTGCCCTTAATTTTAAAATAGTCACTCCTGTAGATAATTTATGAAAAATGTTTAAAGTTTGGTTAAAGGTCTTATCAACGTGCATAAGTCGCCATATTGATTTTTTCCTGTAACTCTGTTACCTTAAGGAGGAAAATTCTGGAAAAAATGAGGTTAGAAGCCTTTAAGGCCATTGATCAACTGCCCTTAATTTCAGATTTTTTACTCCTAAACAAATTTTTTGAAAAATGTTTGAATTTTGATTAACGTGCATAAGTCGCCATATTGATTTTTTCTTGTAACTCTGTTACCTTAAGGAGGAAAATTCTGGAAAAAATGAGGTTAGACACCTCTAAGACCACTGACTAATTGCCCGTAATTTTAAAATAGTCACTCCTGTAGGTAATTTAAGAAAAATGTTTGAAATATGAATAAGTTTTGTTCCCAGCGTTCGTAGGTAAGTGGTCATATTGATTTTGCCCTGTAATTCCGTTCCAAAAATTGTGAAAAAGTTAGGTTAAGTTAGGTTAGGTTAGGTTAGGTTAGGTTAGGTTAGGTTAGGTTAAGTTAGGTTAGGTTAGGTTAGAAGCCTTTAAAACCAGTGACTAATTGCTCTTGATTTCAAAATTTCCACTCCTAACCGAAATTTTAAATGCAACTTTATTACCTTGGCCAGGAAAATTCTGAAAAAATTAGGTGAGAAACTTTTAAGGCCACTGATCAACTGCCCTTAATTTAAAAATAGTGAAAGCATACTGGATTGGCGTTTCATCAATTTTTAGACGATTTTTGATATTCGATTATTCAAATTTTTACGAAAATTTGAATGGTTCAACATTAGCAGAGGTTGTCGGCCTTTAAAATAATGCGGGTTTCCCCTATACATTACACCAACGTTAAAATGGAAGAAAACTGGACTTTTCCATTTAATTCATATTGCAACAGACTTGATGCGACTGCATTTAAATACGTAATGAGTGTAGGTAAGCAAGAAATAGGAAAAAACACTGAATTATACAGGAAATTTTAATGAAAGCCCTATTTTTCCTTCGCCTTAACTCCGAAGAAGGTTATAAGGAATTAATCGAGTCTGAAGGAGTTGAAAAACCTCCACGTAGCCGTTGAAACACCATAAAACCAGTGGATAACACAAAATGTTAATTACTATTTTCCAATGTTGATTTATGAAAAATTCACCAATATTTCCAGGTAAAAAAACATTAAAATTTGATTTATTCCTACATACATGCTCTGTAACATACCACTTTAATACAGAGTCTATCAATTCCCCCAGTACATATCTCGTAAACTTTCTATAGCACATAATAACTGTCCTAACTTTTTTCATTTATGAATAATATATCAGGGGAAAACTTTACCCAAAGGGATTGTTATTTACTTAACTATAGACTGGCATTGTCTCTGATAGTAAGTTGCTCGTAATTACATTATTTACTACCCCCCCCCCCCCTACCTCCCTCGGTGGTAAAACTATAAAGCGGGGCAACTCACCTGTATGAATGTAGGTGTGTTTTTTCATGTCAGATTTCTGGTGGAAACGTTTGCCGCAATACTGGCACGGGTACGGTCGGGTGTCCGAATGGATCAGCAAATGGGTGGACAAAGTCGAAGACCTTTTGAACGATTTGCCGCACTGCTGACACTGAAACAAATCAGTCCTTGAATCATCCTGTATATTGTATACCAATGAAATTGAGAAAATTTCAAAAATTTACGTGAAAGAGTGTCGCATCAGAAGCTTTTCACGTTTCACCCTGTATCTTCTTTACCTTGACCAGGAAAATTTTGAAAAAACTAAAATGGAAGCCTTCTAACTGACTATTTGCCTTTAATTTCCAAATTGTCACTCTAGAAGCATACAAGTGATCCTAAAGCATTCTAAATACCTTTCAAATTTATCTAGAAACATCCAGAAGCTTCCAAAAAGCCTACAAATTCTTCTAAAAACCTTCTAAATCAATCTAGAACCTCCCAATTGCTTTTGAATTGTTCTGGAAGATCCCAAAAAAAATTGAAGAAGTCTAAAAGCTTCCAAAAGCTTCTAGAACAGTTTAGAAGCTGCCAAATGCTCCTAAAGTACCCTGGAGACTTTCAATTGTTTTCCACTGGTTTAAAAAATTTCAAAACAGTCTAAAAGTTTCCAATTCTCCTAAATCAGTCTAAAAACCTTTCAAATCTGTCTAGAAGTTTTCAGAAATTTTCAAAAGTTCCTGAAAGTTTCCAAATGCTTTTAAATCGCTAAATTAAACCTAACCTAACCTAACCTAACCTACTGAAGTGAAGTTGTAGGGAATTTCATGCTCTACAAGATTACTTCTAAGCATTTTTGTCGTAAAGGGTCTTATAAAGAAGTTAAAAAAGTAAAAAATGCCCCTTTTGTGAAAATAGCATATTTTTTTGACACACGTCGCTTTGCCCCTAAATTACTCCCTTACTTGACAAGATACGTCAAAATGTCATAGAAAACAAAAGATAGAGGAGATTTCAAGCTTTCTAAAAATATCCCCCCATGAGTTGATTGATAACACCGTTTGGACGCTAGAGGGCGTCAAAATTCTTTGACCCTAAAATCACATATTTTGGGACACACCTTGCTTTGACCCTAAATTACTCCCTTATTTGACAAGTTCCGTCAAAATGTCATAGAAAACAAAAGATAGAGGAGATTTCAAGCTTTCTAAAAATATCCCCCCATGAGTTGATTGATAACACCGTTTGGACGCTAGAGGGCGTCAAAATTCTTTGACCCTAAAATCACATATTTTGGGACACACCTTGCTTTGACCCTAAATTACTCCCTTATTTGACAAGTTACGTCAAAATGTCATAGAAAACAAAAGATAGAGCAGATTTCAAGCTTTCCAAAAATATCCCCCCATGAGTTGATTGATAACACCGTTTGGACGCTAGAGGGCGTCAAAATTCTTTCACCCTAAAATCACACATTTTGGGACACACCTTGCTTTGACCCTAAATTACTCCCTTATTTGACAAGTTACGTCAAAATGTCATAGAAAACAAAAGATAGAGCAGATTTCAAGCTTTCTAAAAATATCCCCCCATGAGTTGATTGATAACACCGTTTGGACGCTAGAGGGCGTCAAAATTCTTTCACCCTAAAATCACATATTTTGGGACACACCTTGCTTTGACCCTAAATTACTCCCTTATTTGACAAGTTACGTCAAAATGTCATAGAAAACAAAAGATAGAGCAGATTTCAAGCTTTCTAAAAATATCCCCCCATGAGTTGATTGATAACACCGTTTGGACGCTAGAGGGCGTCAAAATTCTTTCACCCTAAAATCACATATTTTGGGACACACCTTGCTTTGACCCTAAATTACTCCCTTATTTGACAAGTTACGTCAAAATGTCATAGAAAACAAAAGATAGAGCAGATTTCAAGCTTCCTAAAAATATCCCCCCATGAGTTGATTGATAACACCGTTTGGACGCTAGAGGGCGTCAAAATTCTTTCACCCTAAAATCACATATTTTAGGACACACCTTGCTTTGACCCTAAATTACTCCCTTATTTGACAAGTTACGTCAAAATGTCATAGAAAACAAAAGATAGAGCAGATTTCAAACTTTCTAAAAATATCCCCCCATGAGTTGATTGATAACACCGTTTGGACGCTAGAGGGCGTCAAAATTCTTTCACCATAAAATCACATATTTTAGGACACACCTTGCTTTGACCCTAAATTACTCCCTTATTTGACAAGTTACGTCAAAATGTCATAGAAAAAAAAAGATAGAACAGATTTCAAGCTTTCTAAAAATATCCCCCCATGAGTTGATTGATAACACCGTTTGGACGCTAGAGGGCGTCAAAATTCTTTGACCCTAAAATCACATATTTTGGGACACACCTTGCTTTGACCCTAAATTACTCCCTTATTTGACAAGTTACGTCAAAATATCATAGAAAACAAAAGATAGAGCAGATTTCAAGCTTTCTAAAAATATCCCCCCATGAGTTGATTGATAACACCGTTTGGACGCTAGAGGGCGTCAAAATTCTTTCACCCTACAATCACATATTTTAGGACACACCTTGCTTTGACCCTAAATTACTCCCTTATTTGACAAGTTACGTCAAAATGTCAGAGAAAACAAAAGATAGAGCAGATTTCAAACTTTCTAAAAATATTCCCCCATGAGTTGATTGATAACACCGTTTGGACGCTAGAGGGCGTCAAAATTCTTTGACCCTAAAATCACATATTTTGGGACACACCTTGCTTTGACCCTAAATTACTCCCTTATTTGACAAGTTACGGCAAAATGTCATAGAAAACAAAGGATAGAGCAGATTTCAAGCCCCAAGGTCTCTGACTAATTGCCCTTAATTTCAAAATTGTTACCCAAAGAAGGAAAAATATGAAAAAACTAGATTAGAAGCCTTTAAGGTCACTGACCAATTGCCCTTAATTTCAAATTCTTCACTCCTAAACAAATTTTTTGAAAAATGTTTGAATTATGATTAAATGCGTTTTCAAACTGAAAAATTTTGAAAAAATTAGGTTAGAAGCTTTTAAAGCCACTGATTAATTGCCCTTAGTTTCCACGTTTCCAACATACGACAATTTGACTAGCTACTAAATTAATTAAGGCATAATTTTCATTAAAAATTCCCTTACCAATACAGTTACCTAAAAAAAAAAATGTAAATAGACAGTAATTGTCCAACAATTATCCAGAACTGAGGAATCTATAACAATCGCATCCACAGCTTAATAAATTATTACCCAAGGGCAATTAAAACCCTTCGTACTTTCTTATCACGAACTTATTTCATTTTTCCCTATAAACGTATAATTAATAGCCAGGGGGGAGGCAATCAAACATTTAAATAACTGGAGAGGGGGTAACTAGTAGCTGAAACTGTATTATTAACATTCAAATCTTCCCATACTGATAATTAAACATTTTTTTGATTGGATTTTAATTAGATTATATAAAAATTTGAATTGGAATAGGTTTTTCAACGATATGACAACATTGCATTGTAAAACCGTTTGTCTACTAGAGACTGTCAAAGTTTTAGCAACTTTTCCGGTGCATTAACCCAAACAATCGTGAATAACTCGCTTATTTGAGACACTTGGTATATATTTTTTTACGTCAATGGATAGCTAATGAAATAAGCTTTCCAAAAATATGGCAACATTGCATTATAAGTTGGACTGTTTAGTTGTTAGAGAGCGTCAAAGTTTTAACAACTGTTCCGGTGCATCAACACAAACAATCGTGAATAACTCGCTTATTTGAGACACTTGATATAGATTTTTTTACGTAAATTGATAGCCAATGAAATGGGCTTTCCAAAGATATGGCAACATTGCACTTTAAGTTAAACCGTTTGTTTACTAGAGACTGTCAAAGTTTTAGCAACTTTTCCGGTGCATCAACACAAATAATCGTGAATAACTCGCTTATTTGAGACACTCGGTATATATTTTTATACGTCAATGGATAGCCAATGAAATAAGCTTTCCAAAAATATGGCAACATTGCATTGTAAGTTATACTGTTTGTCCACTAGAGACTGTCAAAATTTTAGCAACTTTTCCGGTGCACCAACACAAACAATCGAGAATAACTCGCTTATTTGAGACACTCGGTATAGATTTTTTTACGTCAATTGATAGCCAATGAAATAGGCTTTTCAACAATGTGACAACTGTGCGTTGTAAGTTACACCATTTGGCCACTAGAGGGCGTCAAACAGTGACGTGACAATAATCATTTACATCTGCAGTGTAGATGGGTTAAAGAAGATTTGGACACGTGGCAACCCTGGATAAGATCATTAACTGTGAACAAAACGAATTTCCCAATAAATAAGAGACCAAAGTGATCAATAGTCATGAAATGAAAGTTTAATAATCGGAACCATTACTCCAGGTTTGGAGAATGATAAATGAACTAAAAATGTATGCTTAGATTTAATGAGCACTATTTCCGATTAAGTTTCTCTGCATTATTCAGGGAAAACATTAGCTCGAATCATTACCGAAACTTCTATGATTTCCACCAGTGCCGTACCGCACCTCAGCACCGCCAAATCAAAGTAACATCGCCGGAAGTGCGGCAACTACGCCACTGGAAAAAGCCAAAACGTCTCGGATATTGACGATTCAATAAGTGCAGTAATAAAGACTTTAAATTAAATTTTAAATCTAAAAATCGATAACGGAACTTGCAAGGCTTTAATTGAATGGATTTGCTCGTTACGCTAAATGTTTACTGGAGTTTAATGGTATTCACACATAACACACACGAACATATCGATTTTGTAGTAATAATTGTTTGTTCCAAGAAAATTGCTTATTATTACTTACTTTATCAGCAAAAAAGGCAAGCAATCTGAAAGCTGCTTTTTTTGACCAATCACAAACAAGGAATAGTGAGTTAGGCAAATACTGCACATGCGTGAACTGTCAAATAAACTTACTGTGAACTGTTTTTCCCCCGCCGGTCCAATAGTATGGACCGTTTTGCTGTCAAAACCTTTCTCGTGCTCCCATTTCCATCTGGCCGGACTATTGGCTGGATTTGGTTCTGGTTTGGCCACGTTCTGCATCTCCTGCTCGCACAAACTGCCTGGTGACCATATGTGCGTTCTCGACCTGCCTTTCAACGATAAATTCAACGGAGCCTCCTCATCTGTCAAAGATTCAAATCAGAAGAGAAGAAGAGAAGAAGTGTGTGTCTTACCAGTTTTGACTGGAGAGGTATCGATTGAAGTAGCTTGATCCGGACTTTCCACCCGCTGACTGACCGGGTTGTAGGGAAGGAACAGACCGGGAAATGAGTGCCAAATGTACGAGGGATATGTGGGTACTAAAGGGTTCAGGGCATTGGCGTAGACTAGTCCTGAAAATTGCCCCAATTTCCAATTATTACAAAAAAAAAAGGTTGGGAAAACACTCTTACTGCTCAAGTAATCTTTGGTTCCAAAATCCTTCTGTCTACAGACTATGGAGAAGGCACTATGTCTGGGTACCGGTCCTTCAGTGGAGTGGGGGGACGCGGGGCTCATACTCCTGCTGCTCGAAGTGCCCGCAATGGGGCTGCTGGCGGGGCTGCAAGGGGGCGAATTTTGCACGTTATCGTAAACCTGCGGCAGCATTTCCACTTTTGGCATCTGAAATTCACATTAATGACTTGAATGGGGACAAGCGACCGAATAAATCAATTTACATTAAAAACATCCCTCCGCGATGGGTCGAATCACGCGATAATTTCATCTATTGATCCCCGAGATTGTCAATCTAATTACCAACGGCCAAATGGACGTTGGAGACCCTTATTATGATCGAAACGAGGGACGGAAAACACGCACGTACACGACGATGGTCAGGGTAATTTTTGTTGCGCACCCCCTTTACCCCCTTTACCGGAAATTATAAGGTTATGTCGTGATTTCCTGCTGGTTTTGTGTGTAACTTAACAGGTGTCAAAATGCGCATCAATAAGGACGAATTTACCTTAAAACCACCAGAGTTGACCTAACCTCATTATCTCTCAGGAAAATTAAATCTTGGTAGGCTAGTGCGTTTAGGTTAATCTGCTGTGATTGGTCAAAAAGAGCAGCCATCAGATTGCTTGCTTTTTTGGACCAATCACAAATCAGCAACCCTCTAGTGTGATTTAAGACATACGTAAATTTAACACTACAACTCCTGGTTTAGTTAGTATTTCTTAAATTGTCTCATTTATTCATGCTTCCACCATTAATGTGCTTTATGTGCGTTTTATAGCGCAAATTTTGACAGTTTTGAGTAAAATAACAGTTTGGCATTGAAACCTATAACAAAGTGACAACTGCCTAAATCCTTACCATGAAGGTATAAAATGCAATCAAAATACTTCATACCAGATCTGTTGGAATTCAATTGTGTTCTATGTAAAGAAACTCAAACTCCCAGTATCTTGACTGTACCCAATTTTTTGTGTTTTTCTAGGTTATGGGATAGGAAATTTAATGGGGATTCCAAAAATGTGCTTAAAATTACGATTAGATTACTCCAAGTGGGTTTTATAAGCAATTTTGTCACTGACTATCTTTTAAACCGAGATTTTTGCAGTACAAACTTTGACAGCGTTTTTTTATCTGACTGTACCAAATTTTTTAGGGTTTTTCTAGGTTATGGGATAGGAAATTTAATGGGGATTCCAAAAATGTGCTTAAAATTACGATTAGATGACTCCAAGTGGGTTTTATAAGCAATTTTGTCACTGACTATCTTTTAAACTGTGTTTTTTGCAGTTTAAACTTTGACAGCGTTTTTTTCCTTGACTGTACCCAATTTTTTAGCGTTTTTCTAGGTTATGAGATAGAATATTTTATAAGAATCCCAAAAATGTACTTAAAATTGAGATTAGGTCACTCCAAGTGGGTTTTATGGGCAATTTTGTAACCGACTGTATTTTAAACTGTGTTTTTTGCAGTACAAACTTTGACAGCATTTTTTTCCATGACAGTACCCAATTTTTTTGTGTTTTTCTAAGTTATGGGATAAGAAATTTAAGTAGGATTCCAAAAATGTGGTTAAAATTATGATTAGAAGTCTCCAAGTGGGTTTTATGAGCAATTTTCTCACCGACTGTCCTTTAAACCTAGACTTTTGTAGTACAAATTTTGACAGCGTTTTTTTCCTTGACTGTACCCAATTTTTTTGTGTTTTTTTAGGTTATGTGATAGGAAATTTAATGAGGATTCCAAAAATGTACTTAAAATTGAGATTAGGTCACTCCAAGTGGGCAATTTTGTAACCGACTGTATTTTAAACTGTGTTTTTTGCAGTACAAATTTTGACAGCATTTTTTTCCTTGACAGTACCCAATTTTTTTGTGTTTTTCTAAGTTATGGGATAAGAAATTTAAGTAGGATTCCAAAAATGTGGTTAAAATTATGATTAGAAGTCTCCAAGTGGGTTTTCTGGGCAATTTTCGCACGGACTGTCCTTTAAACCTAGACTTTTGTAGTACAAATTTTGACAGCGTTTTTTTCCTTGACTGTACCCAATTTTTTAGTCTTTTTTAGGTTATGTGATAGGAATTTTAATGAGGATTCCAAAAATGTACTTAAAATTGAGATTAGGTCACTCCAAGTGGGTTTTATGGGCAATTTTGTAGCTAGAGAGGCCAGTTTTGTCTCATTCTGTAGTATAGTTACAATCATTCAAAAATTACAATTTTGGCAATTTTTTATTTTGCCAGAAGGGTTCCAGTGCACAGTAAATAGCATATTTACACCAAAGAACCTTAAATTAGGTGAAACAAGTACAAAAAAAAACCTTTCCATGGAAGTATAAAATGCAATTAAAATACCAACAGATCTGTAAAAATTCATGTACTTTTACAACTTAATGGAACGGATAATAACATTTCTCAGACTAATAATCTCAAAATGTACAGTCAACTATGTTGTACAGGGTGTCCAAAATACTTCAGCCAAATGATACAGGGTGAATTAGATATAGGGATGGTGAAAAATCCATTCTCAGTAGTCGAGAGAGTGACAACAATTCTTAAAAAAGTTTATATACAATTTGGTGAGACACCCTGTAGTATCATGCGATGCGAAAATAATAACAATCACCCTGTAAATACTTACTTATTATCAGTTTAAAGGCTTTTCATAAAATCTACAAATTTAAGGGTCATTTTGGTTGCAAATCGAATTAGTTTAGCAGTTTGTGTGAAGCTAATTTCGCCTTTACTGCTTTAAAAAAAGTTAGTAAATTTTCTATAAGGTCTATTTTTGCTTGCTATCAATTACTGCGTTAACGGTAAATTGCATTACTGTGGCAATTTGTTTGGCGCGAATTTCGACCTAATCGTACCCACCTTTGATCACTGAATTGTCACCAAATCACTAAATCACCGTGTGTCCAATCACTGAAAACGTAAATGTCCGACACCGTCAAAAAAACGACACCAATCTGACCAACATGACGACTCACACCTGACTGAATCATCCAGGTAATAAAATCCCAGGTATAATGTTTTACCCCCCCGATTCACCTGATGGGTGTCTCAACCCAGATAATCCACGTGCCCGCTACGTTTCCTCCCTAGCGCCCGCGCCATTGGTCGGTTCGGTGCAAGGGGGCGTAGCCCCCGCGTTCTGATTGGTCGAAATTGGCGTTACTGATCCACGATCACGTATCTTTAATTGATTCGAACACTGTTTTTGCTCATTATTAATTATTATTGGGAGTCACTCTCGAGGGTTTTTTGGTCCTCGTTATTTATCTTCTCACCAATCAGGTGTTTAAGGTTAAGTAGTCACAAACTGCCAGCTACATTTAACTTTCAATAGTTAGGAAATATGTCATTTGAGACAATGACAGTTGACATTTTTTTGTGTTACTCTAGGTTAGGTTTACACCGGCTACTGGGATGGCAAACAAAAAAAAAGCGAATACCGTTATGGTGGATCAACCCAGCAAAACGCAAGCTGCGATTCACCGTAAAGGCCATATGGGACGACGGACGGCACATGGACTCGCCAAAAGTGCCTTGTTTTAGATTATTCACGGGTATTACAAATTTCTATAATGAGATTTCGAACTTTTTCACCGATCTTCGTTTACAAACGCAAATCAGTCTTCTTTCATCACTTCTGGGCAATTAGCCAGCTCAATCAATTGTTCTTCTCTTCTGGCGCTGATAGAACTTCTTAAGATATTTTTGGCGCTTATAACACGTCAAACAGTCTTCCTTCAAAGTTTCTGGGCCAGCTCATTCTTAGTTCTTCCTTAAGATATATTTGGTGTACAACAGTACCCAAAACTAGTACAGTTTCATTGATCTGTATGTTCGTTATTTTTAAAGCTAAAATATTTTTTAAAAATGCCAATTGTAGAGAATTTAAATCTCTATAAAAAAGCTCCAGTAAAGAAGATATTAGAGCCAAAACTGCGACAAAACTCCAACACCAAAGTATACTTTGAATATCGTCTTTGTCATGTCAATAAGGTTGAAATTATCTTAAAAAAAACTACGATCCTAGCGTGATTTACCGTTATGACCAGCATTGATGTGATACTAAATTGAACCTTATTATTACCATCAGTTAAACCCACTTGTCAATCAATCAATCAATTAAGCCACATTTTGACAGAAATCTTCCAAGCAGGTTTGAGTTCGTTAAGACTCATCAGGTGCACTTTGGAGCTGACTGAAAAAGAAAAAAAACAGCTAAAAAGGCAGAAGGCGATTGAAATTGGCCTCAAGGAAAAAAATTAATAATAATAATAATTTGTAACGCTAACAAGGTTGGGTGTTTGATATCAATAAGCCAGGTGATAATGACTCATCAGTAAAATCATCCTGTATATATTAGTTCCGGACTGGAAAAATTGATTTTGGCCAACTTTTTTTGTTGTTTGACTAACAATGTAATGTTATAGTAAATTGCCCTAAACTTTTGGTTGGACCGGACAAAGGTAATACACACTAATCTGTGCTGTTTATGGGTTTTACAGCTTTTACGTGCCTTTGTAGGTTTATCAAAATGGCTAGACAGGACGTCCTGTCTGTCGGTATTGCCAACCAAAAACCGAATAAAGTTTGCCTGAAATTCAACAATTTACACGTGTCATTTAATTGCGTTCAAATGTACGGTATTTAGGGCTACACGCCTTTTTAGAAAGGCAAAAATCCGACAAAGGGTAATAATACGGTCCTGTTGACTACCGTAGGTGATAGTTAACTTAACTTTCACATTTCTAAAAGAAACTAAATCAGGTTAAAGGGTGAAATTGGTAAATAATATCTTTCCTCTTGATTCAGATTCTTTTGAATTTCACAGTGTTACCACAAACCTTTCATTACTCCTTTGATTCATCTTTTTTACATGACTGTACCGATTATCTCATTGATTTTTTTAGGTTATCGTATAGGAAATTTAATGCGGATTCCAAAAGTTTGCTTAAAATTGCGATTAGATGTCTCCAAGTGGGTTTTATGGACAATTTTGTCACCCACTGTCCTTTAAACCGAGTTTTTTGCAGTACAAATTTTGACAGCATTTTTTTCCTTGACTGTACCCAATTTTTTAGTGTTTTTCTAGGCTAGGGGATAGAAAATTTAATGGGGATTCCAAAAATGTGCTTAAAATTGCGATTAGATTTGTCCAAGTGGGTGTTATGGGTAATTTTGTCACCGACTGTCCTTTAAACCGACTTTTTTTCATTACAAACTTTGACAGCGTTTTTCTATATGACTGTACCAAATTTTTTAGTGTTTTTCTAGGTTATGGGATAGAAAATTTAATGGGGATTCCAAAAATATGCTTAAATTTACGATTAGATGGCTCCAAGTGGGTTTTATAGGCAATTTTGTCACTGTCTGTCTTTTAAACCGAGTTTTTTGCAGTACAAAATTTAACAGCGTTTTTTCCTTGACGGTACCCAATTTTTTAGCGTTTTTCTAGGTTATGGGATAGGAAATTTAATGGGGATTCCAAAAATTTGCTTAAAATTACAATTAGATGACTCCAAGTGGGATTTATAAGCAATTTTGTCTGTTTAAACTGTGTTTTTTGCAGTTTAAACTTTAACAGCGTTTTTTTTCTTGACTGTACCCAATTTTTTAGTGTTTTTCCAGGTTATGTGATAGGAAATTTATTGGGGATTCCAAAAATGTACTTAAAATTTAGATTAGGTCACTCCAAGTGGGTTTTATGAGCAATTTTGTCACTGACTATCTTTTAAACTGTGTTTTTTGCAATACAAACTTTGACAGCGTTTTTCTATCTGACTGTAACCAATTTTTTAGTGTTTTTTTAGATTATGTGATAGGAAATTTAATGAGGATTCCAAAAATGTGCTTAAAATTACGATTAGATGACTCCAAGTGGGTTTTATAGGCAATTTTGTCACTGTCTATCTTTTAAACCGAGATTTTTGCAGTACAAACTTTGACAGCGGTTTTTTTCCTTGACTGTACCTAATTTTTTGTGTTTTTCTAGGTTATGGGATAAGAAATTTAATGGGGATTCCAAAAATGTGCTTAAAATTGCGATTAGATGTCTCCAAGTAGGTTTTATAGGCAATTTTGTCACTGACTGTCCTTTAAACCGAGTTTTTTGCAATACAAACTTTGACAGCGTTTTTCTATCTGACTGTAACCAATTTTTTAGTGTTTTTTTAGATTATGTGATAGGAAATTTAATGAGGATTCCAAAAATGTGCTTAAAATTACGATTAGATGACTCCAAGTAGGTTTTATAGGCAATTTTGTCACTGACTGTCCTTTAAACCGAGTTTTCTGCAGTACAAACTTTGACAGCGTTTTTCTATCTGACTGTACCTAATTTTTTAGTGTTTTTCTAGGTTATGGGATAGGAAATTTAATGGGGATTCTAAAAATGTGCTTAAAATTACGATTAGATGACTCCAAGTGGGTTTTATAGGCAATTTTGTCACTGTCTACCTTTTAAACCGAGTTTTTTGCAGTACAAAATTTAACAGCGTTTTTTTCCTTGACTGTACCTAATTTTTTACTGTTTTTCTAGGTTATGGGATAGGAAATTTAATGGCGATTCCAAAAATGTGCTTAAAACTGCGATTAGATGACTCCAAGTGGGTTTTATGAGAAATTTTGTCACCGACTGTCCTTTAAACCGAGATTTTTGCAGTACAAACTTTGACAGCGTTTTTCTATCTGACTGTACCCAATTTTTTAGTGTTTTTCTAGGTTATGGGATAGGAAATTTAATGGGGATTCCAAAAATGTGCTTAAAATTACGATTAGATGACTCCAAGTGGGTTTTATAGGCAATTTTGTCACTGTCTACCTTTTAAACCGAGTTTTTTGCAGTACAAAATTTAACAGCGTTTTTTTCCTTGACTGTACCTAATTTTTTACTGTTTTTCTAGGTTATGGGATAGGAAATTTAATGGCGATTCCAAAAATGTGCTTAAAACTGCGATTAGATGACTCCAAGTGGGTTTTATGAGAAATTTTGTCACCGACTGTCCTTTAAACCGAGTTTTCTGCAGTACAAACTTTGACAGCGTTTTTCTATCTGACTGTACCCAATTTTTTAATGGTTTTCTAGGTTATGGGATAGGGAATTTAATAAGGATTCCAAAAATGTGCTTAAAATTGAGAATAAATCACTCCAAGTGGGTTTTACGTAGATTTTTTTGGGTGGTCCCGGTTGTCAGTCACTAAAAACAGTTTTGAGCGTGACTGTACCAAGTTTCTTACTGCTTTTTTGGGGTTATCCGACAGGAAATTTGACGGAGATTACAAAAATGTACTCAAAACCACACTGGGAGCATCCTGAGTGACTTTCACGGAGCCCCCATAATCTAGTAACAGATTTTTGAATAAATTTTTGACAAATATCTCAAAACCGTGTGTGAGTAACAAAAAAACGGCAAGAGGGCAAAAACGTTGACCAACCCACCCCTGTAAGTTTCAAGGTACAGGGTGTACGTGAAAAGTGTATAGTTTTTTTGTTTAGGCCACCCTGTATGAAGTTTTTGAGATACATTTTTTTGACGCCCATAAGAGAAGCTCAAAACGGTTTTTTTGAGTGGTTCAACCTTCACGAATTTCCAAAAACAACCGAGATACAGGGTGTCCAAATTTACTCTTATATCTGTTTGCAGTTGGCTTTGAGTGTAAATAAAACAAAATAAAAAAAAACCGATTTTATCGTGTATTCCGGGCTTTTGCGTGGGAATTAAGTCGGTTCATTAGTTTTCCTTGTTTTCGCGTGGGAACAAATCGACCGGAACTTGGAAATAGGGGTATTTAACGAAAATGTCCTTCCCTTATCCCCCTATCATCGCTTAAAAGTACAACACACATCAATTTTGGTGGGTAAGGGCGAAATTCGCTCGCAACAAATCAGTGAACTAACGGGGATTTTCTATTGCAACCAACAATGGTGAGAAACTAAACTCAACCTTATTGACATTAATTGTTAAAATTCTCAAAAGAGGCTATTTACGTTGTTAAGTTAATTGTTTTTGAATTAACGCTCAGTATGGATTTATATTAACAAACTGACAGCTGTCAAAACTGGATAAGTTTTATTAATGGCCGTCAAAAAATAAGTTGATTTTTAGACACATGACAGTTCTCGAGTTGTTAAGTGACAGATCGGTCACGTGTTGAACTATATTTTTTGTTGTGTTTCGAACCTGAATTTAAAAACGATTTGTACGCCATCTTACATGCTAATTTACCAACTTGATTAATCGTTCCACAGCGTCCAACGTACTGATATGCTAATCAATTTACACAATGGCGTCGAATTATAATATCAAAGTCATTTTTCTCGCCAGAACAACAATAGAGACTGGACTACCAAAAATCGTTAAGTCGGACGGACGTTTCCTATGAAATTTCCATGATCGATCACTTATCGATCGATTAATGATTATAACTAAACGTAACGGGTTAGTGGTTGTTGTTCACTTGAAAAACGGTGGCTAAAATTACATCAACAATCTAAAAGTTAATAAGGTTTAATTTGGCTTATCATCACTGTTGCCTGTAAGGGCAAATTTCATTCCCTCACTGTTTCGGTTCAAGCAAATTTCAACCTAACGGATCAATATAAACTGGGACATATGATGAAACGCGTGTTTGGCGGAACCAAAGAGCGTTCCAAATTTCCTGCAGATGCAAGTGTATTTGGCACGAGCCATTTAAGCACCTGCCCCGTAAAAAAATCCTAATTTGCTACACCCTGTACATATAGCAGGAGGGTGAGGGAGGACAGCAACTATACACGATTTATGGGAATTAATTCATTTTCTAAATTGACGCGTAATCGGGCAATATTTGTTTTGATTGATCGTCGAAGTGAAAATAAATACGCCATTTCATAAATATTTAAACTGAACAACGGTCATTTAGTCCGTCCGGTAATTTGATTGCTTCCTTCGTCAAATTGGCCGAACGCGATGGGTAAGAGCCCCATTTCAACGGATTTGAAAGCGTTGAAATAGTCACGTGACACTGTCAAACCAACACACACACTACATTTTGGTAAAAAAATCCACCCTGTAGCTCTCACACAACCAAAGTTATGGCCTGTCAAACCAGACAGTGCTTTTTTTGGTTTTGGCTTAGTGTCACTTTGACGTTTCTCCTTCTGGCGCTGTCACTACAAATTTTTCCGGTCAAGCTGTACGGGGTGGTCAAATAAAGCATTGTTTTAGCTACATTTTGGTAAAAAAATCCACCCTATAGCTCTCACACAACCAAAGTTATGACCTGTCAAAGCAGACAGTGCTTTTTTTGGTTTTGGCTTAGAGTTACTTTGACGTTTCTCCCTCTGGCGCTGTCACTACAAATTTTTCCGATCAAGCTGTACAGGGTGGTCAAATAAAGCATTGTTTTAGCTACATTTTGGTAAAAAAATCCACCCTGTAGCTCTCACACAACCAAAGTTATGACCTGTCAAAGCAGACAGTGCTTTTTTTGGTTTTGGCTTAGTGTCACTTTGACGTTTCTCCCTCTGGCGCTGTCACTACAAATTTTTCCCATCAAGCTGTACAGGGTGGTCAAATAAAGCATTGTTTTAGCTACATTTTGGTAAAAAAGTCCACCCTGTAGCTCTCACACAACCAAAGTTATGGCCTGTCAAACCAGACAGTGCTTTTTTTGGTTTTGGCTTAGTGTCACTTTGACGTTTCTCCCTCTGGCGCTGTCACTACAAATTTTTCCCATCAAGCTATACAGGGTGGTCAAATAAAGCATTGTTTTAGCTACATTTTGGTAAAAAAATCCACCCTGTAGCTCTCACACAACCAAAGTTATAGCCTGTCAAACCAGACAGTGCTTTTTTTTGGTTTTGGCTTAGTGTCACTTTGACGTTTCTCCCTCTGGCGCTGTCACTACAAATTTTTCCCATCAAGCTATACAGGGTGGTCAAATAAAGCATTGTTTTAGCTACATTTTGGTAAAAAAATCCACCCTGTAGCTCTCACACAACCAAAGTTATTGCCTGTCCAACCAGACAGTGCTTTTTTTGGTTTTGGCTTAGAGTCACTTTGACGTTTCTCCCTCTGGCGCTGTCACTACAAATTTTTCCCATCAAGCTATACAGGGTGGTCAAATAAAGCATTGTTTTAGCTACATTTTGGTAAAAAATTCCACCCTGTAGCTCTCACACAACCAAAGTTATTGCCTGTCCAACCAGACAGTGCTTTTTTTGGTTTTGGCTTAGTGTCACTTTGACGTTTCTCCCTCTGGCGCTGTCACTACAAATTTTTCCGATCAAGCAGTACAGGGTGGTCAAATAAAGCATTGTTTTAGCTACATTTTGGTAAAAAAATCTACCCTGTAGCTCTCACACAACCAAAGTTATGACCTGTCAAAGCAGACAGTGCTTTTTTTGGTTTTGGCTTAGTGTCACTTTGACGTTTCTCCCTCTGGCGCTGTCACTACAATTTGTTTCGATCAAGCTGTACAGGGTGGTCAAATAAAGCATTGTTTTTAGCTACATTTTGGTAAAAAAGTCCACCCTGTAGCTCTCACACAACCAAAGTTATGGCCTGTCAAACTAGATATTTACCAAAAACTGATTTTATGTAATTTTGCTTCAAAAAATAAGCTTCAACGTTGAACACCCTGTAGCTCAGTTACTGTTTGGAGTTCACGAACGTTAGACCCCTCAAAATAAGGGTCTTGAGCTGCTCTTTCCAGTGGTGTTGCCCAAAAAATTCTAAAACCACAAATACGTACAGGGTGTGCAAAAAAAGTGAACCACTGCCCTTTCTGTGTCCACCCTGTACACTGGCAGTTAAAATAGGAAAGTTACGTAGGTCGGTTTAGTGGTTTATTATGAAGCTTTTTGCCCCCTTTAAAATTTTTTGTCACTCTAACCGTTTTTGAGATATTTACCAAAAACTGATTTTATGTAATTTTGCCTCAAAAAATAAGCTTCACCGTTGAACACCCTGTAGCTCGGTTACTGTTTGGAGTTCACGAACGTTAGACCCCTCAAAATAAGGGCCTTGAGCTGCTCTTTTCAGTGGTGTTACCCAAAAAATTCTAAAACAACAAATACGTACAGGGTGTTCAAAAAAAGTGAACCACCGCACTTTTTGTGTCCACCCTGTACACTGGCAGTTAAAATAGGTTTTGAAAGTTACGTAGGTCGGTTCATTGGTTTGTTGTGAAGCTTTTTGATCCCTTCTAAATTTTTTTGTCACTCTAACCGTTTTCGAGATATTTACCAAAAACTGATTTGATACACCTTGAAACTAGTCTGAAACTACAACACCCTGTATATCGGTTAATTTTCATAGATTAGGTTGGTTGAACCACTCAAAAAAATCCTCCTGGGTTGCTCTTTTCAGTGGTGTTGACTGAAAACGTTTAGCTCAACATGTACGTACAGGGTGTGCCAAAAACCTAAACCACAAGTTTCTGATAAAAAAACTACTTGTACCATTTAAAAGACAACTTTGCTTTGATAGATTTGATACAAAAAAGATTGTATTATGTAATTCAGAAGGGCAAATGACTGATTGGTATACAGGGTGGTCACAAAAAAATTCCGAATTTTTGACTGTCTAAATTTAAGGATTTTTGACCAGCTTTAAGCCTGATTATGATTGGGCATCGGTCCGTAAAGGATGAGGGCTGGTAAATTGTTTTAATCACTTACGTAATGGCCGAAACGGGGGTTAAAGGGGTGATTGTTGTCACAGTGCGTGAACAGGAAGCCCATCTGCGTGGTCGTGTGCCCACCTCGTCTTCCAACGGTTTTCCACCACTTATCGTTGAATAATCACGTGACGTTAAAGTCTGATGATGCCTGAAAAACCGAAACTTGTGTAACAATTAAAAGAGTCAATCACCGGGGATCAGTGCCCCTAATCAAGTCGACACGGATGAAGAACAACGTCGGTTGAAAAAGGTACGAAGACACGTGCGGGGCTCGCGTTACTCTCCGTTTGCCATATGACGGTCCCAAGGAGCACCCCAGCCCCCTGGTTGCACCCTCGCGTAACGACCCATTTTTGCCATCGATGCTATTTTTTTTTCTACGTCATTTTGCTTATAATTGCAACTATTTCAAATGGGACACCCTGTATGTTGTTAGCCCTACATTTTGAGATAAATATACAGTTAAAAAAATGTTATATACAGGTGTGGTAAGGAAAACCGTGTAACGGACAGAGAAACGTAGGTAATTGCATGCGCGGGAGAAAGACAGAAAACGAAAAAAATATCAAGTAGGCCATATTTTTAGCGCGCTGTTGTCAAACGCCGTAAGTAAGTTTGTCGAGGGTATTGGATTTTGGCAACAGCGTACTGAAAATATGGCCTACTTGATATTTTTTTCGTTTTCTGTCTTTCTCCCGCGCATGCAATTACCTACGTTTCTCTGTCCGTTACACGGTTTTCCTATGGACGCTTTTGGATTTACCACACCCGTATAGTTTTTTGAGATTTTAATTAAGGATCAAAATTGCTGTTACATTTCATAGAGCACAGATATTGTTCTCAAAGTCCAGATGAGACACCCTGTATATTATTGAGTCATTATATCGAGCAAATCCAGAGCTACACAATGACGTAATAAGTTCTATCACACTCACCCTACAAACTTAATTACATTACGGTTCAAATTGGCTTCAAACAAATTGCTTGCACAACAGGACTTCCATAAGCAATGAAAGTGGTAGCAAGCAAAAATCAACCATACTGATCACTAAAGAAAGTTTGTTGAGCAATTTTTGTTTAGAACAAATCAAAAATGACGTGTGTGAAAGATAACCCTTAAAAAAGAGAGATCATTGCCCCGGGTAGACGCGTAGCAGAGGGTTCGTCGACCAAAAATGTGGTTCTAGGTTCCCTGAAAAATAATACATAAAAATAGGTGGTACCGCCACGAAGAAGCGGGCCCCGACGGCCGTTAGGAGCGGTTGAAGAAGATGAGGGTGGCACCTGTGGTACTGGGGGCAGGTGGTACCTTGGGCGCCGCACCTGCACGTACAAGTACTCCGGCTACTTGCACTTTCACGCCGTTTCATCTTCGACGGAAGATGGTACCGCGGTCGTAATTTAATTAGCACCGGCACGCGGCACTAAAAATTTTTGTCAATCCGCCTTTCAAAAGCAATTAAAGAAGAGCAGACGTTTCGAATTTTTTTTAGCATGTCTGGTCGTTTTGTTCCTTTATGAGGGATTTAAAAATAACCACTCTGTTACGTCATTTGACACCTAATCACGTGAGATCATTGCTATTTTCAAAACAATCATGTGACACTCTGTCAACTGTCACATACCTCCTCTGAACCAAAAATAACAACATTTGTGCAAAGAGTGCCTTGGATAATGGCATTAATTACGGGGCTCATTTAGGTACAAAACTGAATGCATCCTGCATTTACGATTGGATCTTTCATTAGTTTTAAGACATAGTCGTACCACAGGATAAATTCTGAATGGTTTATCTTTAAAATAGACCTGGTTAGAACATAATTCTACAAGTTTGAACTAAAAAAATGGTCTACTCTGAAAGCCGGTTGTATCTTTCAAAAAACTCACCTTATTTGGTTAAAAAACAATCCTAAATCCTGGTTCTTCTTTCTTGCGTTAATTTTACGTGGTAGGACAGCGGTTTTCCTTTATTTTTGAACAACAAAACAACCCGACACAACACAAAACCTTGAAAACCAATGTCAATTGCCAAAGTTATTGACATTTTTGGCAACTGTCAAATTCAATTGCGACGTTGCTAGAGTTTGAGCGGGCCGTCAAGTTTTTCATGTTACAAGGCGTGAATGTATTTAATTTACCTTTTATTAATATGCAACTGTTCAATGACATAATAAGGTTAAGGAAGTAAACGGACTAATTTATGTACTTACCCAGTAATATGGGAAAAAACAATAACAATGAGTTTCGGAAGGATACACGTTGACAACACTGTAGTAACATAAGCCTTCTTGATTTATCAGAATGAGTTAAAATAAGACAGGCATTGTAAACCCTCTATTGATTGCTCTGTTTTGTTAGTTTATATGATAATACAGTGTGTATTAGTTTAATTTTGTTAGTTTAACACTTAAACTAATGTGTATAACAACTGAACTGTCATCAACGTGCGTTCCCTGTCAGCTGTCAGTTGTCAAACGTATCGCAACACTGATATCTAGATTGACCTGAACTGCGACAGTTGAGATGCGTAATGGCGTCATGTGCGAATCTAATCATGGGCAAATGGCGCGCCCCCCTATTTAAAAGGATGCAACGGCCCAATTCCAGCACACCAGACAGTGGTTTAACCCTCCTCGGTTAATTTGAATTGTATAAGGGGGATAGACAATCGGGGTGTACGTGTCGAATATACACAAAGTTGAGATTCCGCGGTGCGTAAAATTGCGAGCGCCTCGGCATATGGTCGGCGTGTGCCCCTTAACGCACGCCAGACCTACGACGGGGCCCACGTATAAGGGGGAACGGACGCATCAATCTATATAACGATTAATTTCGATTTTTATTAGGGGGTGAAAGTCGATTTTTCCACACAAAAATAGCGGATTCATTGTTGTGTAGCCCATACAAAAATAGGACACCCTCTAGAGAAGAGACGTTTACATTTATGAGGTTATGTTGTTTGACAGTGAAAATGACACTTACCACAACCACAAAGTGTTGTCTCTTATGACGTTTTAGCATGTTTAGTGCAAAACTCCTGTACTACCATACTATTTCAATGACATTAGATAGAGCAGGATAGAGATACATAAGTTTTGCACTAAACTTAAAGCCAATTGAAAACGCCATTAATCTCAAAAACTGTTTTGTATGGCACGTGTTATGTCATTTTGTAGCCCCGAATTTGCGCAATCTAGTCTTTTAGACTAGAACTAGAAACACTAAAAAATCGAGTATAGTTAGAAAAACAGTGTCAAAATTTGAACTGCTAGAAACACAGTTTGAAAGGACAGTCAAGGACAAAATCGCCTGTAAAACCCATTTGTGGTGTGAAAATGACAGTTTTAAGCACATTTTTGGAATCCTTATTAAATTTCCTAACCAATAGCCTAAAAAAATATCACTAAATTCGGTACAGTCGGGGAGAAAAGTGCTGCCAAAGTTTGAAAACACAGTCAGCGACAAAATCGTCTGTTAAACTCACTTGGAGTGAGAAAATGACAGTTTTAAGCACAATTTTGGAATCCTCACTAAGTTTCCTATCTACTAACCTAAAAAAACGAGTATAGTCAGTTAGAAAAACAGTGTCAAAGTTTGAACTGCCAGAAACACAGTTTGAAAGGACAGTCAGAGACAAAATCGCCTGTAAAACCCACTTGGAATGAGAAAATGACAGTTTTAAGCACATTTTTGGAATCCTCGTTAAATTTCCTATTCAGTTACTTGGAAAAACCGTATAAAATGTGGTACAGTCTGGGAGAAAAGCAGTGTCAAATTTTGAACTAACAGAAACACAATTCGGAAGGACAGTCAAGGACAAAATCGCTGGTAAAACCCACTTCTAGTCAGAAAATGTTTAATTTAAGTACATTTTTGGAATCCTCATTAAATTTCCTATTCAATAGCCAAAAAAACAAAAAACATATCGGTACAGTCATGGTGAAAAATGGTGTCAAAGTTTGAATTGTTAAAAACACAGTTTGAAAGGACAAAATCGCCTGTAAAACCCATTTGTGGTGTGAAAATGACAGTTTTAAGCACATTTTTGGAATCCTCATTAAATTTCCTAACCAATAGCCTAAAAAAATATCACTAAATTCGGTACAGTCAGGGAGAAAAGTGCTGCCAAAGTTTGAAAACACAGTCAGCGACAAAATCGTCTGTTAAACTCACTTGGAGTGAGAAAATGACAGTTTTAAGCACATTTTTGGAATCCTCATTAAATTTCCTATGTACTAACCTAAAAAAACACTACCAAATTGAGTACAGTCAGAGAAAAAAACAGTGTCAAAGTTTGAACTAACAGAAACACAGTTTGAAAGGACAGTCAAGGACAAAATCGACTGTAAAACCCACTTGTAGTGTGAAAATATGACCCAATAATATACAGGGTGTCCCATTTAAAATAGTGGAGTTTTGGACCTTTTTTTTTATGAAAAGTAACTGCAACTTTGAGGTTAAATATCTTGAAAACTATAACATTTCTGTAAATTATGTTAAAATGTAGACATGGAAAGGCAGAATAAGAAAACGAACTAACATACAGAGTGTCCCTGTTTTTTTTTAATTCAGAACACTTAAACCAGGAAGAAACGTCCTAAACATACAAAAATACGTAATAAAACATGTGAAGCTTCATTTAAAATGTAAATGCGGTTTTTAATCTAAATTGACGATCGAAACTGTAGGACGCACGTGCGTTTCCGCCCTTTAAGGGCGTATTGTTAATTAATTACGCAAATTCCGTTAAAACTGTTGATTTCCTCATCATTAGCTGAATTTTTCACACATTGGAAACCAAACCCACCCTGTATGTGCCTACAAGGCTGTAAATTGGCTTGAAATAGGGATTTCCTATTGCAATTTAAGGTTCTGGACAGGACAAACTGACTTTTAAAATAAAACAAAATTAGTAATTAAAAATAACGTATATTTCATAAGACAAACAGGCAAAAATGGTAGTTTACGTCAATTTTGTTTATTTAAAAACCTCTCCAAAAACTACTTAATTAACAACATGGCAGTGAAAGGTTAATTTGATTACAATTTTTGCGCGTAAATTGACTAGAGACAAAAAAAAAACAAAAGAGAGTAGGAATGTGTGTTATTTTTTTTTTTGAAAACTCCTTTTTTTTAGCAAATACAGGGTGAACAACGCACTTTAGTTTTACACAACATACTTACATATACAACTTACCATCTATAAATTACTATACAAAAATCTACATAACGTTTGTTATACATGGCACGGCAGTTATACAAGAAATAGTCTAAGCGGATTTAAATCGGGTGGGTGGGGAGGCCACTAGAAAATAAAACTACTTGATCCTCGCGATTTTTTTTTTTAAATATCACAGCAGACGATCAAGTAGCGTGCTATTTCACCAGGAACACTTAACGGTTTGTTTGTTTTGTTAGTTTTTGGGGTGTTTAAGTGTTTTTGATGCACACCTGACATCTACTGACGCGATCCCGAACGTTGCCCGCTTTCAGTGTTTGTTTCTGCGGTTTCTGGAATTGTTGGTTCTGTTCGATGGTGGCCAGCCAGAAACTCAGCATGTTGGAGTAGTAGTGACAGTGGCCCTGCGCCCCGTTGCACTCTATAAACGGTGACGCCCTAAAGTCCTCCAGACAGGAACCGGGACTGGACAGGGACTGTCCTCCACCGTTAGCACCGGCACCAGTATGCTACAGAAAGTTAACCAGAGTATAGAAAAACTAACCCTAAGCTTCAATTTAGTTTGTGCACTGCAATGATGATTTGACAGCTGACACAGGAAAGTCAAAAAACGGACCTATAAAACTATCAAGTAGATGTAAATGACTCGAAACACGTTCAATTTAATTTCAAGCTTCTCACATGACTGTCTAAGTAAATGATGTTCTAGTATCACGTGACAACTGTCATTAATGTCAAAACTGTCATTTATTTCACTTGAAAGCAGTAAATCATAATTGCAAAAAGGTGCTTTTAATGATTTTGTTGAATGTTAAGTGTTTCCTTGAAGCCCCATTAACTCGGGTTATTTTGGCAGTTACAGGGTGGTTCAAGACATTAGTATGAAGCCATTTGAGTGCTCCTTTGACCACCCTATATTGAGTCCACTTTAACAGTCAGTTATTTGGTTAAAAATCAATCAATTTGTAGCTCTTTGAACGTTTTTTAACCACCCTGTACGGTTATGTAGCACACTTATTAAATAATTGACTTTTTGAGCATTAAATACAGACTAGAAACCCACTTTGACAGCCGGATATTTGGGTACAGGTACAGGGTGGTTCAATATACCAAATTGTAGCTCGCAAAATTCTTTTTTGACCACCCTATATACCCCAATTGGTTTCAATATTATGGTCCAAATTTGTTTGATACAAATGTTAATTGTAATGGAATTTCTTGTAGCAGAGCAGTTAGACTTTATTTAAGACCATTACTTAATTGCAATGTTGCCAAACTGACGAATTTTCCTAAATTACAGGACAAATCTTACCATGACAAAACTGTAGCCAATCCACAACGAGGACCATCCGTTAGGACATTGCGGGAGGGATAACGATTGGCTGTGGACCGCGATGACGTTGGCGGGTACTTCGCACACCACACACCTAGAGATGTACACGGAAATCTCGCTTTCCTCCACCGGCATCATAGGGATAGGCGCGTTGGTCGATAACCAGTACGATTTGTCGTTGCGGCTGGCGTAGTTGCACACGTTGTCGATATCGCAGAACACGAACGGCATGGTGGAGAAACGTCGTACGCAGGAACCGGCCATACCGAGGTCCTGACTTTGGGTCTTTTCATTTCCTATTAAAACAAGTCGGAAGAATGAGGCAACGCTGTCTTTGTAAGGGTTAACTGGGAGTTAGCATGGATTAATGAAAACCACCCTCAAACCCCAAAAAAGTACCTAAAGAAGTTTCAAACTTATGGTTGTTACAGTTTATCCGCTAGAGGGCGTTATATTATAACAGGTACTTACCAGAAACATAGAGCAGGGAATACCCTTCCCACAGTTTGGTGTGTCCACGTTCGCACTGTGGAATTTCATGGGATTGGCTGTGACGTACCAGCAAAGTTCCGGTCAAATAGTCCGATACTTGGGTGCACGGTTCGCCGGGTTCGCCCTTCAAACCGGGTTGTCCGGGAATACCATCCAAACCAGCTCGTCCTGCCACACCAGCGTCTCCTTTCACTCCCGCTGAACCGGGCGTACCTGGTGGACCTGGATAGCCCCGATCGCCCTTCTCTCCCATCGGTCCGGTTATTCCTGGCAGGCCATCAATTCCGGGTTTACCGTCCAATCCTGGTGGGCCTGGTTGTCCAAATCTTCCAGCTATTCCTTTAAGTCCGGGTAGTCCAGGCCGTCCGGCGTCTCCCTTCTCCCCCTGGGCCCCAATTAGGCCTACGGCGCCGGTTTCACCGCGGAATCCTTGTTCTCCTTTAAACCCTGCTGGTCCTGGTGGTCCAGACACTCCAGGTAAGCCATCACGACCACGATCACCTTTATCGCCTTTAGGTCCGGGAGGACCTTGCAATCCTGTCAAACCTCGATCGCCCTTTTCACCAGGTGCTCCAAATAAACCGGGCGGACCGCGTTCTCCCTTTTCTCCTGAAGGTCCTGGTGGGCCGTCCAATCCAGGTCGTCCGGGTGGGCCTACGGGTCCTGGTGGTCCCGGTCGTCCATCAAAACCGTGATCTCCTTTAGGTCCTTGAGGACCCAAAGGTCCAGGAGGTCCTGGTGGTCCTGGGCGGCCATTCAGTCCTTGCAGACCTGGTACTCCTTTTTCCCCTTGAGGTCCTGGAGCTCCTAGTCTTCCGTTTTTACCCGCTAGTCCTGGCAGGCCTTTTTCACCCTTTATGGTGATACCTGGTAGACCCGGTAGACCGGAAATACCTTGGTCACCTACACATTATAAAATTTTATTAACATTTCATCTAAATAGGATGACATCAATGTATATACAGAGTAGTTGAACGAAAAAGTCCAAAAATGTATTTGTTTGGATTTACAGACCAGAGACAACAAAAATAGCAAATTATTAACTTTTTGTAGAGAATTAAATCGTTGGGATACCCTGTATAGTATTTTAAAAATTGACAAACAGTTACCTTTACGACCTTCCGGTCCCGGCCATCCATTATCTCCTTTAATACCAGGGAAACCAACATCTCCCTTATCTCCTTTGGAGCCTGGTGGACCAGGATAGCCTCGATCACCTTTAACGCCATCCCGTCCATGCAATCCGGCTGGTCCCGGTTCTCCTTTCTCCCCTTTGATTGAAATGGGTATTCCGGGCGCTCCACGGTCTCCTACGTCTCCCTTTGGACCGGGGAAGCCAATAGGTCCGATGGGGCCTGGTAGTCCTTTCTCACCGGGTAAGCCGTCGTATCCGTCCAAACCAGATCCTCCTTTGTCACCCTTAGGTCCTGATATTCCCGGAGCACCTGGGTATCCACGTTCTCCTGGTAGTCCTGGCAGTCCTTCTTTTCCGTCCATTCCAGGTGCACCGGGTACTCCCGGGAATCCTCGATCTCCTTTGGAGCCTATCAAACCCGGTAAGCCGGGTTCACCTTTTTGGCCTGGAATTCCGGGTATTCCGTCTATTCCTCTATCACCGCGGTCACCTTTTATACCAGGATAGCCGGGAATGCTTTGGCCAGGAAAACCTTGATCTCCTTTTTCTCCCTCCGGTCCTGGCGGTCCAGGTCTGCCGTCACTGCCTCGTAAACCAGAAATACCCGGTTCTCCTTTTTGACCTTTCTCCGAAGCGGCCCCAGCTTCACCTTTTCTTCCTGGCAATCCTGGTATACCATCGTTTCCTTTCAGTCCTGGTACTCCCGGTGGACCTGGGTACCCTGGTCGTCCTGCTGGCCCGGTATCACCTTTCTCGCCAATGAAGCCGCGCTCACCAGGCATTCCTACAATTCCAACTGGTCCTGGTGGGCCTGGGTAACCTTTGTCTCCTTTATCACCGCGTAAACCAGGTCGACCATCTAAACCAGGTTGTCCAGTTGGCCCCGGTCTTCCAGAGATTCCTTTCAGACCTGGTAGTCCAGGTCGTCCGTAGTCTCCTTTGTCCCCTTTTTCGCCAGGAAAGCCTGGTAGTCCTGGTTTACCGGACTCGCCTTTTAGTCCTGGTGATCCTTTCGGACCTCTCGGACCTGATTGTCCTGGTATGCCTGAGATACCTGGTGGTCCAAGTGGACCGGGTTCACCTTTCTGTCCTGGAGGACCGGAAAGGCCGTTTAGACCCGGGCTACCTATATCACCCTTCTCTCCCATCATTCCGGGTAAACCGTCATTTCCTCGTGAGCCCACTTTGCCAGGGAATCCTGGTAGGCCTTGCTCTCCCTTAATACCCATGGGGCCTGGTGGTCCTGTAGGACCAACTTGAGGTATTCCAGCTTCTCCTTTGGTACCCTTCGGTCCGTTAAATCCTGGCAGACCTCGTGGACCGTCTCGTCCCGGTTCTCCAGGGAATCCCATCGGTCCGGTGTTGCCTTTGTCTCCTCTAGGTCCGGGTAAACCACGTGGTCCTACTGGACCTGGTGGACCTGGAAACCCGGGAAATCCTTTCTGACCTGGTATTCCTGACTCGCCCTTTTCTCCCGGAATTCCTGAGAAACCTGGAGGTCCCGCCTCTCCTTTAGGTCCCTCTGGACCTGGTGGACCTCTCTTTTGGAGTTTTAGTTCTTCCGCACAAGATGCTGGCTCTCCGTGTTGTCCTGGTGGTCCGGTATCACCTTTTTCACCAGCAGGTCCTTCACGTCCAGGGAGGCCTTGTTCACCTTTTACGCTGTCACCTTTTTCGCCCTTCTGGCCTGGTTGTCCGTCTCTTCCGTTAATGCCGTCGTTGCCTCTGAATCCGGGTAGGCCTTGATTTCCTTTAGGTCCAGGAAAGCCTGGGAAGCCTTTGTCTCCCTTAATGCCTTGTGGTCCGTAATTCCCTTTTGGACCTGGCGGTCCCAACGGGCCTCTGTCACCTTTGTCTCCTTTCGAGCCCTTTACGAGATTTTCCGGGATTATAGCTGAATCCCCAGGGCTACCACGAGGTCCTTCAGGACCGTCAAACCCATCTTTGCCCTGAAATTATCATTTCAGCGATGTCACATTAATTCAACAAATGAACACTTACAGGTGCTCCAGGTTTTCCTTGTACACCGGGAATACCATCAAATCCGGGGGGTCCCATAGCGCCGGGGGCACCAGGTGGTCCTCTAGGTCCGTTATCGCCGTCCCGTCCGTTATATCCCTGATCTCCCTTCTCTCCTTTCATTCCTGGTCGACAATCGATGCAGGTGCCACCTTTGTCACCTTTCAGACCAGGTTGACCTGGACTACCGGGTGATCCGGGTCGACCGTCCAGTCCTTTTTCTCCTTGTAGTCCGGGTGGTCCCATTTCGCCGGGTATTCCATTCAAAGAGTCCCCGGGAATACCTCGCGGCCCCGGAAATCCTTTTTCACCTTTCTGGCCTCTCAAACCGTCCGAACCCGGTAAACCGTCTTCACCTTTAGGCCCCTAAACATGATATTGACAATGACAGTTAATAAATATTACTGAAATCGTGAAAACAGCATATTATAGCCTATTTTAACTAGTTTCTCACATCAATTGTTTTATCATGGCAACATTTAAAATTTGACAGTTGCAAAGTCAATTTTTTTTAAGAGTCACGTGACTGTTTTATTTAATTTGAATCTTGACAGTTTAAATTTGCCGCCCGCACAATTTTAAGTTCAACACTGCATTACTTGGGATCATGTGACTGTTTTAATAATTTTAAAACTCAATTTTTTTCAATTTAATCTTTGACAGCTTCAATTTGACGTCACAGACAATTTTCAACTGTATACATTATGAATTTTGACAGATAAAGTGAGATCAGGTGATTGTTTGAATTATGATGACATATTCAGAGTAATTCTCCTAAATTGCACTTACAATAATCGAATATCCTTTTTCTCCCGAAAAACCACGTGGTCCTTGAGGTCCTGGTGTTCCAGGGAAGCCACGAGGTCCTTCTCCACCAGGATGGCCGATTAAACCAGATTCTCCTTTTGTACCTTTTTCACCAGGTTGTCCTTCAGGTCCTGGACGACCTGGTATACCAGGACCACCCGGTGGTCCTATTGGTCCTCGTCTTCCAGGCTCGCCCGGAAAACCGTCCGTACCTTAGAGCATTTCAACTGTTGAAGAACAAATTTGGAAAGAACTTCAAGGGAATACCTTTAGGACCTTGAGGACCCGGATACCCTCTGGGACCCATTGGACCTGGGGGACCAGGCATACCCTTTCCACCACCGGGTGGGCCTGGTGGTCCACTCAAACCGATTTGTCCTGGAGATCCGTCTCGTCCAGGTTCTCCTTTAGCTCCGTCACGTCCTCGTAAACCAGGTAAACCTTCCAGACCACGATCTCCTTTTTGTCCAGGAGGTCCAGGCGGTCCAGCAAAACCGTCACGACCCTAAGAATACCTCCTTAAAACACCCGGTTACATTTGAAAAGGGTAAAACTTACACGTGGTCCTGGTGGTCCTAGTAAACCTTTCTCTCCCTTCATTCCATCATTTCCAGGTCTACCATACTCTCCTTCAGGACCTGTTTCTCCTTTAAGGCCTTGCAAACCAAATTCTCCACGGTCACCTTTATCTCCTTGAGGTCCTGGTGGTCCAACTACTTGGGTGCCACCTGGCGAATGTGGTAGGACCGAATCGCCTTTTTCACCGGGTGGACCTCGCTCCCCTTTGTCTCCCTTCTCTCCATAGTAGCCCACACCCATTATACCTTTGAGACCTTTAGGACCGGGAGGACCAAGAAATCCCTTTAAAAAACAAGTGTCACTAATGTAATAGATCAGTTTGGGCTGCTTACTCTTGGGCCATCTTCTCCTTTGGGTCCTGGAATGCCAGGAGGACCTTGAGGTCCAGGATTACCTGGTGTACCGGTAACTCCATCACGTCCGGGTTCACCTTTTTGACCACGTGGGGTTGGTTCACAGTGGGCGTCTTCACCTCTTTCACCCTTAATTCCCGCAGGACCTGGGAATCCTCTAGGTCCGGGCTCACCCGGTGCACCAGGAAACCCTGGTGCTCCCTTTAATTTTATTCCCTTTAAGCCCTGTCACTTGTCATAGATTAATCAACTCACATCAGTTCCGTTACAACCGTCAATACCCGGATACCCAGGTGGGCCTTCCGGCCCTGGTAAACCGGGCACACCATTGATTCCAGTAAAACCGGGCAGTCCAGTTTTACCCCTGTCCCCCTTAGGTCCTCTAGGTCCTAGAGGACCGGGCTCGCCCTTTTCACCCTTCTCACCCGGAATTCCTTCGTCACCCGGGAAACCACGGATACCTTTTTCACCGTCATACCCTGGCAAACCTGCTGCACCCTAAAATGTAACGTTAGAACTGAACTGAAAACAATTAATTGATTGAGTTATACCCGTTGTCCTTTTTCAGCAAAACATTTTGGTATACACTTTTCCGTGCCGTTTCGGGGCCCTAGGGCGCTACCGGGGGCATCAATTATGTCGTAATTACTACCGTAGGGCCGACGATTCTCGTAAGGGCTGCTCGGATAGGAACCGTAAGGCCCTGACCTGGAAAATAAAGAAAAAAACACTTGATTAACACACAATTAATACAAATATCTAACACGTACAAGTCTGTTTTTACTAAAAAACACACTATGGATAGGTACTAACTGTATTTTTAAAGAAATTTTGAAATTTGTCAAATAAAATAATTGAAAATGTTTAAGCGTTCAATACAACTGACAGATAAATATGTTTTACTTTTTCTATCGCATGTAGATATTGGAACACAGCCAACCTTGTTAATTTTGTGATCTGTACAGTGTTGCCAAGTGGTGGTTTCAACAACCTATAATAATTTAAGCTTGTAGTTTGTAGTGAATAGTGGAAATGCTAGTGGTTTTATATTAATTAAAATTCAGCCAGTAATTGTTAAACAAACATTTATTATTAGTTATTATGTCTTATCTATTGGATTTCTCATGGTTTTTACTTTTCACTACTTTTCAGTTGTCAGTGGGGAAGGCTTATAAAGTGTTGGTAACACTGCAAATATTACATTACCATAACCTCACTTCTCAGTGACACTCAGTGTAGTGTTTTACTGTGTTTTTTTAGTGTGTTTTGTAGTTTGTACTGTTTAACTTACGCGCTTGAACCTTGTTGTCCTCTCCCGTAGCCATTATATGAGGAAGAACTGGACGAGTCGTACCTGGAGGCACTCTGAGACCCTCCATAGCCGCCTACTGGTCGTCCTCTCGCATCGTAACCTGCCGGCGGGACGTTTCAAAGCAAAAGCAAGGTTAGAATGGCACAAACTTACCACCGGAAGAGCCGTAAACGTCTGACCTGGACCTTTGGTAGCCCCCGGACCGGCCATAGCCTAAAGACTCTCTGGACGTTTCCCCATATTGGTAGGTTTCCCTGGATTGGGGAGACAAGTCGTCGGGGGCGTTCGTTACTTCACTGAAGATGTCTGTGTCGCCCCTTTTAAGATTATACAGGTATGTTACACTTTACAATATTAATATTAAAAGCCTCAACGTCTAGCAAGCAAACTGTATGAGTTATCAATTTAATCTTTGAAGTGTAAACAAGTTATTTTGAGGTTAGGACATTCCTTACTAGGGTATGTTCCGAATTTCACTCACCTTTCCGTTTCTTCGGCAACTTCGTCCCCTCTATTATTGATCCGCACATTCGATTGGTACTCTTCCGAGTCGTACCTGGTGTAATCTCCGTCTCTGTACGAACCCCTCGGTGGATTTTGCCTGGGAAGTTGCCTATCAGTCAGTCTACTGTATAGACCGGTCCTGTTAGCCGTTCGATGGTTGGTACCCAGAAATTGCTGGAAAACAAAACACTTTCAGTACCAGCAAAACGGCGAAAATCACAGGAAACGGCGTGTTTGTGCTATAGGTAACCCGATATAGTGGTGGTAACCCGAAAGGTCACTGAAAAAACAAAAAAACTTCCGTTTCGGCTTTCCTAATGGTGATTTATGTGACGGAACGGCCTGAACAAACGAGGAACTAATGAAGTACCATGACTAGACCATATTGAAAGACACACACGATGCCGTGGTACCGTTCGATTAATTTCTGGTACGATCTTGTTTGTTGTTTGGGCTACAAAACTTTATAAAAGGTCTTTTGAAACGAGAAAATACATCAATTAACTTTATTCTGTCAGTTTTCAATATGGCCGCTGACGGGTAAAACAGCGTTGCCAAGTCAACCAATTGATTTTAGTTCAGTCTATTAATAATTGCGCTGTTGCCAATTCTTTTCACTTTTTGCAATAAAACTGTTTTGTATCAAAAATGAACCTCCTAAGTCTCGTGGGACCGCCGCAAGAGGTCGTCAAAGTATCGAAACTCAATTTTCTCGGATATCTCCAAAAAAAAAATTAATAAAAGAAGCACGGCTTTTCTTATAAATTACCCCCTCTGGAATTGGGACTAGTGCCAAGTGTATTTTTAGGCACCGAATGTAAAGTAAACACAATCAAATCGGTTGCCTAATTATTAAAAGAATTGGAAAAAAGTCGTAAGGTCCAAATTGGTTCAGAACCCATTAGAGCGTTACAATGTAATTCACCATAAGGACAGCAAACAAAAGTGACCCTTATAAACAATAAAATAATTTTTGTATTGAACTGGTTCCATTAAGGTTCCTTAACCCGAAAACGAAGACATCTGTCCCATATTATGCGGTAAGATAATCCCTGTGAGTTAATATTGGGAGATTTTTATCTGAATTAAACCGGATTTTAAATTGCATCTCGTTGGCATCGCATTTAAATCTCTCCCTTTGCGGTCTCGGTTAATTGAGATTCTTATTGGTGATTTTTGGCACCAAAACTTAATGCAACAATATTTTTTTCGAGCGAAAGTTGTGGGGTTTTACCAGGGACGGCTTTAACTTTATTTTAATCATTTCAGAGACATCTATATATCATGTTACTTACCCCATTGACTGCAGATAATCCCATGCATAATACCATGAACCTAAAACAAAAAAAAATCTTAGTAAATTACAGTGTACGGGTTGATTAAGTTAATTTTGACAACAAACTGCCCGCACAATAATTAAACTCGTGTCACCTCTATGTAGTAGTCAGTTTAGTGGATTCACTGACGTCAATTCTACGCGCTGATTGGACGTTTTGTGTAATACTAGGTAGGCTGTGAAATGTCATCGTAGTTTGCATACAAAATGTCTGACGATACAGTGACAAGTTGAGTTATTGATTAAATTAAATCGATTATTTATCTATTTACTGCAGTTACGTGCATTAAGTGAGTTTGGAGGTATTTCAAGAATAGGTGAGTGAATTACTCCACAAATTCGATTATTCACAATAATATATTATTCAGTTTGGTTGGGTTAGGTTAAGTTAGGTATTGTGTCATTTCAGCATTGAAATGCTTTCCTAAATAATTTTTGGTATTTAAATAGGACTGAAGTATAAATTCCTGTTTGGAAGAGCAAGAGGAATTTACCTGCAACCGATTCACGCTCGTCTGCCCCAATTCACGTCTACTATCGTTTCTAATTATCTTATCTGTAAGTTTTAACTAGTCAACCGGTAGTTATTTGATATCTGTAGGATATCAAAAAAACCAGCCTTAATACGCTTTGATTGGTATCTATTTAAAAGAATCCAATTTGATTACCATATAAATGTTACAATTTAGTTTGATTTGATGTTTATTGAGTTGGTTCAAATTGGACTAATGTTCTTCCCTTTACACTGTTCTACATTCACCATTTTAGCGGGTAAACTTTTAACCTTTGCAATTATCCGGTGTTTTTTCCTTAAAAAGGGCAAAAGAACATCATTAAAGTATACCACTGAAAAACACGAAGTTGGCACGCATATAATGTCAAAGAATCGAGAGATAACCCCGTATCACTCGTTTTCAGTTTTGCGAATCACGTTATCGTTTCCGGTTTGGACCGGAAACGTTCAGATACAGTGAGAATCACAGTAAAATTGAATGGCGTCACCATTGACAGTGTTACGTCAATAAGGTCGAAATTGGCCTGAACCAAATCAGTCCACTAAAGGGATTTAGCATTACAACCGAAAACAGTGTTAAGCAAAATTGGACCATACTGACAAAAAAATACCGAATGTTTTTCCTCTCCTGTTAAACACATCAATTAGACAAACAGAGCAACATCTGGCAGTTAAACGAGTCTGATGCATTCGAGCGTAGGATTGAAATTATGTAAGCTTTGAAATGTGTCACGTGACAGAAAATTTTACAAGTCACGTGATTTGAATTTCCTCACAGCTCTTGTGTGGCCAGTCACGTGACTGACAAGGACACTAGTCAACTGAGCTGTTTCGTGAATATGAAAGGAAGTTAAGTTTGGGAAAGAAAACTCTGACAAAAAATTTGAAGGTTACTTTAAAGGGACAATAGTCAACTGGACCTAAAAGTCAAGGCCCTTAATATGAACTTTAAATTTTGAGAACAAAAAGAAAAACGAAAAATTGTGCATTACCTTAAAGGGACACTAATAAACTGTGCCAAACGTCAAAGCCCTAATTATTAAACAGAAAATTTGAGAACATTTTGAAAATGTTGTTTTACAAAACTGCTTATGTTTGACTTTGGGGTCATTTAGTCTTTAGGTCCGTAATTCCGTTAATTTGAGGAGGATAGTTCTGGAAAAAATAGAGGATAACCTTAAAGGGACATTAGTCAACTGGACCTAAAAACCAAAGCCCTTAATAAGAACCTCAAATTTTGACAAATTTTTTAAAATTGTTCTCTACAAAACTGTTACTCCGGAAGTTTAAGCAGTAAAATTCTGAAAAAATTTGTGCATAACCTCATAAGGGCACTAGTCAACTGGACCTAAAAGCCAAAGCCCTAAATCAACTTCTCTGTCTGTTCTTACAGGTGTAACAACTTTCAGTTGTTTAGGCATGTTGGTGGTAAGCACGAAACGTTTCGATGCCGGCGGGCATCGTCAGTGGTCAATGGTACTTACCACCGCAGTCCATGGTCGGTCATCGCGACCGTACAGCCCCCTACAGGGGAAAACACACACACTTTTTACCTTATGTAATGAACACACGCGAGTCCGCGCGTTACTAAAAATCACCACTAAAACCATCATCTTCAAGCTCAAACCCATCCACTTCCACATCTCGGAAACGATGCGCGATTTCAATCCTTTTCACTTTGAAACCGTATAACTCTGGGAGTTTTTGAGTGATTTGGACCATTTTTTTCAGGGATGGTAGAGGGATGTTTGAGCTACCTTCAGACCGAATTTCAAGCGGATCCACCCGGATTAAGGGCGGTTACAAGGGCTCAAACTAAATCGTCGCAGACCGGGCTTAAGTCGTTTGGGTGGGGGCCCGGTTTCGACGAAGAGCTTCTCGAAATAATGGAGCCAGTATGCTATGTTGCTACGAACGGGTGTGTGCTGGGCTATTGCCCTAGCAGCCCTCGTGTTTTTTACGATCGTGACCTACGTTGATGCTTTGGTAAGTCGTTTATTTAATTTTTTTCCAATGAAATGCCAAAAAATCGGTTTAAGCGCCTGAACTAACAAATTGAAAAAAATTCATAAGGGCGAAATTCGCTTGAAAGTAATGTGCATCCTAACGGGATTTACCGTAGTAAGCCAGTATGATTGCAAGCCAAAATGCGCCTTATTGATTACTTGACGTCCAATTTGAAAAAACAAACCTGATGATGGTTTCTAGTAAAACGAAACCTGTCTCTAGTACAGGTTCCTTACCTCCTTCAGTACATTTTGGGACACCCATTAAGTCGAAATTGCTTTGAAACTAATCATGTTCTTAATAGGATTTTTCATTGAAATTTGTTTTGATTGCAGGCGAAAATGTGCCTTAATGACGTTAATATCGGTTTTAACGTGTATTTTTGATACTTTTGTTTGAACTTGAATAACTGCCTTATTTGACCAACATGGTATGGACTTTTATATGTCAATGGATAGGGAATGAAACGAGCTTTCTAAAAGATCCACACTTTGCCCTGTATGTTTAATGGTTTTCCCGCTAGAGGGCTTCAAAGTTGACCATTGTTTTCTGTCTAATTTTCATGCACTGTTTCGTTTGAACCTTGATAACTGTCTTATTTGACCCACATGGTATAGACTTTTATATGTCAATGGATAGGGAATGAAACGGGCTTTCTAAAAAATCCACACTTTGCCCTGTAAGTCTGATGGTTTTCCCGCTAGAGGGCTTTAAAGTTGATTATTGTTTTCTGTCTAATTTTCATGCACTGTTTCGTTTGAACCTTGATAACTGTCTTATTTGACCCACATGATATGGACATTTATATGTCAATGGATAGGAAATGAAACGGGCTTTCTAAAAAATCCACACTTTCCCCTGTAAGTTTAATGGTTTTCCCGCTAGAGGGCTTCAAAGTTGACCATTGTTTTCTGTCTAATTTTGATGCACTGTTTCGTTTGAACCTTGATAACTGTCTTATTTGACCCACATGGTATGGAGTTTTATATGTCAATGGATGGGGAATGAAACGGGCTTTCTAAAAAATCCAACATTTTTCTTGTAAGTTTAATGGTTTTCCCGCTAGAGGGCTTCAAAGTTGACCATTGTTTTCTGTCTAATTTTCATGCACTGTTTCGTTTGAACCTTGATAACTGCCTTATTTGACCGACATGGTATGGACTTTTATATGTCAATGGATAGGGAATGAAACGGGCTTTCTAAAAAATCCACACTTTGCCCTGTAAGTCTGATGGTTTTCCCGCTAGAGGGCTTTAAAGTTGATTATTGTTTTCTGTCTAATTTTCATGCACTGTTTCGTTTGAACTTTGATAACTGTCTTATTTGACCCACATGATATGGACATTTATATGTCAATGGAGAGGGAATGAAACGGGCTTTCTAAAAAATCCACACTTTCCCCTGTAAGTTTAAGGGTTTTCCCGCTAGAGGGCTTCAAAGTTGACCATTGTTTTCTGTCTAATTTTCATGCACTGTTTTGTTTGAACCTTGATAACTGCCTTATTTGACCAACATGGTATGGACTTTTATATGTCAATAGATAGGGAATGAAACGGGCTTTCTAAAAAATCAACACTTTGCCCTGTAAGTTTAATGGTTTTCCCGCTAGAGGGCTTCAAAGTTGACCATTGTTTTCTGTCTGATTTTGATGCACTGTTTCGTTTGAACCTTGATAACTGTCTTATTTGACCCACATGGTATAGACTTTTATATGTCAATGGATAGGGAATGAAACGGGCTTTCTAAAAAATCCACACTTTGCCCTGTAAGTCTGATGGTTTTCCCGCTAGAGGGCTTTAAAGTTGATTATTGTTTTCTGTCTAATTTTCATGTACTGTTTCGTTTGAACCTTGATAATTGCCTTATTTGACCGACATGGTATGGACTTTTATATGTCAATGGATAGGGAATGAAACGGGCTTTCTAAAAAATCCACACTTTCCCCTGTAAGTTTAATGGTTTTCCCGCTAGAGGGCTTCAAAGTTGACCTGTCCAACTTTCTATAAAATAAAACTAAAGCAAAACTCAAGTTTAAAATTTAATTTCTCTGAAACCAAAGCTCAGAGCAGTACTGAGTTAAAAGCCAAAGAACAGGGACGTACTTGACAAACCAAGTTTGCACATACCATGATAAAAATTACGATCCTCTATTTTGCATGTAAACAATTTGGGAGTAAATTAGGTCGAAATTGGCTTGAGACTGGTCAGTCTCTTAAAGGAATTTCCTGTTGTAATTTACTTTTTTTGTGAAGCCAAAATGACCCTTATTAAGTTTTTTATGGTAAACTGGCGTTATATCGTTTTGTTTAAAATTCCTACAAACCGAAAATGAAAGTAAAATAAACGAAATATGAATAACACTACAAACTGACAAACAGACGTGACGGCCCTATAACCTACCAATTAACACCTTTCAGAATGATTTCCGCAAATAAACGGAAAAAGTTAACGAACTATAATGCTTACACATCTATAAACACCTATTTTTAGGCATTCCCTCGTTGTGTTGACACTTTGGTAGAGCATCTGTTATAACATTTCCTCTGATCTATTAATACCAATTAAATCAGAGTACAGCCCTGTACTTAATTGATGTTTTTTGAAAAAAAAAATATTCACTGATGTGACTGTACCAGGAATTGACACACTTTGTGTTACACATTTTGTGTTAACGTGGAAAAATCAGAATATTGGCAATTTGGATTTGCAAATAACTTATTTTCGTATTAAATGAGCAATGGGGCTATTTTTAAAGAAATTGCCGGATACACATCAAATACAAGCAGAAAATGTGTGATTTATTTGAAAACATGTTGAGAACTGCATTCACATTCGTCCTGGCAGTCAGATTATATTCTGCATTGAATTCTCATCAAAAATGGCGTCTAGTTGCGGAAATATCCGATTTTGAGTAAAAAAAACGATTTTCCTTACACTTAAGTCAGTAAGGTCGATATTTGCTCACACTAAAACATCAACTCAACCGGATATCTTATTTAAACTGATTTTAATGCTACAGAATATTGAACCTTAATGTAATGAATTTTTCTGGCAAAAAAAATTTTTTTTAGTGGTTTAGCTTTCCACAACATTGTTCTACAGGGTGTCCCAAATTGCCTACCACACAGACTAATCTAAAATTAACGTTTTTCGTTCAGGGTTATTCAACTGTATAGCTCGCCCATATTTGTTTACAATTTCGTAATGAAAATTAAATAAACACCCAAATATGCAATTAGCTTGTTTGTTTACAGCGGTACGGTTTTTAATTATGTATACACATACAAAAGAGTATCGAATCACGTCACGTGATAGCCCTATGCATAGACTATCCACGGTCATATGATGTGTCTTAAGTAGTGATAGGTAAATTACAAATTTTGACACCGCTTTTCTCCCTGACTGTACCAAATTTTGTAGTGTTTTTTCAGGTTATTAGATAGGAAACTTAATGAGGATTCCAAAAATGTGCTTAAAACAGTCATTTTTTAACTCCAAGTGGGTTCTATAGGCGATTTTGTCACTGAGTGTTCTTTCAAACTGTGTTTCTGGCAGTTCAAATTTTGACACCATTTTTCTCCCTGACTGTACCAAATTTTGCAGTGTTTTTTCAGGTTATTAGATAGGAAATTTAATGAGGATTCCAAAAATGTGCTTAAAACAGTCATTTTCTAACTCCAATTGGGTTCTATAGGCGATTTTGTCACTGACTGTTCTTTCAAATTGTGTTTCTGGTAGTTCAAATTTTGACACCATTTTTCTCCCTGACTGTACCAAATTTTGCAGTGTTTTTTCAGGTTATTAGATAGGAAATTTAATGAGAATTCCAAAAATGTGCTTAAAACAGTCATTTTTTAACTCCAAGTGGGTTCTATAGGCGATTTTGTCACTGAGTGTTCTTTCAAACTGTGTTTCTGGCAGTTCAAATTTTGACACCATTTTTCTCCCTGACTGTACCAAATTTTGCAGTGTTTTTTCAGGTTATTAGATAGGAAATTTAATGAGAATTCCAAAAATGTGCTTAAAACAGTCATTTTCTAACTCCAATTGGGTTCTATAGGCGATTTTGTCACTGACTGTTCTTTCAAATTGAGTTTCAAGCAGTTCATATTGTTACACCGCTTTTCTCCCTGACTGTACCAAATTTTGCAGTGTTTTTTCAGGTTATTAGATAGAAAATTTAATGAGGATTCCAAAAATGTGCTTAAAACAGTCATTTTCTAACTCCAATTGGGTTCTATAGGCGATTTTGTCACTGACTGTTCTTTCAAATTGAGTTTCAAGCAGTTCATATTGTTACACCGCTTTTCTCCCTGACTGTACCAAATTTTGCAGTGTTTTTTCAGGTTATTAGATAGAAAATTTAATGAGAATTCCAAAAATGTGCTTAAAACAGTCATTTTCTAACTCCAATTGGGTTCCATACGCGATTTTGTCACTGACTGTTCTTTCAAACTGTGTTTCTGGCAGTTCAAATTTTGACACCGCTTTTCTCCCTGACTGTACCAAATTTTGCAGTGTTTTTCGGGTTATTAGATAGGAAATTTAATGAGGATTCCAAAAATGTGCTTAAAACAGTCATTTTCGTACTCCAAGTGGGTTTTACAGGTTATTTTGTCCCTGACTGTTCTTTAAACCGTCTTCAAATTTCAGACCACAATTTCAAACCAGTTTTTCCTAAATAACTCGAAAACGGCGAAAGTTATGAAAAACTTGCAAGAGACCAAAATTGTTCCTAATCAACTCCTTAACCCAACACCGTAAGTTTGCAGGACCTTTTTTGCGTCTAGTATACAGGGTGTGCAAGAGAAGTATGGTGGTTCATTATTTTTGGTCACCCTGTAGGCAATTTTTCAGATAGAATTTTTTACTCTACACCACTGGATAGAGCAGCTCAAAACGATTCTTTTAACTTGTTGAACCATCCTGAACTCCCAAAAATAACTGAGTTACCGGGTGTTCAAATTTCAACCCATAATTTCAAGTTATTTTGAAAATTTGTTGCACCAAACCAGTTTTTCCTAAATAACTCAAAAACAGTGTAAGTTACAAAAAAATTGTAAGAGGCCAAAAATGTTTCTAATCAACTCCTTAACCCAACCCTGTAAATTTGTAGGACTGTTTTTGCTTGCAGTATACAGGGGGTGCGTGAAAAGTGTAGTGATTTATGACTTTTCAAATTAATGACAGTCATAACAGGAAAATGATATCTTTTAAGCAAATTCTGAAAGAATTTTTCCTAATTTTTGCTTTACCTTTACTGGTGAATGTTTCAAATAAGCGATTTAGTGAAAGGATGCACAAAAAACTGCAGGCAGCTCCGCTAGGGGGCGCCGAACGAAAAAATGTCAAGAACCAAACAAGTTGCTCTATTGTCCACCCATTACCGTGTCATTTTTCGTTTTTAGGTACAAATACATTTTCCCCATAACCCTCTTAAATTATTCTAAAATTTCCTTATAGAAATAATCAACCAGACCAAAGACATTTTTAGTGTGGGTGGTGTGTAAAGTCATGGATTGTGGGCTGTCGACCCAAAACCATTATACAAACACCATATAAATGGGAATTACATCATGATTGTTTATAATATGCGGCTGCAGTGGAAAAAATCAATCACGAAAAAATAACAAATCGTTGGTTGTTTGATAAAGTGCCGACCCTGTATATAATTAAATTTTTTTCTACACCGCCGGACTAATCGACTAATTACTAGCAACATGGCATCTGATATCAAAAAAAAAACTGGAATGCCCGCCTTAAAAGTGCATTGAAGCATCGGAAGATATCATTTTTCTTCAAAATGCTTTTTGGTGTTTTCACATGCCGTGAAATTGGATTTGTGCAGTGCATAACCTAGAAATTGAGTTTCTGGTGCCTCTAGGTTAGAAATCCAGGAACGTACTAATTGACATTTGAGTGTTTACAAATGTGAAATGAACTAAAAATTGATTAGCCAAACCGTCAATGTGCCAGATAAATTTCGCGGTCCTCGTTTCCGGACTGGATGTGTGATAAAACCAGTAAAGAGTCATTTCGGACACGTGGAGGATACCAGTTTCCGAGATATTTTGTACAGTTTTAGGTCAAAAGGATGTTTATCACTATTTACTGTGCAAGATTTCCGGGCCCGTTTCGATCGTTTTCTGAAATCCATAAAATTGAAGACGAACACGTCTGCCAACATAAAAAAATTTAGGAATTATGTTGTTCGAGTTGTTTGAATCGAATTTATTGGTTGGAAGAGCGTAGGTGCGCGCCATGTAGGAAGTAGGCATTGATATTAGCCACCCACTAAGCGGCCTTTGATATTACTTCGTTTGTTTATTTCATTTTGAATTGATTTTGTTACTGGAAATTCACCATTTTGTACGGTAGTACAAACACCTACCGTCAGAGGGATTCAAGTTCAAAATCCTTCAAATTTCAGTTTAAAAAATCGGACAGTTGCAGCAATTTTGGAACAAGTGTTTATGTCATTTTTGTTGTCATTGTCAAAATTGTCCAGTGGCGTAAATATAGGAAAATTTGTTTTCATTTTTCCGCCTTACCTTCTACGTCACTGGATATTTTTAAAAAAAAATGACACTTTATTTTAATTTTCTTGTTCAAGTTGAAAAAGAAAGTTTTTAAATTCTACTTTGAAGCTTCATTTCCGTGATAATTGAGTTATTACGTTCAAAGACCTTCACCAACCTAACCCAACTTAAAAATTGTCTTGGTGAAGCTGGAAAATAGTCTTTGTGTCAGTTTTCATAGTTTCTGGACAAGTTGAAAGACTTTATTACTGGAAATTGGCTTTTAGACATGAAAAACCACTTTTACTAGAGTTTTTGACTAGAAATTCACACATTTAAGCCTTAAGACACTGAAAAGTGACAAGTTTTCATAATTTGAAGACAAATTTTAATCTTGTAAATAGTCTTAAATGCAGGATATTAACATTAGGTTCATAAAAATTGACTTGAAAACTACTTTTCAAGTTTTTTTACTTTATTTTTCATTTTCTTAAAACTCTGGACTATTTTTAACGATTTAAAACTTCTTTCAGCTTAGTAAATCGAGTTTCAAGACTATCTCCACCAAGTTTTTGACACTTTTTGTCTTAAAAATGTAATTTCAAGCTTCTTTACTGTTAAATTGACTTGTACACTAATCGGTGGTTTCCTGTGGGAAAAGCTACACAGATAGGGGCTGTCAAACTGACATCTGGCCGCCAGAGGGCGTCAAAGTCACTTGAACCTTTGATAACTCTGTTCAGGGATGTAAAAATTTGCAAAAAACGTGAGTCAAATTTGACGCCCTCTAGCGGCCAAACGGAGCAACTTGGCCGTGCCCGCTCAACGTCACGTGATAGCCCCGTTCATTAGCTTTCTTTTGGTATACAGTGTGTTTATACAGGGTGTTTCAAATAAGCGAGTTATGGACGATTTTCTAGAAAAGTGCACGAAAATTTAATCTAAATCAGTGATTTTTTGGGCCTACTATACTAACGACGACCATTTTTGATTTTCTTTAATCAAAGTAATTTTTTTAACTAATTCGAACCTGGGGAACACAAATCTGACGTCTATTTTGCTCTAACTGGCACCGTTTCAGAGATGATCTTGAAATTATGTCAATTTTGACACTTTAGGGCGTGGCTCCCTTGCAAAATGACATTTTGACAAATGACACTTTACGTCATTTTTGTACTATTAACCTGAAGGTATTTAAGCAGTTGAGGTTAATTTTGAAAATAAAAAATTTTCTGAAAAAAATCAGAAGGTATGACCCTTGAAAATTCTTGACAATTCTAGTTTTTTATTTTTCAAGGTCAAACGGTGCATGGTACCAAAAAAGTGTATAGATGGTAAAAGTTGCATCCTATCGAGGTGCATTTGTGGTAAAAATTTCAGACCTCTAACCTGAAACGTTCCTGAGATATTGAGCAAAAACTGCAAAAAACGAGAGTCAACTTTGACGCCCTCTAGCGACCAAACGGTGCATCTTAGCCCGGTTCTGTCAACGTCACGTGACAGTCCCGTTCATTAGCTTTCTTTTGTTATACGGTGTGTTTATACAGGGTGTTTCAAATAAGCGAGTTATGGACGATTTTCTAGAAAAGTGCACGAAAATTTAATCTAAATTAGTGATTTTTTGGGCCTACTATACTAACGGCGACCATTTTTGATTTTCTTTAATCAAAGTAATTTTTTTAACTAATTCGAACCTGGGGAACACAAATCTGACGTCTATTTTGCTCTAACTGGCACCGTTTCAGAGATAACCTTGAAATTATGTCAATTTTGACACTTTAGGGCGTGGCACCATTGCAAAATGACATTTTGACAAATGACACTTTACGTCATTTTTGTACTATTAATCTGAAGGTGTTTAAGCAGTTGAGGTTAATTTTGAAAATAAAAAAATTTCTGAAAAAAATCAGAAGGTATGACCCTTGAAAATTCTTGACAATTCTAGTTTTTTATTTTTCAAGGTCAAACGGTGCACGGTACCAAAAAAGTGTATAGATGGTAAAAGTTGCATCCTATCGAGGTGCATTTGTGGTAAAAATTTCAGACCTCTAACCTGAAACGTTTCTGAGATATTGAGCAAAAACTGCAAAAAACGAGAGTCAACTTTGACGCCCTTTAGCGACTAAAAGGGGCAACTTAGCCGTGCCCGCTCAACGTCACGGGATAGCCCCATTCATTAGCTTTCTTTTGGTATACGGTGTGTTTATACAGGGTGTTTCAAATAAGCGATTTTTTAAAATCAAAATTTTGCTCAAATTGGGAATTTCTGCTTTCGAGGAGGGTGGTCAAAGTAGGCTGCTAGAGCTAAAACAATTGAATATCGATGCAAACATTTTACATCAAGTAGGCCTAGAATTTGACGTAGATTCCAAAAAAGTTATAGGTTTGGCCGCCAGAGGGCGTCAACCTTGACATGACAAGAGTGTGGGCACTTAGCGCCATCTGGTGTTAATGTTCTGAAACCCTAGTTAGTTGCCAACTAATCGTATGGAACTCAATCCTTGGGGCAGTTTAGTGAATGTTAAGCAGTTTTCGTTGATAAACCTTTGTACTTTGGGTGTTTGGTTTTATAATTCGCAAATTCCTCGAAGTCTGTACAAAAGCCGCTTAGCTGGCTGTCAACCAGTTGCAGTTACTGTTTACGGAATCAAATTTGCAGTCAGCAATTTGTGCGACCAGTGGCTGTTTTCGGAAATGCAATATAAACTTAAAGGAAATGGCTAATCGTTAAAAAAAAACAATTTTTCACATACAATTACATTCAGTGATGATGATTTATTGCTAATAATTGAATTTTCATATGGAAGTGTTAGCTGCACAATCAATTTGTATAATTAACCCATTTAGAAATACAGTGAAAACCACAGAAGGTTGACATGTCGTCTGTGACAGTACTCGTCATCCTATTTTACTGTGATTTTTCAACCACACTATACAAAATAATTGATTTTCCCAAAATAGTTTTTAAGGATCACTGACTTGTTTGTTATCGTGAATTTTACGATTTTGCGCTAGTAAAACAATATACGACCAATGTTCTAATAATCCAAAAATAATTTATAACTGGGGCTCGTTAAAACCGTTTGTTTGAAAAGCACCCGGTATCAAATTCTTGGTCGATTTTAGCGTTTGTTCAGTCCAGAATTTCATCCAGGAAACACTTTTGAATAGCCACTTAAAATCCACGCTGTATTGTTTACAGAGTGTTTCAAATATTTAGAGAACGAGCACCAGATGGCCTGAAAAACTGTTAATTCTGACCTGAAATCGTGATTTCGCAAGTCTAGTCGATTTTTATTGATCCGATCGCTGTGGGCCTTATAAAGGCCCGAAAACCTTCAATTTGGGTGGCACAATCACGTTCAGCTGCGTTATTATGTTCGAAAATTATTTTTTGGTCATCGTTTATAACTCTCTAGTTTTGCTGTAACTTGTCAAATAACGGAGCTAATTTTCAAAGTACCATAGATCTCTAAATGTTGCTTCTTCAAAGTGCCAGAGGCCTCTAGAACCATCTAAATGTTACTGAAAACTTCCCAGAACAGTCAGAAGTTTGTGGCCCTTTAGTTTGTGTAGTTTTGAGCTAAAATTAGACCGATTGACACCAATTTCATTTATTGTTGTGTTTGTTCGTATTTCGAGCAGTTTTAGGGCAACTGGTAAGCCTGATAAGCTGACCCAGCTCAAAACGTGGTCAAACCGATAACGGTTATCGTTTTTGATTCTTCAGTGGCCCAGTTTGAGTGTTGATTACCGAAATAAAATTATATAAAATCGCTTTGCAAGAGGGCCATAAAGTCGGTCTTAAATGTGCTAACGATGACGTCACGCTCAATTAACTGTGCAGTTGATGTACGATGACATAATTTCTCAACCGGAGAAAACCATATGTCTGGACTAAGGTCAAATCTGTTTTACATGATTTGTACATGTTTCACTGGGTAAAATTGGCAAAATCTATTTCCTAAACTAACAGGGCAGTAATTAACTAAAATTTGTTACTTAGCCTAGAACCAAATCCTCCTGTCTGCGACTATGAAAACAATAGATTTCTCTCCATATAAAGAAGTCGATTATAATAGACAAAAAAACGGTTGTAGAAAAAATTTCCTAACCAAGACAGACATAAAGTAAGGTTAAGTGAGGGAATTGGGTCAAATCGTAAACTCTGTAAAAACACATGTTCGCAATCTGCCTATATAATTCTAAATATATTGTTGGATAAACAATGAACATCATCACAGGAAATAGCGTTTGCTATTTGAAAAGAAAATGGTAAATTGAACCTAAATAACAGGGCTGTACTGCAATTTTTCTTTAAAATTTTGGTGACAGTTAAGCAGAAATTAGAGTAAATTGACAGGAAACTGAATTTGGTTCATTATTTTGGTAATTGGGCAGCTACGGACCTGAAACTTTCACCAAAGGCCAGTAAATTGAATCTAACACACAGAGACGTACTGCAAGATTTTTAGAAATAATTCTGGTGACAGTTAAACGTCATGAATCAAAAAGAAAGTTGAAAAAATTCATTTGAATGCCATGAAATACAATTTAGTACATAATTTGGGTAATTGGGCAGTTACGGACCTGAAACTTTCACCAAGGGCCAGTAAATTGAATCTAACACACAGGGACGTACTCAAAGATTTTTAGAAAAAATTGTGGTGACAGTGAAACGTCATAAACCAAAAAGAAAGTTGAAAAAAATTTTGACAAGTCAAAAATGCTGTCTGAAAACCTTCCTGGACATTGTTTGTTGTCAAAAACAACCAGGAAACCTTTTACTGTCTTCAGATTGTCAAACTGACGCCACGAAGCTTCTCGAAAGCTTTGACAAGTCAAAAATGCTGTCTGGAAGCTTTCCTAGACATTTTTGGTTGTCGAAAACAACCAGGAAACGTTTTACTGTCTTCAGATTATCAAACTGACGCCACGAAGCTTATCGAAGGCTTTGACAAGTCAAAAATGCTGTCTGGAAGCCTTCCTAGACATTTTTGGTTGTCAAAAACAACCAGGAAGCCTTTTACTGTGTTCAGATTGTCAAACTGACGTCACGAAGCTTCTTGAAAGCTTTGACAAGTCAAAAATGCTGTCTGGAAGCCTTCCTAGACATTTTTGGTTGTCAAAAACAACCAGGAAACTTTTTACTGTGTTCAGATTGTGAAACTGACGCCACGAAGCTTCTCGAAGGCTTTGACAAGTCAGAAATGCTGTCTGGAAGCTTTCCTAGACATTTTTGGTTGTCAAAAACAACCAGGAAACCTTTTACTGTGTTCAGATTGTGAAACTGACGCCACGAAGCTTCTCGAAGGCTTTGACAAGTCAAAAATGCTGTCTGGAAGCTTTCCTAGACATTTTTGGTTGTCGAAAACAACCAGGAAACGTTTTACTGTCTTCAGATTATCAAACTGACGCCACGAAGCTTATCGAAGGCTTTGACAAGTCAAAAATGCTGTCTGAAAGCCTTCCTAGACATTTTTGGTTGTCAAAAACAACCAGGAAGCCTTTTACTGTGTTCAGATTGTCAAACTGACGTCACGAAGCTTCTTGAAAGCTTTGACAAGTCAAAAATGCTGTCTGGAAGCCTTCCTAGACATTTTTGGTTGTCAAAAACAACCAGGAAGCCTTTTACTGTGTTCAGATTGTCAAACTCATGCCACGAAGCTTCTCGAAGGCTTTGACAAGTCAAAAATGCTGTCTGGAAGCCTTCCTAGACATTTTTGGTTGTCAAGAACAACCAGGAAGCCTTTTACTGTGTTCAGATTGTCAAACTGACGTCACGAAGCTTCTTGAAAGCTTTGACAAGTCAAAAATGCTGTCTGGAAGCCTTCCTAGACATTTTTGGTTGTCAAAAACAACCAGGAAACTTTTTACTGTCTTCAGATTATCAAACTGACGCCACGAAGCTTATCGAAGGCTTTGACAAGTCAAAAATGCTGTCTGGAAGCCTTCCTAGACATTTTTGGTTGTCAAAAACAACCAGGAAGCCTTTTACTGTGTTCAGATTGTCAAACTGACGTCACGAAGCTTCTTGAAAGCTTTGACAAGTCAAAAATGCTGTCTGGAAGCCTTCCTAGACATTTTTGGTTGTCAAAAACAACCAGGAAACTTTTTACTGTGTTCAGATTGTGAAACTGACGCCACGAAGCTTCTCGAAGGCTTTGACAAGTCAAAAATGCTGTCTGGAAGCCTTCCTAGACATTTTTGGTTGTCAAGAACAACCAGGAAACCTTTTACTGTGTTCAGATTGTGAAACTGACGCCACGAAGCTTCTCGAAGGCTTTGACAAGTCAAAAATGCTGTCTGGAAGCTTTCCTAGACATTTTTGGTTGTCAAAAACAACCAGGAAACCTTTTACTGTGTTCAGATTGTGAAACTGACGCCACGAAGCTTCTCGAAGGCTTTGACAACTCAAAAATGCTGTCTGGAAGCTTTCCTAGACATTTTTGGTTGTCAAGAACAACCAGGAAGCCTTTTACTGTGTTCAGATTGTCAAACTGACGTCACGAAGCTTCTTGAAAGCTTTGACAAGTCAAAAATGCTGTCTGGAAGCCTTCCTAGACATTTTTGGTTGTCAAAAACAACCAGGAAACTTTTTACTGTCTTCAGATTATCAAACTGACGCCACGAAGCTTCTCGAAGGCTTTGACAAGTCAGAAATGCTGTCTGGAAGCTTTCCTAGACATTTTTGGTTGTCAAAAACAACCAGGAAACCTTTTACTGTGTTCAGATTGTTAAACTGTGACGTCACGAAGCTTCTCGAAGGCTTTGACAACTCAAAAATGCTGTCTGGAAGCCTTCCTAGACATTTTTGGTTGTCAAAAACAACCAGGAAACCTTTTACTGTGTTCAGATTGTCAAACTGACGCCACAAAGCTTCTCGAAAGCTTTGACAAGTCAAAAATGTTGTCTAGAAGCCTTCCTAGACATTTTTTTGTTTATTACAACTAACAAGACAAACTTGTTAGTTGTAATAAACAGAGAGTGATTTTTGTCTATTTTAAAAGGTTAATAAGGTGGATTTTCCTGTGAAACAAACTGTCAAGTTAATGGGATAAACCATTTGAAAAGTGGTTTGCACCAAACAAAAATAAACCTTATTAACGGTTAAGCTGGGTTTTAAACCTTATAACTAAGGTTATTTTCGCTTGAAACAGTTCGGTGCATTAAGGGGATTAATCGTTCTAAATGGATTTTATTGGAAGCGAAAATGAACCTTATGTTATAATTTCACATCAATTCAATCTAAAAAAGAAATGATTCATCCATATAAACACACATGATTAACTGTAACTGTTTTGTATGGTCTCAAACAAATGGTGTGCGGTTATGATGTAATTGTTTTGTTAATGGTTGACTGTTATTATCCAATAAGCAAAAAATCACACAGATGTATTACATCTACAGGGCGGGCAAATAATTAAGTGGTCAAAACGGGTTTAGTTTAAAATTGTGATCAGTTGGAATGACCTGGCCGCGACCAAACCAGTCCCGCAAGGGAAAACATTGTTTCTTGTTGCCGATCCGCATTTCTTCATCTTCGGGCCCTTGTTCTTCACAGTCAAGGTTGACGTGACTAAATCACTTTCTTCGTTAGCGAAGGTACCGTTTTGTTGCTTCGATTTTTCGGCCTGAGAAGGACTAGAGTAGGTGTCAGTCGTATGGTAATAGTCTGGTTGAATGGAACGTCTGGGCCTACGATGATGCCATAATTCAGATCACTAACTGAACTGTATTGAGAAAATGAAAGTATTAAGTGCTTTAGTACTTTTCACTGTTTGTTATTATTTTGAGTGATTTCCGACCACTTAAGCCAACGATCCAATCAAAATTGGCATAATAAACAGATTGACCAATCAAATTTCGGTCAAAACTGTACACTCCTGCCTGGTGGGCGACCTCCCAAGCAGATTTCCTGTTTCCCTCAATAATTACACTTAATACGGTATTTATTAGTTTAAAAGTTATTTCGAAACGTTTTCGTAACTGGATTTATTTTTACACTCTGATGGATCGCGAATGTTTCTGGAAATCTGGAACGCGTTTCCCCAGAACGCCATTAAAACCAGTTTGCTAATGGGTTTTCCGTCGAATTTTACTAGTTTACGCTCCAAATTTGGGGGCTGCACGTCCCTGGACCAAATCAATCCAGAAACGCAATTAGTCTAACAAGAAAAAATTGATATTGACAATCCACAGATGACATTTGAAATGTCAAAAACATTTAGGTTTTTTTTGGATATTTAAAGCGGTGTCAAAGTTTGAACTGCCAAAAACACAATTTGAAAGGACAGTCATGGACAAAATCGCCTGTAAAACCCATTTTGAGTAAGAAAATTACTGTTTTAAGCACATTTTTGAAATTCTCATTAAATTTCCTATCTAATGACATAAAAAAACATTACAAAATCATGTAAAGTCAGGGAGAAAAGTGGGGTCAAAATTTAAACTGCGGGAAACACACTTTGAAAGGACAGCCAGTGACAAAATCGACTGTAAAACCCAGTTGCAGTAAAAAAATTACTGTTTTAAGCACATTTTTGGAATCCTCATTAAATTTCCTATCTAACGACGTTAAAAAACATTACAAAATCATATAAAATCAGGGAGAAAAGTGGTGTCAAACTTTTAACTGCCAGAAACACAGTTTGAAAGGACAGTCAGGTACAAAAGCGCCTGTAAAACCCACTTGCAGTAAGAAAATGACTGTTTTAAGCACATTTTTGGAATCCCCATTAAATTTCCTATCTAACGACGTTAAAAAACATTACAAAATCATGTAAAATCAGGGAGAAAAGTGGTGTCAAACTTTTAACTGCCAGAAACACAGTTTGAAAGAACAGTCAGGGACAAAATCGCTTGCAAAACCCACTTGGACTAAGAAAATGACTATTTTAAGCACATTTTTGGAATCCTCATTAAATTTTCTATCTAACGACATAAAAAAACACTACAAAATCATGGAAAATCAGGTAGAAAAGTGGTGTCAAACGTTTAACTGCCAGAAACACAGTTTGAAAGAACAGTCAGGGACAAAATCGCTTGCAAAACCCACTTGGACTAAGAAAATGACTGTTTTAAGCACATTTTTGGAATCCTCATTAAATTTCCTATCTAACGACGTTAAAAAACATTACAAAATCATGTAAAATCAGGGAGAAAAGTGGTGTCAAACTTTTAACTGCCAGAAACACAGTTTGAAAGAACAGTCAGGGACAAAATCGCTTGCAAAACCCACTTGGACTAAGAAAATGACTATTTTAAGCACATTTTTGGAATCCTCATTAAATTTTCTATCTAACGACATAAAAAAACACTACAAAATCATGGAAAATCAGGTAGAAAAGTGGTGTCAAACGTTTAACTGCCAGAAACACAGTTTGAAAGAACAGTCAGGGACAAAATCGCTTGCAAAACCCACTTGGACTAAGAAAATGACTGTTTTAAGCACATTTTTGGAATCCTCATTAAATTTCCTATCTAACGACGTTAAAAAACATTACAAAATCATGTAAAATCAGGGAGAAAAGTGGTGTCAAACTTTTAACTGCCAGAAACACAGTTTGAAAGAACAGTCAGGGACAAAATCGCTTGCAAAACCCACTTGGACTAAGAAAATGACTATTTTAAGCACATTTTTGGAATCCTCATTAAATTTCCTATCTAACGACGTTAAAAAACATTACAAAATCATGTAAAATCAGGGAGAAAAGTGGTGTCAAACTTTTAACTGCCAGAAACACAGTTTGAAAGGACAGTTAGGTACAAAATCGCCTGTAAAACCCACTTGCAATAAGAAAATGACTGTTTTAAGCACATTTTTGGAATCCTCATTAAATTTCCTATCTAACGACGTTAAAAAACATTACAAAATCATGTAAAATCAGGGAGAAAAGTGGTGTCAAACTTTTAACTGCCAGAAACACAGTTTGAAAGAACAGTCAGGGACAAAATCGCTTGCAAAACCCACTTGGACTAAGAAAATGACTATTTTAAGCACATTTTTGGAATCCTCATTAAATTTCCTATCTAACGACGTTAAAAAACATTACAAAATCATGTAAAATCAGGGAGAAAAGTGGTGTCAAACTTTTAACTGCCAGAAACACAGTTTGAAAGGACAGTTAGGTACAAAATCGCCTGTAAAACCCACTTGCAGTAAGAAAATGACTGTTTTAAGCACATTTTTGGAATCCCCATTAAATTTCCTATCTAACGACGTTAAAAAATATTACAAAATCATGGAAAATCAGGTAGAAAAGTGGTGTCAAACGTTTAACTGCCAGAAACACAGTTTGAAAGGACAGTCAGGTACAAAATCGCCTGTAAAACCCACTTGCAGTAAGAAAATGACTGTTTTAAGCAAATTTTTGGAATCCTCATTAAATTTCCTATCTAATGACGTTAAAAAAACACTTTAATATCAGGTAAAGTCAAGGAGAAAAGTGGTGTCAAACGTTTAACTGCCAGAAACACAGTTTGAAAGGACAGTCAGGTACAAAATCGCTTGCAAAACCCACTTGGACTAAGAAAATGACTATTTTAAGCACATTTTTGGAATCCTCATTAAATTTCCTATCTAATGACGTTAAAAAACATTACAAAATCATATAAAATCAGGGAGAAAAGTGGTGTCAAACTTTTAACTGTCAGAAACACAGTTTGAAAGGACAGTCAGGTACAAAATCGCTTGCAAAACCCACTTGGACTAAGAAAATGACTATTTTAAGCACATTTTTGGAATCCTCATTAAATTTCCTATCTAATGACGTTAAAAAACATTACAAAATCATATAAAATCAGGGAGAAAAGTGGTGTCAAACTTTTAACTGTCAGAAACACAGTTTGAAAGGACAGTCAGGGACAAAATCGCCTGTAAAACCCACTTGCAGTAAGAAAATGACTGTTTTAAGCACATTTTTGGAATCCTCATTAAATTTCCTATCTAATGACGTTAAAAAACATTACAAAATCATGTAAAATCAGGGAAAAAAGTGGTGTCAAACTTTTAACTGCCAGAAACACAGTTTGAGTACAAAATCGCCTGTAAAACCCACTTGCAGTAAGAAAGTGACTGTTTTAAGCACATTTTTGGAATCCTCATTAAATTTCATATCTAATGACATAAAATCATCTCATTTTTGAGTAGCTCTTCAAATATGAAAATAACTGTTTTAGTGCTGAACTTTGACAAATGATGAAACTGACTATTTGAGTTTTCCAATATGACAGTATTGACAGAACATATTATAAAATTGAAACACATGTCTTTGATTGGTGACAGAATGTCTAAAAACCTTCAAAAACCCCTGGAAATGTTGCAAAGGGTCTATAAACGTTAAAGAATGTCCAAAAATATTTCGAAAGGTCTAGCAATGTTGAAGAAGGACTGGAAATGTTATAGAATGTCTAAAAATACTGCAAAAAGTTTTTATACCCTCTGTAAGTCTTAGAAATGTTGCAGAATGTCTAAAAATACTAAACAATGTTTCGAAACTTTCAGTGAGTTCTAGAAATGTTGCCAAAGGACTAGCAATGTTTCGATAATTCTAAAAACATTCAAATGGCCTGAAAATGTTACAAAATATTTAAAAATTTGTTTAAAAAGGCCTTACAAAATATTACACACATTTTATACATTTTTCATGTATAATACATGGTGTTATACATACATTTTCCCATCTCTAATTTAAGGGAACCCTTCCACTGTGTTACAACCAATCTAAAAGCTTATACAATCTGTTCGTTAACACCTGACGAACTCAAGTCGATTATATGCAGATTAGTGGTAAAAGAAGCCGACCCACAACTAATTAAAACTACACGATAACGAGCTTTTTAGGGCTCCAATCTCAAAAAGCATATTATAATGCAGTTAGTTGTTTCGAATGATTAATATCTTAATTTTCCCTTACTAATCGTCTGCATAACATGAACATAATATATTGCGCTCTCAATATTCTTCAAAAAAAATGGTTGTACTATTAACAATGCAGTACAATTTATAAAAACATAAAAACAAGCTTTGCCACCTATACTAAACGGATATTTAGGCTACCAAACATATTTTTATGATTAAAAACAATAAAAATTAGTTGAAGTATTAAATATTAATAACGAAAACCGTCTGGCAACGCCGCATAATTCACAGAGGATAACTGATATTTGACAGTACGTCAACTTCAGATGTCATTCAACGTTCCCTTCAATTATGACGTTAAAGCATAGTTGCCGCCATTTTCCTTTGTTTACTTTGTTTACTTGTTAGTCTAGGTCAGTTATTAATGCATAGTTTTTTCCTAAATTTGCAATAAACAAATACTGACACTATTTCGAATCGGCCACTACGGTTAGCACTAGGTTGCCAAGCATTATTTTGGTTTTTAATAGCCGCAGTTTTCGAGTAGATTGTTTGGTAACATCGAACTGACACAGGGCGGAATAGCTGATTTCCTGACAGGTAAAGTGTGGTTCTTCCACCAAATTATCGTACATTTTACGGGTATTTATCTCAATTTTCTGAAGAAAATTGTGAAAAATCCGTGGATGCTTAATCTTTACAAGACCCGCGCTCTGTCTAGCGTTGGTACACCACCTTCGAGAAGAGTAATGAATGGTGTAAACGGTGCCCAACAACATCAGGATGATGTAAATCCAGCAACTCGTGTCTGGTTCGTAACGGGAATGGCAAAAAGGTTCATTCATCATATTTCATAAACTAAATTCAGTTAAAAGGGTATTCACCTCCTGATATCGGTCTGATGTCTGCAGGAAGTAAAAGCAGTTCGACCCAATTTTTCTTCCAGTTTATCGTTTTTTTGCAAAAATTACTTTTTTTCCAAACCAATTAACAACACACCATCCACTGATCTAATTCCAACTGTTTGCGCAATCGATAATTGCCCAGTAATTTAATTAATAACATTTGAAAGAGTTGAAAAGTCATCTTTGGAGGTTATTGTTACCGGATGCGTTATCAGTTCAATTCTGCGTAATCAGTTTGCTTCACCACTTGCCAATTTTATTACAAAACAATTTTTAAATTGTAATATCCGTTAGGATATTATAAGAAAACAACATAAATGCTATTAAGCATGTATTAAACCACCTCCTAGAAGGGGGAAAATGAACACAAACTCTGCAATCGTAACTAGAACTAACTTGACGCATGACAATTGACAACGCCAGTGGGTAACGCCACTGTTGGTTTATTTTAAAATTCATTAAAAATGTATAGGGTGTCCTAGTTGAAAAATCTATTAACGTTTTTTTGGAAACGGGGCTAAGAGCAACCGTGTAGCACTGATTTAAAAATATACAGAGCGGCCCATTTTAGGGTTTATTTTCGCTTAAACAAAATCTCTTCTGAAAGTCATTCTGTACCTAACAGTCACGTGACCATTAAAAATTAGTGAAATCGTATAGTATTGTTAAAATACGGTTCATTTTTGCGTAGCACACTTTGCGTTTGTTACAGGAAAACTGGATAGGAAGTCAAATTTGTTTCAAGCAATTTTCAACCGTAACGACACTGAAATTACAGTTTTTCAATCTGACTAATAATTATTGATGAACTATAAACTTATCAGCGTACGCAATTATTGCGTTACGTAAATATTTTTTTGTTGAAAGATAACAAGAAGGAGTATTATCTCTTTTGGTTGGAGGCCAGAGGAAATAAAAGATAATTTGGCATTAAAAATTTGTTGATTTATACTTTAATGTACTCTGATTGGTCAAGGTTTGGTGCCTAATTACCGAACTGCGTTACGCAACATCGACCTTTGTGACCTTTGCCTAAAATCAGTGTATTTTGACTAAGTTTAGGGACCAAATCTGGGTTACTGTCTACTTTCAAAGTCATAACCTTAAAATTGAATTTTTGGTGGTAATTTTTGTAGGGACCATGCTCGGGATGTAGCATACCACTAAAATGCAACTGTAGCGGTATTAAAGGTAGACCTGGTGCGGCTGGTATTCCAGGCCGACCGGGAATCACCGGACCACCTGGTGACATCGGTTTCACCGGCGGTCCTGGCTGGAAAGGCGAGAAAGGCTCTGATGGTATCTACGGTATTCTGGGTGACAAAGGACCTAGAGTAAGTTGGTGGAACCTTCCTTGTTAGTTCCTCAATTCAAATTGTTTTTTTTTAGGGTGATGCAGGCCTCCAAGGTCCTGACGGATTAGCTGGTAGACCTGTAAGTTTTCTAAATGCCTTTTTTAACGGTGCTCTGATTTGAAATGGTATTCCAGGGACAACCTGGTGATAGTGGACCTCAAGGTCCTGTCGGTCTGGACGGTTGTAACGGACTGGATGGTAGACCTGGTTCAAATGGTGTGACGCTTTCACGGTTCCACCACTTTTTTGCCATATTAAATGTTTGTCAATTTAGGTACGAGAGGGTATCCAGGTAGTCGAGGGTTGCTGGGGCTTGAAGGCCCTCAAGGACCTAGAGGGGAGCCGGGTAAAGGGGGCGGAAACTCCCCCGGAATGAAAGGGGAAATGGGTGAATTCGGACGAGACGGTTTGCCAGGTTTTCAGGGCCCCCCGGGGCCTAGTGGACAACCAGGATTTCAAGGATCACCCGGAAACCAGGTGAGTTGGTGACACTTTTTTTAGCCTGTCAAACTGAAACATCTGCGTAGGGGTTAGTTGGTCCTCAAGGCTCTATAGGACCACCCGGTGAGCCGGGGGATGCACGTAAGGGTGAGAAAGGTTTGAAGGGAGACAACGGGGAACAGGGATTCAAAGGGCAACGTGGCAAATTCGATGTGAAAGAATACAATTTCCCACAATATGTATCCAGGCTTCAGGGACCTCCCGGAGAGAAAGGAATCAAAGGGGACAGAGGAGAGCAAGGTTGGAAAGGCTATATTGGAGAACGAGGACGTCCGGTATGCTATCCCACTATAGCACCTTTATTTATTTTTTGCAACCTAAAAACTCTCAGGGACTGCCTGGTTACAAAGGATCTAGCGGCGGCAACGGGGAAAGGGGTGATGATGGCCCCCCAGGAAAACAAGGAAAAACAGGTCCTGAAGGACAACCTGGAGAAAAAGGTTACAAAGGCGCACCAGGTTACGAAGGAACACCAGGTGCAGACGGCGTCAAAGGCCAAATTGGTGAGGACGGTCAACCTGGAACACCCGGTATCCAAGGTCCGGGAGGCTCTCCAGGAGTTTACGATCCTTTCTTGGACGAAATAGTCACCGGACCAATTGGTCGGCAAGGTCCTACCGGATACCAAGGCCAACCAGGACTGTCTGGTATTCCCGGCAATCCAGGTCAGTCCGGTCCAATTGGACCACCCGGAGCACCAGGACCTGCAGGCCAAATGGGCTATCCTGGGATCAAAGGTTGTGAAAACTCAACCTGTTAACTCTCCACTAACCTTCTGGTGTCTGTGCGTAGGTATCTCAATCAAAGGAGAACGTGGTGATGACGGACCACCGGGTATCCCTGGCAGAATGGGACAACCGGGAACATCCGGACCGATTGGACCAGCCGGTGAACCGGGCGTGAAAGGAGAAACGGTGGTTGGACCGCAAGGCCCCTCTGGTATACCCGGTCTACCTGGTTTTGACGGACCACCTGGTGATCGTGGTGATCCTGGCGATCGTGGTTTTAAAGGATTTCCTGGTATGTTTTTTTTTAAAACAATTTTCTATCAAATGGGGTTTTTCCGAAATTTTTTTTAGGTCTAAAATTGATTTGCACATATTTTTCTTTTTTTTTGTAAACTTTCAATGATTATTTCCTTCCTATCAATTTTGGCCAATCGCTATCAAGAATTAGTATAACAAATGTAAATTTTAAGTGGAAAAATCACTTAACAACTGTCAACTTAGCTGTCAGCAGTTTTTCCGGAAAAAAAATCGGAAAAATTGCAGACTCCTCACAGCAACATAAAAAATAGTGTTTCCCTTTCTAGCTTGAAAGTTATTGTTCTTATTGTTTTAATTAAAATAAAATGTTACTCAGGAAATCTTACCAAAATCTTACCAAATATCCCTCGTGCATCTAATTTTTCCGGAAAAATTAACACTAGGGATATTACCCCCGAAAAAATTGTGAGTTTACATTTTTGGCTTAAAACAAAAAATATGGCAACGTCGGTTAACTCCAAAAATGGCAGTTGACTTTTCCAAAAATTTAATATGGTCGTCATAACATCCACATTCGTTTTCAAGCTCCATAGAGCGAGCAGAGCGTTTTTGACGTCACGATGACGTAATTTGGTAAAACCATAGATTGGCCAAATTGTCAAACTACGTCATTGTGACGTCTAAAAAAGCTCTGCTCGCTTCATGGAGCCTGAAAACTTCTCTTTGTCACATAACAGTTGCAAAAATCCAACATACAGCACCATTTTGTTTCTCCTTGAAAATTACCATCAACCCAAGTTTACTATTCAAGGTAATGGTGTGCCTATAAGAGGTCCTAGAGGTCCTCCAGGTCCACGAGGACGACCTGGGGTATCCGGAATTGATGGTGCTCCAGGTTACTACGGTCTTCCGGGATTAAAAGGACGTCGCGGTGATGATTGCGGGGTATGCCAACCAGGTAGGAATACGATTATTTTGCACTCGAACAACTCGAGTTATGGTGTTCGTTTCAGGTCTACCGGGCCTCAAAGGTGAGCACGGTGAGCCGGGAAGGAATGGTCGACCAGGACCAATGGGTTTCGTGGGTTTGACGGGTGAAAGAGGTCCCATTGGGTTTTCTGGGAAAGCCGGACCACCCGGTTTGGACGGTTTAGATGGTACCCCGGGTCAACCCGGTCTGTCAGGTCGGCAAGGTCCTAAAGGTTACGCGGGATTGGTCATTTATCCACCAATCGGCCAATCACAGGGCGGTCAGTTGAGTTATTTCTGTCTCTCTTCCACCGATCAAAAAGCTTCCTTATAACAGGTGAACCAGGCCCACCTGGTCCACTGGGGTACCCCGGACCACCAGGTGATGCAGGACCAAAAGGTCAAACAGGTGACAACGGTCCAATTGGATACCCAGGACCAATCGGAGACAACGGATTGATCGGACTACCAGGTCGAGACGGTTTACTAGGTTTGCCAGGCTTATTAGGCCAGAAAGGTGACCGCCACGAGATACCAAAAGAATGGTTGATAGGCGATCAAGGATTCACTGGTCCCAAGTGAGTCACCTCATTGGAATACCATAAGAAAAGAAAAACATTCCTTCTTACTTAGGGGCAGGAAAGGATTGTTTGGTAGCCCCGGCCCTAAGGGTAACAAAGGATTATTTAACGGCGGAAGCTTAACGGACATAACAGGTGAAGCAGGACCCATAGGACCACCAGGAGATCGAGGTATACCATATCAATCACACCATATATCCTAAACTAATCTTAATTTTAAATCAGGTCTGACCGGATTACCGGGACGTAAGGGGATACGAGGCGATCACGGTTACCAGGGAGCACCGGGCAATCAAGGACCGGCAGGACCGTCAATTCCAGGCCCCGAAGGCTTGAAAGGATACCCTGGAATAATTGGAGATGAAGGTCCCAGAGGAATATCCGGTCTGGACGGAAACCCTGGCGTAGACGGTACCCCAGGTGGTGCTGGAGTGAAGGGAGACCGAGGAGAGCCGGGACAACGGATTTTGTACGGGGAGATTGGTTTACCCGGACCGGAAGGACAGAAAGGTGACCCGGGCTTGCAAGGCCCACCGGGGTATCCTGGTCTACCTGGTTTGCATGGACTCAATGGAGGAAAAGGTTTTGTTTATCAGGCAAATACACTTTTGTTATAACAGTTGGTGGGTAGGTGTTAAAGGTGCTCCAGGCTACTCAGGACAACCTGGTGCTCCAGGCAATAAAGGACAAACAGGAATAACAATCCCAGGCCCTCCCGGCTTACCAGGTTTACCTGGTCGAGAGGGGGAACCTGGAGAATTCGGCGATTTTGGCATGAAAGGAGACGATGGGGAAAACGGTTTCTACGGTCTACCAGGAGCTAAAGGAGACGTGGGGGAAATGGGATTCCCTGGACAAGCAGGCAAGACTTGACCTACTATAGTGAAATCAATATGTTTTTTTATTTATTTCACAGGAAAGGAGGGAGACGAAGGTTTACCAGGTTTCCCGGGGGTCGAAGGCTTACCAGGCTTGATGGGCGAATTTGGGGAGAGGGGGGACATTGGTTACCCAGGACCAGCCGGATTACCCGGTCCTAAGGGTTTGCTCGGTCCTAGGGGACTTAAAGGCTTCTTCGGAGATATTGGACCTGATGGACTACCTGGACTACAGGTTAGTAAGGGCAATTTATGTATGTTTATTTGAAGTGCTACAATTTTAAATTATAGGGTGAACCTGGGAAACCAGGACCAATGGGTGTGCCTGGCCTACCAGGATTTGACGGTCAAAAGGGCGAATCCTCCTTCAGCGGTCAGAAGGGTGACCTAGGTGCACCAGGTTGGAAGGGTGTTCCAGGCTTTGATGGTAGACCAGGACTGATTGGACCTAAAGGCATGTCTAGACCTTTTTAAAAATCCTTAAATAACACTTTTTGAATGCAGGACCAAGAGGTGATAATGGAATACCTGGAGTTGGTAGTCCGGGCACTAAAGGTGGCAAAGGTGAAGGTGGAATACCCGGTCTACCTGGTGGGTACGGTTTTAAGGGAGAGTTTGGTGATTCTGGACTACCGGGTCCTAAAGGAGTGATTGGTGACATTGGTTTCCCGGGCCGCCCTGGCCAACCAGGATTTGACGGAATTAATGGTAGTCTCTATCCGCTGTTTGGTATCCTCTCTAGTTAGTATGGTAAAACAGGTGCAAAGGGTGGACGTGGCGAGAACGGTTTCCCCGGGAGAATAGGTCAGAAAGGCGAAGAAGGTATGACTGGTGAGCCTGGCTACATCGGCCGACCGGGACCACCAGGACCTAACGGAGAACCAGGTCCCCCAGGACCTTTTGGCGAACAAGGTTTTAAAGGCAACCGCGGTCTACCTGGTATCTCTTTGCAAGGTTTCGCGGAGAAAGGCGAGGTGGGAGAATTAGGAATGTTTGGACTAACTGGTGAGTTGACCATTTTTAAACCCTGAATAGTACTTATGAAAAAACTCCAGGCAGAAAAGGACTACCAGGAGATTTGGGTCAAGTTGGCTGGCCTGGACCTAGAGGGGATCGAGGACGTCCAGGGGACAAGGGTATGATTGGTGAGCCCGGTTTTGAAGGTCGGCAAGGACCTAGAGGTGAACCGGGATTGGAGGGACCACCTGGACTACCAGGCCGTAATCCTGAGCCTGGAGAACCTGGAACGCCTGGTGAAGATGGTTTACCCGGCCTACAAGGACGAGTAGGCCAGAAAGGAGCTCCCGGTTGGTTGTTTCTCTACCCAATCAACTGATTGATTTTTAAATAACTTCCATACAGGTGAACTAGGACTAGATGGTCTAGTGGGTGCTAGAGGCTTGCCAGGGTTGTCCATAGCTGGAATAAAAGGACTACCAGGAGACAGCGGTTTAGATGGGGAACGAGGTCCTTCAGGTCCTGAAGGACGCGCCGGACAGGACGGTTTCCAAGGCAGACGTGGACTTAAAGGACTACCAGGAGAATACGGTTATTCCTCCAAAAGTTTCAAAGGAGTTCAAGGAGACGTAGGGTACATCGGACTCCCTGGTTACCCAGGCCAAAAAGGAGAACCGGGAGAACCAGGATTGGACGGTTTTCCTGGCGAAGCTGGTGATAGAGGTGCGCTAGGTCTGAGGGGTGACGTGGGTCTCCCAGGATTCCCCGGCCTACCCGGCAGGCCAGGGCCTAAAGGACTATCAGGAGACCAAGGATTCGACGGACTACCTGGAGAAGTTAGTGCCCATTTGTTTTGCTTTGCCGTTCTATTCATTGTGGGGGTTTCAGCCTGGAGATGCAGGGTTGCCAGGCTTCTCCGGACCGCCCGGAAAACCCGGAAGACGCGGTCTGGACGGTTATCCTGGTAGTCGGGGAGCTAAAGGCCTGAGAGGTGATGTTGGTGAACCTGGTCTGCCTGGTTTTGTCGGAGTTAAAGGTAAGTCTAATTTACGTGACAGCTACAAATTGGAACTGCCAAAATAACCGACTTTTTTATTAATTTAATAACATTTTTGTAACTTTAAAAAGTTTTCGAAGCCTTCTAGAATATTCCAAATCGCTTAACAACATCTTGCCACCTTGAGGAATGCTTAAAATGTTTGTGGATGGTTTTTAAAATTTATGGAATATTCCAAAGACCTTAACAACGCTTCTGAAGTTTAAACAGGAACAGTTTAAAGAATCTTTGCAACATTTGAGAAGTTTTAAAAAAATATTTAACATTATCAGTAAATAACACTGTTATTTGGTATGTATGCTGTAACATCGTACCGGGTGGTCAAAAGGGGATTCCAATGTCTATAATTTGATATACTGATCCACTCTGTAATTGTCAAAGTAACCGAGTTTGGGCTGTTAAAGTGACAACTTATAAAAACGGATTTTAATTTAAATCAACTAACTTTATGACTAAATAACTACGGTACTTTATATGTAACTGTAACTGTCAACGTTACCTAATTATTGGGTGGTAAAGTGGAAACGGTCAAATTCAGTCAAAGGAGTGTTTCAATAAGGGCTACAATTTGGTATATTTAACCACCCTGTATTGTTTTTTAAACAACTTTGTGTAAGACTTAAAAAAGTATTGAACAATCGGCAACCACATTGTTCCATTGTAGGGGAAGCGGGTGCAGAAGGTTTGGTGGGGGCAATCGGTCGTCCTGGTTTGCCAGGTTATCAAGGACCTAAAGGAGAACGAGCTCTTCCCGCGCCAGCCCCTCCCAGTCGAGGATTCGCCTTTGCCAGACACTCACAATCCGAATACATCCCAGTTTGTCCTAGAAACACGGTGAAACTGTGGGAAGGATATTCCCTGCTACACATACACAGCGAGAAACGAACCGAAGGGCAAGACTTAGGTAAGGTAAGGTAATTTCAATTGGTGAGACTAATTAAAGGGTGCAGGGGCTCCTGGAAGTTGCGTCAGAACGTTCAGCACCATGCCTTTCCTGTTCTGTAACCTGAACAACGTCTGCGACTACGCCAACACTAACGATTACAGTTTCTGGCTGTCCACCACAGAACCGGTCCCAATGACTATGACCCCCATTTACGGCTATGACATACAGAAATACATATCCAGATGTTCGGTCTGTCAGGCGCCTACCAAAGCCATAGCAATCCACAGTCAATCTAGCGAAGTCCCTCAATGTCCGGTCGGATGGGAGGAACTGTGGATGGGCTGGAGCTTCCTCATGGTACGACTTGGTTTTTCCGTATTTTTTTAATACAAAAATAACCTTCAAACAGGGTACCGATGGTGGAGGAGCCGGTTCCACGCAGTCTCTAGTCTCTCCAGGCTCTTGTCTGGAAGAGTTCCGGCCGCAACCTTTTATCGAGTGCCACGCCCACGGCAGGTGCAACCACTACACCACCGCCCTCTCTTTCTGGCTGTCCACCATCGAGGAGTATGCGCAGTTCAAGAAACCTATTCCTCAAACCCTTAAAGCTGGTTTCTTGACCACCAAAGTGAGCAGATGCGCCGTCTGTCTCAGGAGAATGTAAGTTTATAGAAAACGATATAAACATACTCTCTATCCCAGCCAAAGTGACAGTGACGCAATAAACGTCAGATTGAAATTAATGTCTTAGATGAGTTGTAGAGGTTTTCATTGATATTTGCGCGGTTGCCAGCTTGAGCATTCCCGGTGATTTAAAATGTCAGTGCAAGAAAATTGTTTTGCCTAGCAATACAATTTTTACGAGAGCATTCGGCAACATGGCATCAGTGTTCGGTTATCGAAAATATCAAAATATAAGTCACACAAAATAATAACCGAATTGATAAATTTAAGTTGGCGTTGGAGACAGCGCCAACGCCGAATTTCCCCGATTGGTTAAAGAACATACGTTAATGACGTCAAAATTCCGTTTCGATCAGTTCACGACTAATAGACAAGGAACGACAATTATTACGTCACGTCGTTTGAAGTGAAGTGACATGCCTTGCCAAGGATATTAAACATTAAAGAATTGCTCGATCGGCCGATTTTGTTTCCCGGCGGCGAATGAATTCTGACGTCACAGTGGGCCTTCGGGTGCACAATACGCTAAATATTCGCCCGAGATGCTATGTACGAGATCATATTCGTGAATGATCGACTGCAATCGCGCATCGCGCAAAACAATCGCGCGAACGCGAGAGACCCATGGTGACGTAAAAATCGTCACCGGCCCGAGCCGATACCGGCAAGATTGCGCTTATGGGATTAAGCACTCCTTTACTGTTTACCGTCCTTGATGCCTTGCAACTATTAACTCAGAAATATGCAACCAGCCATTCAGTCCTCTATTCTCTTATACTACGCCGTCATTTCAAGACCCCCCTTGATGCCTAGGGGACTTTTTTCTAGCGGATTTCTCCCAGGGGGAATTATCTACCTCTTTTTGGAATAGTTTGAGCTTATCAGGAACGCACTATACTTTTAAAATCTTTGGAACAGATTATACTAAAGTTTTGTATTTAACTTGTGTTCTAGGCCAGTTTTCTCAGTTATTAGTGTTTTTATTTTGACGTTTGAACGAACCTTTTAGCTGTCATAGTAACCAACTTAAGAACTGTCAAATTGTGACTTTTAATATTTCTAGGACAGCTAGACTGTTGGATTTCACGTGAAATATCCCAGCTATTTGTAAACTTAGAAAGAACTGTGTGTTAGATAAATAAAAGTCAAAGTGACGGTTTACGTTTTGACGGTAACTGTCACAGAGACCAAGTTGTCAAATTATGACATTTTTTTGAGTTTATATGAGTGATCTTACAGACCGTCAAGGAATGACGCCCCACCTGTAGCCGCCTACGTCCAGCCTCACAGGCCTCAACAACGTCCCTACTACCCTCAATACGGCTATCGGAACCTGGGGAATAAGAATCAAATAACTCCTCAATTCGGACGCAGACACAGAACACAGTCGTACAATAACAGACAGCAAGGATGACTGTACGCGGGTGTAAACTAATGTAATTATGTAAAAAATGTGCCATTTATATACTGATATAAGGTTTTAGGTTAAGTTTCGGTGATAAATGTAGGTGGTGCTATCCTGTATTAAGAGAGTGAATTACGTGCGACATAACCTCAAACACTCTGCTTTCCCTAGTAATTCCTTCACTGCCATAATTTAACAAATACAAAATTGTTTTTGTTTATTAATAAAGTAATTTTACAAAATGTGAAAATGACACAAAAACCATCATTCTTATAAATAGCTAATTACTAGTAAATTACAGCAAACAAACTAAGCTATGGGAGAATTAATATCATCATTTAAAGAATTCTTATGATCAGCTATATTGGGTCTCAATTCATAGTTGCAAATTACCACTCCCTGACGCTGAGCCTCACTGAACTCCCCCCTCAATCCAATGTAGTAAATAACGGTTTTTTCATCCCCAAAATTGCTGGGGAAGTGTATGGAGAGATGGTTGACATTGTGGAAAGTTACCACCCTAGTAAATAATTAATAACCCTGATAAACTAAATTGGACAAGGCTTACTTGGTTTGGTATTCCAAGAGGCCTTCAGTGTCTTTTTGTAGTTCAAACTCTTGTTCAGCCGGCAAAGTGACATCATCAAATGTCATTCCTTCTTTGTTCTTAAATCTACACAAAAACCGGTTAAATGCTGTTAAAGGTTTTACAGAGTGGACTTACAGTCTCATTTTAGAAGGGTGAGAGTCTGAACTGTCCCCAATCACTATAATCCCCTTCAATTTGATGTTTCCAGTGAAAGGGATGTTGAAGAGTAGTTCTTCATCAGCATCGGACTGAACAAACTACGCGATTTTTTTTAAGAGGGTGAATATCCTTAGCAGGGTACTACTTACGGTTTCACGGTTCAAACGGTCTTCCCAGGGCTTAAACACCGTTTTTCCGGAACCTTCCACAGTCTCGTTCAGACACTCCATGTCGTTTAGGTTGATTTTCGTGTACAGACTGTACTCGACCCCTTTTTCAGGGTCTTCGTGCTCGTGCGAGGAGTCCCCGCAACATTTCCCGTGGGGCGCCATTCTACGATTTTTACTTTTTAAGGAAAGCCGGAACTTTCTGGATGACAAAACAAAAACAAAACAATTTTTCAGGTTATGTTGCTCTCTAGACAGAGATGGGAAGAGTGCAACAAACGAGGACAGCAAACACTGTTGACAACTGACTTGACTTGTCCGCTGTCAAAGTCAAATTCAAAAGTCAGCTGAGGTTGATTAATTAATCCATTAATCCAATTTGTATTTGTGTTTTATTTAAGTTTTTATTGAAAAGTGCTTTATTATCATAATTGTGTAGAGGATAATGGTTGTGGCTGGAAAAACAGTCTATTGCGGGTGTATTGTAGCGGCCCTGATCGCACTGGGGCTGTTTGTCAGCGCAGGGGCGCAGGATGGGGATGTGCCCCTATCGAAAATTAGCCAAAACGTTGGCAGTCCTACATTGAGATTTTTTTACTGGTGAGTACCTACTTGGAATGATGGAATGCTTTATACTGTAGTGCAAGAATATGAATGAATGATTTGAAGAAGGCACATTGAGGTTATGTTTTAGTTGCCATTTTCTACACTTTTTTTCTAGTTACTCTTGTGGTTACCGAAAAATGTACGACCAGTACGTGCAACTGTTGAACGAAAAATATCCGTTCATTTTGGTGGAGGGTGCCAACTACGAACCATCCTGGTTCTACATGGTCCTAGTGAAAATCATTGTAAGTTTTCCTATCAATTTTATGGTTAGGATGTTTCCAAGGGTGTTACTCACAGGGAACCCTTAAAATGGTGGCAATAATGTGCATTCTGGGCGGTATTGACGTGTTTAACTATATCAACCAGCCACAACCGTCGTGGTGGCGCTGGTGTACGGAAAACAAAATCTATGCTTGCATGATGCTGTTCTTTATGTCGAATCTGATCGAGGGACAGCTGCTGTCATCCGGCGCTTTTGAAATATCCTTCAATAACGTTCCGATTTGGTCGAAACTGGAAAGCGGCAGAATACCGCAACCAGCCGAACTGTTCCAAATCATTGACAGTCACATGCAGTTCACCGATACCAAATTGGAATTAAACGGCTTTGCTAAATAATAGTAAATTTGTGTGATATATACCTTGTTGCAGCAGACCACGTCACGATGACGTAATTTGACAGTCTGGTTTACGTCACCGCGACGTCACATTCCATAAAGGGTCTACGTGTGTATGTCATTCCAGGTTAAGGCAATATTTATGATTATAGTTAGGGTCAACATTGTAAATAATGTCAAAATTGTGTAAAATCTGTCAAAATGATGCCTGTGCAAGGTAATGTTATTTAATTTAAATAAAACACGTTTTTTTTTTAAGTTTCTTTATGTACATACATACAAACCAACTGGCCACACTTCTGGTATAATAATGGTCCTGCTAATAATAGTTAATTCGGTTTTGGTTATAATTATCATTGCAGCAAGGAGAGAGAGAGAGAAACATATTGTACACTAATGCTGTAGACAAAGATAACCGAATGTGACGTAATTATACAGATGGTCACTTATCTTTGTCCAGAGCGTAGTACTACAGTTTCTCACCCTGTATAATAATAAATATATTGCACATTAAAGGACTATGTACACAAATTGTAGGTAACGTGACACCACTCCGTACTATATATACAGGGTTGCACAACTAATTATTTTGTCTTGTAGCAACCGACACTTTTATAACCCATCTTGGTCACCCGGAATTGAGGTTAGAAAGTTCATTTCCAAATAATCGATAGTCTGATTGACCAGTTTGTAGGAATCGATGTAATGTTCGTCGATAATTTCACTTAGATACGTCTGCATTCTCGGCGGTAAGCACAATTTGGCAACGTCTTTTTTGCTCCTCATCCTCCGGGCTATGACGACACGGCAACGGTCCTGCAAGTTGACAAAGTCTCGTCTCGTGTTCTCCAGGACCATTTCCGTTTTGGCCGCCGTCGAACTGATCATCGGGTACAAAGGCTCTTTGACCTTGTTCAGGCCTTTAAAGGCCACTCCCAGACATTTACCGTCCTTGAAATAGGTCAGAGTACCTGGAAGATTGAGGAGTAAACAATTCCAACCTGATCTACAATGTCAAGGCTATCTTAGCCCTAAAATTTTAAGGTTATTGGCGTTTCAAGAGATACTCCCTCTGGTGATCAGTTTTGAAAACAGTTTCGGGCATTCCATCTGTCATTTCTCCCTTTGTTTACATTTATTTTGACAGTGACAGTGAGTTTCAGTTAACTTGAAACGTCAATAGTCTTGAAAATGAATTTTTGACGTTAATTTTGAAAATTGCGTTGGTCACTCACCCACAACCCCATCAAAGAGAATCCCCACCCTTGTGGTGACGTTTTCCCTAAAAGGCCTGGTGTAATACGTCCAATTATGGTTGTGCCAGATCATCCCCTTGTGTGACAACCCCCAGCTCTGGCTGTCAATCCCCAGAAGGTTAACAAAGGAGTCTTCGTGCAGTTTAGCGTTTTTTGTACCTAGCAAATTCCAGGCATTACACATTACTGGTAATTTCCTTTTGGAATGGAATTACCTATACCGAACATCATACTAGTACCGAAAATCCTTCTGGGAAGCAGAATTTCCCAGTAATAACGGCCGTTATTCAACACTTTATTGCCCCTCACCCCTCCGGTGCCGCTACTCCAATTTGGATGGAATTTGGCGATTCGCGGGGGATTCCCAAACAGCATTACCTGTAAAATTACTTGAATTACGGGGAAATTACCTGTAAGGAGGAATTACCTTGTGGCTCTGATGTTTCGGGTCCCACGCCCAATTGTCCTCGCACTGTAGATTTGCCCCGTAACCTTCCACTTTATCACTTTTCTGATCCTGCGCGTCTGAGGCCATTTCTGATCTTCTTTCAATTTGCATTGCTAAGGTAAGAGAGTCCATCTGCAAATTTTGTCCGCTAGAGGGCTAAGTTTTGGTCTTTTAACAGTTTGTCACATTTGACAGTGTTGAGATAATATTTGAATATTTATGTTTCAATAGACAACCCACAAAACACGCAGTCAGCTGTGCATTTATGTCTAGTGGGTTGGTAGTCTTGATATATAGTAACTTTTGTTTTTGTTGGTTGGTTACTAGATCAGTATCGGTAATGTTTTGTTGGTCAATGTTGAACTGTTTAGCTGTTTTTCTCGGCTGCATTATTTTACAATAAACTTCTATTAATTTTCCGGTCATCGGCGTTTTATTTAACAGACAGCTGTCACTAATTAGATTGAAACTCACCAGGATTACATCAAATCATCAAATGTATTCTTGGGACACATTGTCACATTGTATAACTAACCTACTGAATTCCAAAGCCAACTTGACAGGTCAGAATACGTGGAAGAGCTTCTTTGGCAACCTCCTCCACATCTTTTGTACTTTTCTTCTTGTTGGCGTCCAGATCGTACTGGACGGCCTGTAAAGATCCGTCCACCCGTTGGGCGGTCACCCCCACATCGGGGTGGTCCGCCCAGTAAAAATCCTGGAACTTTTCACTCCAATTTGGACTGGACAAGGGACAGTGGAAGCTTGCTATGGTGAGTTTCTTCAATATTTCCTTTTTTTTCGGCTCAATTTTGAGGTAAACCAATCTGACTGGAATAACACTTCTAAAGGTGTCCCTCAAGTGAGTTAGGTTGTTTTGAGGGTTAACTTGAATTGGTTGGAACTCCATAACTTTAGACCAAACCACTGGGCTGGTTTTGCACCAAACATTCCCTTCTTCACTCTTCTTGTTGTACTCATTAGCTCCGGAGTAGTAGCCGCCCTTTTTGGGCTTAGCAACTTGGGGTAGCTCCTCCACACTCTCCCCCAGAGGAAACAACACCTCAACGTGGAAAGTTTGCAGATTTTTACGGTCTTTTGGAGGCTGAGGCAGTCCAAGCACTCTATAACACTGGAAGATAATTTGAGGGGTTTTGTTATTAACCTCCAGAACCTCCCGATCACCCTCAAGTACTTCAGTGTAGTCCAAGTAGGCTAAACTAGGCCAAAACGTCATGATGGTGTTCAAATAAGTGGGCTGAAACGCCCCAGGGTTACCTAGCAAAGCCAGTGAGCGCACACCCTGATGAAGCCTGATTGTTCCAATAAAATTAATGATGTTATTTTCAGACAAATCAACGCTCAGTAGATTAGGGCAGCAGGCCAGCAAGTGCAGACTGCTTGAGTCATGAAGAAGGTTCCTACCAAGTCCTAGAACCTTCAGCGACTTAGGAGCGTGAGTTATCAAGTCCCCTAAGTCTGTGATGAGGTTGTCGTACAGGTCCAACACCTCCAATCTACTAGGCAACCACCTCCCTTGCACCCCTTGAAGGTAATTCCCGCACAAAGTCATCACCAGGAGGTTGGAGAAGTGGAGGAGAGTGCAGTCCACCTCAGTCACAAAACTACAGTCCAGGAACAGTGTAACCAACGTGGTTTTCAGGTGGTTCACTTGGATCACCTCCTCTGAACTCACAGCCTCTTCCAGGAGCTTAAAGTACTCCCCCAGGAAACGATTCCTTGATTGAATCACTTCCAAGTCATGTTTAGTGTACCTCCTCAAGCTGTACCGGACTATTTCCAGTTTATTGCGATTGGTGAAGCTGTCCTGGTGTTGGGTGGGGTTGAACTCCTCCAGAAAACCACCAAAAAGCGACTTTCTCAGACGGTACCTCCAGGAAACTGCCAGAGGTACAGTCAAGTTGGTTAGTCGATTCTTTCTTTTGAATGCTTCTTCCTCATTGGTCCAGCAGTGCAGTGGGGGAGGGTTCGTTCCGTTTGCTAACATTTCACTGGAGATTTTAAACATTCCCAAGTAATCTTCAACCTAATCAGTGACAGTTATCAAATTTGACAGGTTTCCAAAAAAATTTGTTTTTTTTTTTTTGGACACTCTGTAGAGTCTCTTACTATGCAAATAACAGAGTATAAAAGAGAGTTATTGCTACAAATTTCTGTTTTTCAGTTGTTTGTGATCAACTTATCGATTTTAGCCCCCATTTATTAACCTTCTCTATTTACCCCCCCAGTCAGTAATAATAACGACAAAATCAAGCATTTTAGTGACTTACCTAAGTGTTTCACTAACAAAACCACTATTTAATGCACTAAACATTGTATTTTTTTAAGTGTACGACTGAAAAAACGTACAAACAGAGGGTGGATGGCAGGAAGAATGCGCTCTGCGCCGCGACGCACACAGGGGCGGGGGTGGAAAAGGCGTCGTGACGCTCTCTGTTTTACCCCAGTGAAAAAGGTTTCGTAAATATGTATGTAATTTGTATTAAGGGTTGCAGCAGAAGGGGAGGTTTCTTTAAGGGTTTTCAACCCTTCCATAAAAGAGGATATTGACCCTGTTTAATAAAAACGATATTTTCTGATTATCTGGCCTTATTTGACTTGTAATGTGTATTTTGATGACTTTTATATGTCGATAGTTAAGAAAATATAAAATAAAATGCTCCGAGAAACAACAGTTGTTTTTATTACTTTAATTTTTACATAAAATCAGGTAAAAATCGAACGCGATTAGGTAAATTTTAGTTATTGTTGATAATATTAGTGTCATTCACCAATTGTCAAGAAAACTAAATTTACTTGATGCTACTTCGCCACAGATGTGTTTCTCAAAATTCAATTTTTTACAGAAAATCTGGTAAAAATCGAACGTGTTGAGGTAAATTTTTTTTTTTTTTTGCTCTGTTTAATGGCGTTACCAACTAGGGTATTCTGCCAGCTCGATACGAAAGAGGCTCAGATAGTCAGGCTTGTGCCCCTGAGCCCCAGATAGCTACTAAAAGTTCTAAAAAATCGCTTAAAGGCACGATCCGAGCAAAAGATGTAATCCTTCCTCGTGGAAACTATAACCGTCACTGTCACATCCACGTGGTCTTCTCCTAGGTTTTCACCCTTTCCACCTCCTGGAAGTGCACCGCACAAGACAATTCCCCGTAGACTTTTAGGAATCGACATTTCCACTTAGAGCTCCCACCATCTCCACTCGACCGGCTGCGGAGTTCGGTCGTCAACTTCAAATTTCTCTGTACACCGTTTCAAGAAACGTGGTTTCTTAGCGACACAAAATGGCGCCCACGAAACAGACGTGCGATACGTTTCAAGTTGAAAACCGGACTGGAGGTAAATTTTAGTTATTTTTGATGATATGTGCGTCATTCACCAATTGTCAAGAAAACTAAATTTGTTCCTGATAAATTCAATTTTTACAGAAAATCGAGCATACGATTAAGAGAGAAGAAACCCGATAAGGTAAATTATAAAATCTTTATTGTACGCCATATAAAGTACAATGTTAATACAGATTTATTATAAAAAAATTGAAATTACTTATTAGCTGTAGACTCTTTGGCATTTTGCAACGCCTGCGTGACGTAGAGCTTGGCCAATGACTGCGAACAAAACTGAGAAATAGCCTGACTGTAGGTGTTGATTTGGCCGGCAATAATCATCGGATTCAACCTGGGCGGCACTGGGTGGGGCCGGAACAGTTTGTTGATGTCCTCTTCGGGCAGTGGCGGTTCGTCTTTGGCCGCCCTGGCAGCGTTTTCCTGAGTCCTTTTCTGTACGTAACGGTGTTTGTCCTGTTGCTGACGACTGACCAGCTGTTGGTACCGATTGAACTTGATCGCCTCCTGGTTGAGTTCGTCCACGCGGTCCATCAAGCACCGCAATTGGTTCTCGAGCACCGTGGCGGTACCCAAGTCCAAAAATTTGGAACCCTCCTCTTCAGGCACCATTTCGGCCAGTTCAGTCATCATAATGTTGGTCAATGGGGAGTTTCTGATCAGGAACGGCACCTCGGTGAACAAATTCTCAAAACCAACTTTCAGTTTCAGTAAAGCTTCCGGTGTAAACTCGCCCTCTTTGTACATTTCGATCGCTTGCGGTGTCAGCCTGTACGCTTTTAAGGTTAGGAAACCTCGGGACGACTTTTGCGTGTCGTAAATCACCACCACGGACTCTTCAATGGAGGTTTGGTAGTGATATTGAGATTCCAGTAGTGGCAAACTGTAAACCAAGTAAACATTGCTTGTTTCATCAATGTGACGTCACAATGACAGTTGATCAAATTATAGTTTAGCCAAATTAGATCATTCTGACCAACTGTACTTATTAGCATTTGTATATAGTACAGCATTTGTTCCAGAAAAGCCTACTCTTCATCATTTTGACGTCACATTCATTTTGTGAGTGGAGGGCCATGAAACATAACCTCAAATGTAAACTTACCTTAAAAAGTTTCCCACATCAGCACTTTGATACCAACCAACGTGGAAATGATCAACATTGACCCGTCTCAGTCGTCTCATCATGGCCAGCTGGAACTCCTCCTCGTCCATAGTCTCATCAGACTGTTTGGGAAAGGGGAAACAGTTTGTGATTTCCAGACGGTTTTCCACTACCAAGCCAAGCAAAGCGCCTTGAGCTATGTCCATGTTGGTGGTCGATTCCTCGTGGCAATGTTTAACAATCTTCATCACGGCCTAAAAATGCACACATTAGGGGGGCCCCCTTTAAAACAATACACAACTTACCAAGCCATCGGCCTGCACGTAGGCTATCGTTTGTTCGTTATCGGCTGGACGTCTGGATCCAGCTGGACGAGAAGCCATGTTTCAACTAAAAATTCCTTTAAACAGTGCAGAAAGCCTTTAAATTAAGGGCCCCAAAATAATAACGTGAATGGTTGGAACTTCAAAACAACAGTGAAGCTGTCACTGTCAACTGTCAAAAAAACACACACAGTTGACAACTGTCACCAACCTGATGTTCTGGCTAGTAGGAATGGGTTGGCACCAACACTTTAGGAAATGAATTAAAATGCTAGAAAAAGGACTGATTGTATTGTAATAAAAATCAAGCGACATTATTTATAGATTTATATATAATATGGACCGTACTAAAATAATATCTTTATTCTATGTAACATAACCTATAACATTATAAATAAGACAATATTACACTCTAAAACCATTCAAGTATATTAGTATAATATAGCACGATTATGATATTAATTTTTTTTAGTACATCGAACGTGTCTCTTATTTGCTATGTACTAACAATAATATATCGGGTCTTAACCCTTATTAACCATCTTACAAAGAAAACATTTTTTTTTTTGCAAAAAGGTTTAACAACAATCAGTCTCGATTTTTAAACAAAATAACCCAAAATTGTCTATGTACACGTTATATAAAACCGATATACAGGGTGGCAAACTTAAAAGTTTAAAAAAAACACATTTAACCACACGCTAAACTATATACAGGGTTTAAAAAAAAAAACATATTTATTTATGGGTGGTGACGTTTTGCGCAGGTCCTTCCGTAGTTTCCTCTCCCCCCCTAGAGGGGGTTGCATCCGCAAACAATACTTCCGGTTCAATGTCCTCGCTGAATTCACTCGTAACATCTTCCACGTCTCTCTCCGATGTAAACCCGGTCAATGCTGGCTGATTGGTGGGCTTTGCGTTGGTATTCCCCTCAATTGGTTGCACGGGTATTCTGATTGTGTTGTAGAGCACCTTGTCGATGTAGAACATCGTTCCCAAATTGTAGACAAACACCTCACTTTCCACTATTTTCGCTTCGTTAATGTAGACTTCCCCTAAAAAAGTTTGGTTAGTTTTTGAGGGTAAGGAGGGGAATATGCTACCTTTAGGGCGATTCACCCTCAAAGTTTGATTGCCTAAAGTGGTGAGTTCAGTGGCATTTTTGAGGTCTTTGTCGTACAACCTTCCTTTGACAAAATGATTGAGAAGTACCTGCAGACCTTCACCGTTTGACAGGTAATTGTCGGGCATTCTATGGAGGCCCACCTCCTCAAAAGCACCGTCAATTGGGACGAAGAAGGTGTAACCAGCTCCGGAGACGTGTGGCGCCAAATCGGCCAAATTGAGAAACCTCGTTATGTGCGTAAACCTGCGAGAAAAGGTTTAGTCAACTTTGAAGCCCTCTGGCGGACAAACCATCAAACCGATCAACCCATGTGGGGATATTTCTAGAAAGCCCATTTTATTAGCTATCCATTGATATATAAAAGTTTCACAAAATTACTCTAAATAGGCAATTTATATAAAATTGAATGGAAGAGTGCACTAAAAATTTTAAAATTATTTCAGTCAACTTTGAAGCCCTCTAGCGGCCAAACCATCAAACCAATCAACCCAAGGGGGGATATTTCTAGAAAGCCCATTTTATTAGCTATCCATTGATATATAAAAGTTTCACAAAATTACTCTAAATAGGGAATTTATATAAAATTGAATGGAAGAGTGCACTATAATTTTTTAAATTATTTCAGTCAACTTTGAAGCCCTCTAGCGACCAAACCATCAAACCAATCAACCCATGTGGGGATATTTTTAGAAACCCAATTTTATTAGCTATCCATTGATATATAAAAGTTTCACAAAATTACTCTAAATAGGCAATTTATATAAAATTGAATGGAAGAGTGCACTATAATTTTTAAAATTATTTCAGTCAACTTTGAAGCCCTCTAGCGGCCAAACCATCAAACCAATCAACCCAAGGGGGGATATTTCTAGAAAGCCCATTTTATTAGCTATCCATTGATATATAAAAGTTTCACAAAATTACTCTAAATAGGGAATTTATATAAAATTGAATGGAAGAGTGCACTATAATTTTTAAAATTTTTTCAGTCAACTTTGAAGCCCTCTAGTGGCCAAACCATCAAACCGATCAACCCATGTGGGGATATTTCTAGAAAGCCTATTTTATTAGCTATCCATTGATATATAAAAGTTTTACAAAATTACTCTAAATAGGCAATTTATATAAAATTGAATGGAAGAGTGCAGTAAAAATTTTAAAATTATTTCAGTCAACTTTGAAGCCCTCTGGCGGCCAAACCATCAAACCGATCAACCCATGTGGGGATATTTTTAGAAAGCCCATTTTATTAGCTATCCATTGATATATAAAAGTTTCACAAAATTACTCTAAATAGGGAATTTATATAAAATTGAATGGAAGAGTGCACTATAATTTTTTAAATTATTTCAGTCAACTTTGAAGCCCTCTAGCGGCCAAACCATCAAACCAAACAACCCAAGGAGGGATATTTTTGAAAAATCCATTTCATTGGCTATCCATTGACACTAAAATCACTTACCGTTTGTCTCTTTCCAGAGCAAGAAAGGCGTGAGACAGAAACTGGGCCCCGAACCATGGAAAGGCCAATAGAGGTGGAGTTTCTTTGTCCCGATGCTGCTGATGTAATTTCGAAACGATCGATTCACTGACGAATAACACTTCCCCAATGAACATGATATTGCCTTTTTCCACTGGGGTGTCCCCCTTCACCACGGCCGCCCCGTTTACCATCAAAGTGGCTGTGAACAGATAAAAATGGTGACTTTGGAACCAAACTACCGCCTTTTAGAATGAATTTTGCACTAAATTTACCATTAAGTCAGTTTTGGGACAATGTTGCCAACTATTTGGGTTTTTCTGCCATGAACTTTGGCAACAATGCCAGAGTATAATTTGACAGTCACAGAGGTAATTTTATTTCATTGTATTGACAGTTTTCTGCCATAAAACCATTCGAATTAACTGTCAAACTTTAGCTAGTTTGACAGTGAATAACTGAGCCATTTTGACAGCTACAAGGGATATTTTTTGACTAAACTCTCTGCTGGAGTCTTGGTTAGACCACTCTGTATACCAGTTAGCTCAGTGTTGCCAAATCACTAAGTTATTTCAAGGAAAACCGAAGGAAGTCAAAGTTAGGGACTTTGACCTGTAATTTAGCAATTTTGACAGTTCCAGACCGGATTTTTTAGCCAAACTTTGTGTTGGGGACTTGTTTAAGCCACCCTGTATAACATTCAAGGCAGCGTTGCCACATTACTGGAATATTTCACCTTACAACTACGTAACTGAAAACTGAATTAATTCCACCATAAAAACGATTAGTTAAGCATATTTGTACACTGACAACTTTGACAGGTGACACTTTAAAACAATTTTGACAGTTTACAGGACCGGTCTGTTACGATCACAAATTTAAAAAATATAAATTTTTTCTAAAAATTCGCTATTTCTCTCTTTTAAGGTAATTCAGGTGTAAATACTAGGAAAATTGACATTGTTGACACATTTGGCCCGTTCAAATGCGGCGATAGTAAATTGCCCTTCGAGGCACTAAAAAAACATACGGGGGACGTTGAAAAATACCTACGAGTCCTCTTAAATAGAATGTCCCGACCTCCAAGTGTCCGGACCACTTGACCGTCCTTAATGGTGTCCTGCTTGAGCCGGCCCTGGACGAAATGGTTTTCGATGACGCTTTCGGTGAATTCGGGCACGCTGAAGGGATAAAAGCCCCAGTCGATCGGGTGCCATCTTTGGAAAGCGTGATCGGTGGGCACGAACACCGTATACTCTTGATCTGGAAACATTTTTGTTTTTGAAAATTTGTATCTCCTGAACCAAGTGAGGGAAAATTCTGATTTTTTTAGTGGGGGTAGCCAGAAGCCTTGGTAATGTACAAAAAAAGTTTCGTTCAAATCGGTTGATTAACGGGGCCGGAAAAACGCCCCTAAACTAACTGAAACTAACCTTCTTTAAGCAAACGGGAAACATTCGATCTGGATACGAAATGCTGGAAAACGCGGACGCGGCTTTTCAGGAAGGAAAGCACCTCGAGCACGTTCTCCACAAAGGACGTGTTTGACGGATTCCTGATGATGGCTTTGGGGGTCGAAACGTCTGTCCGCGCAATGCTGGTCGATTTAATGTTTTGGGACTCTGACGATGAGGGCTTGATCGTCGAAACGTTGGGGTCCTCGTCCGGGAATAGGTAGTTGTCCACAATAATTAAAATTCTGGAAAGCAATTTTGATAATACACTCTGCGAAAACTGTCTATTAATAGAGAGTTGTCGCGTCACTTACCCATTGGGAACATCAATATTTTTTTCCAAAATGGTGACGTTGTTGGCTTTTATAGTGTCATTTTCGTCCAATCGTACCGACACGGTACGACCACCCAGAGTGGGGAAAGAAATATTGGCAACCAAGTGGCTCAAATCCAATTTGGTGCCCAGGATCACGTGATCCAGCAGCAACCTTTTGACGAGCTCTGGTTGCTGCAACAGGTTCTCCGCTCTGTTGGTTGGTGAGTTTTTAGGGGCGAATATCGTAAACGGCTTGTCTGGAAGAAAAAGAAACAATTTTAGAGACAAAACAAACTTTGACGCCCTCTAGCGGCCAAACGGTACAAGCTACAAATGTCAGCTAAACATCATTCGAAAGGCCCATTCATTGGCTACCAATCATTCTATAATGTGTCTTTAGTAAATGTTTTAGATAACCAAGTTATACAGGGTTGAAGCGACCTGTACAAGTTATCTCACAAAATTTCGTTAAGGTCTAAATTCGCTTGAAACTGGACCTAGTTTCCTAATGGAATTTCGTGTAACATAGGAGGGTAGAGTCAAGCAAAAATGATCTTTAAAGACAGCCAAGCTGGAAAACTAACAGGAAAGTGAATAAATCCCTTAACTCGATAAGATTATCTTAACGATAGCCATTACTGCTAAAACGGGCCATTAAACTTTTCATTGCAATTATTGGAGGGCCCCAATTCGAGTAAGGAATACAGGATCAGCTTTATTTCCCCTCCCCCCTACTAAAAGAAATCCTATATGAGGGTTGGAAATTTCACTTTTTTCCCCCAGAAACAGCCTCCGGATTCACGCAACTGACACCTTTAGGGCTCGTCCTAATCCTTAAAGTTAATAAACATGGAGCCGGTTGTCTTGGGGTTAACGAAGCGGGCAAATCAACCTTTAGGACATAGAGAAACGTTTTAATTTCCTCGGGTGGATCCGAGACAACGTGCGGTTTTGGCTTGTTTCTGGATCGAGACCGATTTGCATTCAAAGTGGGTTACCAGGTGTAAATGGGGCCTAATCTCGCGAAAACACCCTTGACAGGGAAAGCAATTTTTGAAAATTTGTATCTCCTAAACCACAAGAAGTACAAATTTGAAATTTTGTGTCAAGACACCCTAAACTTTTGTCTGTATTCAGAAAAAAAAATTATAAAATCGGTTAAAAAACAGGACTGTAATCGAGCAAAAATTGGCTCCATGTTCTGGGGGCCTTTGAAAATTCATATCTCTTAAACCACTTAAAAGAGAATTTTTAACCTTGGCAATGTAGAAAAAAAATTCATTGAACTGAGTTGAAAAACAGGTCCGTAATTCGCAGCAAAAGTCTAGCTGCAAGACACAAAAAACGTTTACACCGTCCACCTTTTTCCCTACACTGTCCATGGCAAATAAATGGAAAGGTCAGGTAATTTCAAAATCAATTTCCATTCAAATTGAAGGGCCCCGACACGCAATTTGCGCCCTTATTCCCCCGTTAATGGGATACCGCCCTTATTTAGTAGGGATGTGTTTTGGGTGTTGTTTATCGATAAAACCCTTCACTAAAATGAATTAAGTGGACTGTTGTGTGCCTTAATTACGGTGTAAACAGTGTCAGTACTGCTCTGGTTCATGACATGTCACACATGTGACATTTTATTAACCAATTACGGCAATTCAATCGATTTTTGCCTAACATTCCCTTGCACTCTTATGGCAAACCCCATTACAGAATCATCTTGTTTCACGCTAATTTAATCCTTAATGACATGAGGTATTTTCAGGTTTTAACGGTTCTCCAGGACCGGTTTTAATTAAAACAGCATAAAGTTAATCCACTTAATGGTCTGTTACTGGCCCTTTCAAACTAATCCAGGGGGGGGCTTAGGTGAATTTTGCCTTGTCATGAAAATGATTTATTATATACCGAAAACCAGGCCGGGTCCATGCATCTGCACTTAATTAACATTGTACAGTTATGGACGAAATTCCTCTTTTAAATAAGTTGAGTGACCTTAATTGCACCGAGCCCCCCTTACGGCCGCCATTTTGAAATCGATTGTCAGGTCAGATAATTACCGGTAATTTGCAAAGCAGGCCGGGTCGAAAAAACCGCACGAACACACCATTTAAGGTCCTGTATATGATTGCATTATTTATGAGATATTTTAAAAAGCGTGAAGAAGTCGTCATTAAGGACCAAATTGGCTTCACACAGTTTGCGTCTCTAATGGGATTTACCTTTAACCGTTCAAAGCGAAAATAAACCTAAACGACATGGGCTTCCCTGAGCACCCTCTCTGCATGAAGAAACCTAGAAGGCTGAAATAATTTTCAGAATAATTTAAAAAAGTGTAAGTAATTTGCAGTACTTATTATTATTAGTTAAGAAGCATCCATAGTGACGTCACCAGTAAAAATTACGCCATTGTAACATCAAGCTCTGTATAACGCCAACTCGAATGAGTGGCTCAAACGGGTTTCGGCCATTTTGGTGCACCAAAAGTTTTTCCTACTTAAATTATACGAAAAAACTCTAAAAAGTGTGGAAATAGCTGGGAATTGTTTACTTAACGTTCCCAAAACTAATTTTCACGCATTTTTAGCAGTAAAAATGTGTCAAAATTTAGCTACCTTTTGGTGTGTGTAGGGACGCCAACTTTAACACCCCGTTTCCTGGAGTAATTGGGGCACTGCCACCAAACCACTTGCACTCACACGTCCGGGACACTCTAGCGGACATTCTGACGTACTTTTTATTAGCGGAAAAACACTTTTTCCGGCTTTTTTTGAGTAAAATTGAGGAGAGAGCAGTCAAACCGCACGCACTCCCTCTGTTTACATTTAGCACAAACAAGTAGGCGCTGCTTGTGCTATACTGTTTAATTTTGTGTTAATATAGGCAACCAAATATACAACTGACAATACGTTTTTCATCAAACTATTGGATTATTAATCGCTTTAATTAATACACTCGTTGGTTAAATAACTATTAACGTACTTTTCTGTTAAAATGAACGTTTTCGAGTAAATCCAGAAAGCCTGGAACAGGGCAATAAACGTAAAACTTTCTAGAGATATCTGATCCGGAACAACATAATGTATTCCGTTTTCAAACTCCATTAAACCGTCTGGAAAAGTTCACATTAAAACGTCACTACAGGAATTTACCTGTATTTTAAGTGAATACCATTAAATCCTGTAAATTGACCCTAAATCCAGTGTTTAAACTCTTAAATTCTGAGCAGGTTAAGGGCCAGAAAGAGCAGAGGGGGTGGAGAATAATACATCAAACAACAGGGAAGAAACAGTAAAAATATGGTAGTTTAAGCCTCCCTTATATCCCTGGACGATTCTAACCTTAAAAATGATAAAAACGCGCCCGTAAAACGTGTCACTTTGGATGGATTGGATGGTCTTTAAACTGTCCTTAAAGGACGCCATATTTATAGTATTTCCCCTTCAACGAAAAATTTCCCACAATTGTACGTTTTGAGCGGTTAGACTTATCCAAAGCTTAACTGACAGGGATTTAACGCGGCTTAAGAATTTAATCAAAAAACTGTCTGTTAAAAAACAAGACGTCTCCTCCCATTTTACAGAATAATAATTATACTTTTAAACTGGAAAACTGTTAATGGTCACGTGGCTATTAATTGTTGACAAATGACGGATGTTGATTTGATTATCTGACAGACTTTTGACATTTAACAGATAATCAAAACTTACAGAGAACCTATAAAGCAAAACTGAAGTCATTATTCCCTCAAAAGAGCTATAAATTTGGGAGGAAGTTTAGTGGAGAAGTTTTCCTATCAGGAAGCTTTTAATTAAGCCCATAAACATCAAATATGTTATTTATGAAAAATTAGTGTTCTTTTCGTAAGAGGGACGTAAAGAAAAATTGGGGAGGAGGAATTTACGACCCTAGGGAGATATTTTATCGCATTTGTGTTTACTTTTATATAACCGCAGATCGTTGATACACAAATTCCCTAGGGAGTTTCCTTATAAAGGATTTAAAGGAAGCCATATATTTCACTAAGACAATGCGATATATTTTGCAAGTGACAGCCACCCTTAAAACTGTCATAAATGGATTTACTAAACTGAAATTAATTAACTTAACCCCCTTTATTCCCACTTACAGTTATCTTATTTCAATGAGATAACTGGAAGAAGAAGTGGAATGGGAAAGACAGGCCCTTAAGGGCATACAAAACTTTCCGCCCTTTATCTGCGATATAAAAGGAGAACCAATTAATTTCTAACATTCTGTCCTAGTCTAGCACATTGTTTGTTGTATTGCTTTGTTTAATGGTTCGTATGAAAGAAAATGTCAAGGATTTACAGAGGAAGGTGTGTGTTTGTTGTGCCAAGTTTCGACAAGATCGGTTCATCAGGAGCAGATCAACTTTGACAGGACTTGGCTTCCATGACAGCTGTCTGCTTTGACAGGGCATATCTTTGGTTGTGTGAGAGCTACAGGGTGGATTTTTTTACTAAAATGTAGCTAAAACAATGCTTTATTTGACCACCCTGTACAGCTTGATGGGAAAAATTTGTAGTAACAGCGCCAGAGGGAGAAACGTCAAAGTGACACTAAGCCAAAACCAAAAATAGCACTGTCTAGTTTGACAGGTCATAATTTTGGTTGTGTGAGAGCTACAAGGTGGATTTTTTTACCAAAATGTAGCCAAAACAATGCTTTATTTGACCACCCTGTACAGCTTGATCGGAAAAATTTGCAGTGACAGCGCCAAAGGGAGAAACGTCAAAGTGACACTAAGCCAAAACCATGACAAGCACTGTCTAGTTTGACAGGCCATAACTTTGGTTGTGTAAGAGCTACAGGGTGGATTTTTTTACCAAAATGTAGCCAAAACAATGCTTTATTTGACCACCCTGTACAGCTTGATGGGAAAAATTTGTAGTGACAGCGCCAGAGGGAGAAACGTCCAAGTGACACTAAATCAAAACCCAAAAAAAGCACTGTCTAGTTTGACAGGCCATAACTTTAGTTGTGTAAGAGCTACAGGGTGGATTTTTTTACCAAAATGTAGCTAAAACAATGCTTTATTTGACCACCCTATACAGTTTGATCGGAAAAATGTGTAGTGACAACGCCAGAGGGAGAAACGTCAAAGTGACACTAAGCCAAAACCATGACAAGCACTGTCTAGTTTGACAGGTCATAACTTTGGTTGTGTGAGAGCTACAGGGTGGATTTTTTTACCAAAATGTAGCTAAAACAATGCTTTATTTAACCACCCTATACAGTTTGACTGGAAAAATTTGTAGTGACAGCGCCAGAGGGAGAAACGTCAAAGTGACACTAAGCCAAAATCAAAAAAAGCATTCTCTGCTTTGACAAGTCATAACTTTGGTTGTGTGAGAGCTACAGGGTGGATTTTTTTACCAAAATGTAGCTAAAACAATGCTTTATTAGACCACCCTATACAGTTTGACTGGAAAAATTTGTAATGACAGCGCCAGAGGGAGAAACGTCAAAGTGACACTAAGTCAAAACCAAAAAAAGCACTGTCTAGTTTGACAGGCCATAACTTTGGTTGAGTGAGAGCTACAGGGTGGATTTTTTTACCAAAATGTAGCTAAAACAATGCTTTATTAGACCACCCTATACAGTTTGACTGGAAAAATTTGTAATGACAGCGCCAGAGGGAGAAACGTCAAAGTGACACTAAGCCAAAATCAAAAAAAGCATTCTCTGCTTTGACAAGTCATAACTTTGGTTGTGTGAGAGCTACAGGGTGGATTTTTTTACCAAAATGTAGCTAAAACAATGCTTTATTTGACCACCCTGTACAGCTTGATCGGAAAAATTTGTAGTGGCAGCGCCAGCGGGAGAAACGTCAAAGTGACACTAAGTCAAAGCCAAAAAAAGCACTGTTTAGTTTGACAGGCCATAACTTTGGTTGTGTGAGAGCTACAGGGTGGATTTATTTACCAAAATGTAGCTAAAACAATGCTTTATTTGACCACACTGTACAGCTTGACTGGAAAAATTTGTAGTGACAGCGCCAGAGGGAGAAACGTCAAAGTGACACTAAGCCAAAACCAAAAAAAGCACTGTCTGGTTTGACAGGCCATAACTTTGGTTGAGTGAAGGCTACAGGGTGGATTTTTTTACCCAAATGTAGCTAAAACAATGCTTTATTTGACCACCCGGTACAGCTTGATCGGAAAAATTTGTAGTGACAGCGCCAGAGGGAGAAACGTCAAAGTGACACTAAGCCAAAACCAAAAAAAAGCACTGTCTAGTTTGACAGGCCATAACTTTGGTTGTGTGAGAGCTACAGGGTGGATTTTTTTACCAAAATGTAGCTAAAACAATGCTTTATTTGACCACCCTGTAAAACATTAGCAGTTTTGGTTATCAGATATGGCACGTTTCCTCTTTCAGAACCCATTAGTACATACAGCCGGGCTGTATAAACTCGAAGGCTCCAGTTGCAGTTAAAACACAAAATGGCCGAACGTTTCCACTTTAAATTTGAATTTACGAGCCGAGATAAAGTGACGAGAGAAACGGTGCCGCCGTTAAAACCCGCTTGATGGCTCGGGAGGGGTGAAGGGGGGAAAACTGTGCAAGCCCGCCATTTTGCCTCACCAAACCCTGAATTGATGGAATAGAATTTTGAAAAAAATCACACTAAAACTAGAATATCCCAGCTGCGTGGAGGCGAAAAAATCAGGGTCGTAACTGAAAAACTGAATTTTCTGTGACGGTTCTTAAAGGTCGCGTTGTTCTGAACGGTACAGAGACGCATTTAGGCCGCTGCCCAAATCGCAAATGGTCGCGTTATTAATTCATTGGTGCGCGGTAACGACGGTTTTATTGCCACTTGACAATAAATAAATTAGGTTGGATATTACACGATAAATAAATTGCGGAGAGACGTTTTTGTGACGTCGTCGCTAAAGTTCGCAAGTTTGCAGGCTTAAATAGAACGATGCGACCGTGAAAGAAATATGAACGAAGTCGATAAAACTCCTCCAGATTACCCGACTTAGGGCTTGAACAAGACGAATATCAGCTCCGGGGATTTTTAGGGCATAAAACTGGATTGGTTCAGCCCCACGAACGTTATGATGAATGTTTGAAGCCTGAAAACAGCTAAACCCCATCTCAAACACTCTGGATATTGATAGAACATTAAAAGAGCTGTAAAATGGTAAAAAAATCAACCCTGTAGCTCTGCTAGAACCAGAGTTATCGGGTGTCAAAGCAAATCATCACTTTTCTAGCTCAGAATTGCCACGTGACGTATTTCTGAGATAATTTTCTGGCTCAGTGGGTGTGGCAAAATTTCCAGCCAACTCTCTAATAATTTACACTTTTGCTGTCACTTGTCAAATAACAAAGTTACATACACTACTAGCACTACAGTGCTTTGCATACAGTTTTCGACATGTAACTCCCTTCAATGGCGCTTTAGAGATTTTTATGCACTGTTTTGTTTGAACCGGAATATCTGCCTTATTAAGCTGACAGGGAATGAAGTTTTATATGTCAATGGATAGCCAATGAAATGGGCTTTCTAAAAATATGGCTACATGGATTAATAGTTTGAATGGTTTGGCCGCTAGGAGGCGTCAAAGTTGACCAATGCTTTCTGTTTAATTTGTATGCATTGTTTTGTTTGAACCGGAATATCTGCTTTATTTAGCTGACAAGGAATAAAGTTTTATATGTCAATGGATAGCCAATGAAATGGACTTTCTAAAAATATGGCTCCACGGGTTGATAGTTTGAATGGTTTGGCCGCTAGGAGGCGTCAAAGTTGACCAATGCTTTCTGTTTAATTTTTATGCACTGTTTTGTTTGAACCAGAATATCTGCCTTATTTAACTGACAAGGAATGAAGTTTTATATGTCAATGGATAGCCAATGAAATGGGCTTTCTAAAAATATGGCTCCACGGGTTGATAGTTTGAATGGCCGCTAGGAGGCGTCAAAGTTGACCAATGCTTTCTGTTTAATTTTTATGCACTGTTTTGTTTGAACCTGCACTTCAATGTTACTGAAGCACTACAGTGCTTTGCATACAATTTTCGATTTGTAACTCCCTTAAATGGCCCTTTAGAGCAAAATTACTTGAAAACCATCTTATAGAGTATGAAATTCCCTACAACTCTCTAATTTACACTTTTGCTGTCATTTGTCAAATAACGGAGTTACACTTTATTGAACCTGCACTTCAGTGTTACTAAAGTACTAGAATGCTTCGCAAACAGTTTTCGACCTATAACTCCCTTAAATGGCCCTTTAGAGCAAAATTACTCCAAAACAACCTTATAGAGTATGAAATTCCCTACAACTTTCTAATTTACACTTTTGCTGTCACTTGTCAAATAACGAACCTAGCGGTCATATGTGGCAACAATGGATGATAAAAGATAACCAAATTGACTTCATCAATCTTGTTCTTTGCACCGCTTAAGCGCTGTCAAACTTAATGGATAGCCCCCTCCGTCCCCCCCACCTCAAGGGGTGGGTAATTGACACCTATATGTTTCGCTAAACATCCCTTAAATCCAGTGACGTAATGAATTATTTTCGTCCAACTTTGATTGATTGGGCAAAGTGCAAACTCGACGGAATTTCCCCTCTTTTGTTGTTCCCCCCCCACGCTACTGTCTTAATACTAAAACTAATCGAATTAATCAAAGTTTGGCCTCTTCCAAGCCTCAAATCGAGTTGGTGTTGGTTTGATTGGAATTATTCAATTCGGCATTACTTTCCCCCCCCCCTTCCCTCTAACCAATCCCAGTTTGTAACTGTATTAGAATATATGAAATTGAAATGAGGTTATGGGAATTAGTAGAATAATCTAGTTGCCTGTGTGCATAATTTAATCGTCTAATAATTATAATTTGATTGGTGGGGGGAGAGGGTTGGTTGTTACCACACTAGTTTGCCGTGACGTCACTCTCGCAGTTTGACAGTTACAAAGTTGATTTTTTCAAGTCATTAAAGAGTTGCTACGTTCCTGAATTTTACTCGCCCGATATGGCGGATTTGACTGTTAAATATTCAGGTCGCATCTTTGCTTCTCATATTTGTGTTTGCTCGTGATCGTGCACGTATAGGAAAATCCAGTGACGTTGTTTTTTTTTGCTGACACCGTGTATTACAACTGTTTTTAACAATTTGGCCTGCTTTAAACAAAAAAAGTGTTTTTTTCATCACCGACCTGAGTTTTTCTTAGTACGTCCCTGTTTTTCATATACAGGTGTGGTAAATCCAAAACCGACCATAGGAAAACCGTGTAACGGACAGAGAAACGTAGATAATTGCATGCGCGGGACAAAGAGAGAAAACGAAAAAAATATCAAGTAGGCCATGTTTTTGGCGCGCTGTTGCCAAACGCCAAGTTATTTTGTCGACGGTATTTGAGTGATACTTGGCGTTTGGCAACAGCGCGCTGAAAATATGGCCTACTTGATATTTTTTTCGGTTTCTGTCTTTGTCCCGCGCATGCAATTATCTACGTTTCTCTGTCAGTTACACGGTTTTCCAAAGTTTACCAGTGACATGAAGTCACTATAGTTTGAACGAAAACTTTGAAAATTTACAGAAAATTCAGTTTTTCAGTTACAAGCTTAATTTTTTTACACAAATATAGCTTAAAGTGTCTAGAATATTTTGTAAAACTGTTCATAAATCTCCCTACTTAAATATGGAAATTATAGAGCGTTAAGTAAGTCAATGAACCAAAACAAAGTTTATAATAACAAAACACAGTTACCAACCTATAACTCCCTTAAACGGGCTTTTAGGGCAAAATGTTTTAAAGCAAATTTGTAGACCATAAAATTCCCTACAACTCACTAATTTACAGTTTTGTTGTAAGTGCTCAAATAACTAGAAAACTGCCATAAGTTGTTTAAGGACAATTTTGAAAAAGTGACTAAGCAAACGACTGGGTTTACTCAAGTGAAAGTTAACTATTAATAACTATTGCAACATGGTTAAACCGGTGAGTAAGAGAGACGATTAGCATAAACCGGTGTCGACGTAGTCAAGAAAAAAGGTAAACAAATGGACTAACCTGATATTTTGACGTCATCATTGTTGAAAGCCAACCAGAGCGAAAAGAAATGATCTACAGAACGATTGGCCGTCAAATGTCCATCGATGCCGGTCGTATCGGGCAGCTGAAGAAGCGTCTGGACGTGTAAAAGACGCGTCGCGACGATCACGACGGCCCCGATGAGGCCGTCCGTTCGAAACGTCATTGTAACGTTCACCAACGCACGAAGACGACTGAGTGGCAAAACTCGCCGATTCTTGGTTGCAGTGTTGAACGTCGACGTGAACTAATCGATCCGAGGATACCGTTCCTATATTGCCCTTCCTCGATAATTGCCGCTCTTTTTCGCTGTCCGTCATTACCCGCTCGTCCCCTCGAAACACCCTGAAAACGGTTAAAATTAACCTCAGTTAACTTAAACCACCCTAAACCACTCTTACCTTCCACCATTAATTACTCCCAAACTAAAATAGTTAGATAGCACCAACCCTTATTAGTAGTGTCCACCCAAAAAATCAATCAAATCGATTGGAAAACAGGGGAATAGCAAGTCAAAAACCAACTTCAACAAGTTTCAAATTCTGCCTTCAAAATGTGTGGACAATTAACCAATTCAGTTAAACTCTTCTTTTTTAACACTGACACACCTAAATTCTTCTTTAAAACATGTTTGGCACTTCTTTTATAATTTCTGGATGATTAACCAACTCAATTAAACTATTTTTCTTCAATTTTCCTGCTAAGCCTTATTGGAGCTAGAAACTCATTACTAATACAGCGTCTAAGTGCAATTTCCCATCGAGGTATACAAAAGGAAAAGTAATCATAGTTCCGAATGTTAATCGAGTCAAAGAATTCATTTTCGCCGGTAAATCACCGGTCGATTTCTCATTGGACCGAGGAAATTAATATCTGGGAAGATATTGGAAACGTGCACAAAAGGGGAATTTACTACTATCCAGCACTGGATTATTTGAACCTAAATTACTGTGTTATTTAACTGTAACGGTATAGAGTTTTATATGTCGATGAATAGTCCATGAGATGGGTTTTCTAAACATATACCCACTTAAAATTGTGTGTTTAGTGGTTTGGCTGCTAGGAGGTGTTAAAGTTGACCAATGCTTTCTGTTTAATTTTTATGCACTGTTTTGTTTGAACCAGAATATCTGCCTTATTTAACTCACAAAGAATGAAGTTTTATATGTCAATGGATAGCCAATGAAATGGGCTTTCTAAAAATATGGCTACATGGGTTGATAGTTTGAATGGTTTGGCCGCTAGGAGGCGTCAAAGTTGACCAATGCTTTCTGTTTAATTTGTATGCACTGTTTTGTTTGAACCGGAATATCTGCCTTATTTAGCTGACAAGGTATGAAGTTTTATATGTCAATGGATAGCCAATGAAATGGGCTTTCTAAAAATATGGCTACATGGGTTGATAGTTTGAAATGTTTGGCCGCTAGGAGGCGTCAAAGTTGACCAATGCTTTCTGTTTAATTTTTATGCACTGTTTTGTTTGAACCAGAATATCTGCCTTATTTAACTCACAAAGAATGAAGTTTTATATGTCAATGGATAGCCAATGAAATGGGCTTTCTAAAAATATGGCTTCACGGGTTGATAGTTTGAATGGTTTGGCCGCTAGGAGGCGTCAAAGTTGACCAATATGTTTTCTGTTTAATTTTTATGCACTGTTTTGTTTGAACCAGAATATCTGCCTTATTTAACTCACAAAGAATGAAGTTTTATATGTCAATGGATAGCCAATGAAATGGGCTTTCTAAAAATATGGCTTCACGGGTTGATAGTTTGAATGGTTTGGCCGCTAGGAGGCGTCAAATTTGACCAATATGTTTTCTGTTAAATTTTTATGCACTATTTTGTTTGAATCTCTATAACTGTCTTATTTGACTGTGAAGGTATAAAGTTTTATATATCCATGGATAGACAATGAAATGCTCTTTTCAAAGATATTACTACATGATCTGACAGCTTAAGTGGTTTAGCCACTAGAGAGGGTCAAAGTTGACTAACATTTCCAGTTCAATTTTTTGGGTCAAGCCATATTTGACTGTAATAAATTTTTATATGTCGATGGATAGCCGGAGAAATGGTTGGTTTGACATTTCAGTGACACCCTGTATATTATTCTGTAGAGTTGATAAATCGTCTTCAATACGTTAAAACCCTTGAGAGGATAAAGGGAGGGGAACGTGGAGCACAGGGGGACGGGCAAGACAAAACTTTTCCGCACACATGCATCCGGAGCTTAAAGTTTTCCGGATTTCCATCGGAAAAACAAAAAACTTTTTCCATTGCCCGGTGCATTTAGACGAGAGACTTGGCAACAAGCAGTTTTCAAGTTAGATGGAGCGAAAGTATCTGATGTTTTCACCAAAACCAAATATCCCCGGAAAATCCCGAATATTATGCGGGATTTCCATTAAATTGAGATTTCCCCGTATGCTTTTCCCTTTGTAAAGCTTTTTCATTTCCATTTTCCATTGAAACTGATAAATATTGTGTTTAGGTTAAAACGTGACGTCACTAGCTTAATTTGACAGTTACAGATTGGAAATTATCAGGAATTAAAGAGCTATGATCCTGAATTTTTTCAAAATTTTAGCTCATCAAATTCAAGAGTTAACAAAAAAAATGGCGAGTGACAACTTAATTGTGCCACGTAGTCTTTGAATGATCACCAAAAAGGCAATTTTAAGGTTACAAATTTGATTTTTACAGGGTGTGCACTTACTTTATACAGCTGTGTTCCTGAATTTTTTCGACGTAAAAAAACGCAATAAAACAAATCTGGCTGCCGCACTGTACGATAAGGAATCCGAACCAGTCCATTCCTTTCCCATATAAACCTAATATCTGCTACAAATCCCTTTTCCGCTCTAGAACAATAAAATTGAATTGAACATTCCGGGAATGCATTCTTCATGTCTGTTTTCATTAAAATGTCCCGCTGTCGAGCGCCCTTTTTGCATTACACGAAATGGAAACGAAGGGGAAAGAGGGGAGAGTTGAATTAATACAATTTTGACCGCCCTTCACATTTTTTTTTTTTGGTTTTTCACTCCTGAATGAAAAAGTGCTTGAAAAGAACTACAAAACAAGCTAAACATTGCTGTATACCAGTTTGTTTGTTTTCGAGATATTTAGGGTTAAAGTGATGTTGGCTAGAAATTGCACTGGAAGTCACAAAACTCAACTATTTTAATTGGGCCACCCTGTATATTTTTAGGTCAATCGATACCACATTTGACATGACACACCTGCCATTTTGTTTTTGTAACTCTTGAATTTGACAATTTAAAATCCATGCTGTAACTGTGAAAGTAAACGTGTGACGTCCCGTCAAAGTGACAGGTGCTGAAAAGCCCCAATTAAATCACTGCATTAATAATTTAAGTACATACACAGGGTGGTTGAACACAATTTTACTGGACGGTTCTGAATCTGAAAAGAATTTTCTTGTTTTTCTGAGATCTCTGCAAAAAAAAATTGTTGGGCATTTTTGAGATATTGAGCTCGAACTAACCTCAAATTTCAAGGCTTGCTTCGATTCGTAAGCTTTGCGTGCTAAGGCCACTTTAACCCATTCCGGTTTATCGTTAATGGCGATATGCAGTAAATAGCGCACGCCCAACAGGATTTGCTCCAGACACATGAAAACCACCAGAAGTTCCACATCGGTGAAGTTTGGAAAGCGTTTCCGGATGTCCGGGCTTAAATATAAGACGCCGCAATTGGTGAGGATGGACAGGGCTCCCAGCACCTCAAAAGAACGCTACAATTGAGGTTAGAATTTTGTTCGGGGGTGATTGTGAGGGTGAAACAACCTGCCAAGCCCCAATGTCCTTCACCTTCCTCATAAAGGGCCTGCGGAACAGTTTACACATCTTGAAAGCGTCCGCCCTTAACTCCACCAGGTTGTTCAACAATGCCCAAAACGCCGCCACTGGATACACCGAGGAAAACAAGAAAACGTAACCAAATTGAATGTACAACTCCAGGTAGTCGTCGAAAGTGTCCTGGTATTCCTCCATCACTCCCTCCTCCTCGACCTACAGAATGTCCAAATATTTTTGTGATGATTGTGTGAAACCGCGGTAAGGCACTCCAAACTTAACTCATAACTCTTTTGATTCCGAAGCTAAAATTTTTATAAAAGAATTAGGTTATAAAGAAGAGAATTCTCTAAAAAAAAGCTAATTTGTAGTTTTTTTGTATCTGGTCGTGTAAGAGAGTTATTGACCCAAAACTGAGCTGAAGCACCAACCGAAAAACCTTGTCCTCCAGACGCCATATTTTTTTAAAGCTGTCAGAGCCCGAAGTTTTTGGTTGTATCTTTTGAACGGAACGTCCGATTAAAACGGGGTTTTCACCAGCCTACTCAGCCACTAACGGAGTATTAATGACGTTTGACAGTTCTAAGAACCAAAATGGCAACCGAAAAAATTTGTACACTTTTTCGATTAAATCGAGGTTAGAGAGTTCGAAAAAAACGGTTAGAAAACTTACCTGCTTTATTCTCGGATCGTCTGGCTGCAGCTGAGGGATGTTTAATAAAGGAAAACTTCCCTCTTCCAGTTTTTCCGTCTCGGGATTCGTCTTTTTGCCTGCTTTTTGCTTCAGCGTTTGCGACTGGAAAAACGTTTGGAAATCGGTCATATTTTATTGGAAAACCCACCCCATTTCCCATTAAAACGATATATGGTAAACGGTACGTTAGAAAACTCCTTTTCCTAATCACTCTGACATCTGCCATTGCAGTGTTTTAGTTTAAATTTAATTACGACTCTGTACGTTGAGCTAGATGATTCAAAATCACACTAGTCATAGACAAGACATTCAGGATTATGTGGAAAAAAAAATGAAAGCTCTAGTTGACGTGGTTTGGTCGCTATAATTTTTTAAATTTTCACCAACTCACTAACCAGACTTTCTGAAGTTTAAAAGTCCATATCTTAGGAACTAGTACAGCTAAAATGGTGTTCTTTTTACCATTTTAACGCATTTTTAATGCTCTTTCCACTAACATAACACAGTACAAAACCAGACTTTAAATAAACCTGCTAGAACCTGTCAAAACTCACCTGTTTATAATAGAAATTCATGCCTAACGGCATGAAAACCTCCTGGAAGTTGTTGATGGCCTGCGAAATAATCAACATGGTCTGTAACTGGCTGCGCAGCATGTCAATGTCACGAATCACAAAGGCGATATAGAACAGCGAGAGGAAATTGTTGACAAACTCGAACAAAACCAATTTGGTTACGCGGTGCCTCTCAAATTGCGACTGAGTACGGTGATTTTCTGCAAACTCCGCAATTTTCATTCGTTTCCGAGATATTTACGCTAAAACTCACCCCAGCCAGTCAAAAACCCGGCAAAATCCTTGAAATGAACGCTGATCACCATCACCAAAATGGAGTAAACGATACTGGGGAGCATCACCGTGTAATCGTTTGTTCCTTCGGTCTGTTTGATGTAGTCTTCCGCCCAAATTGACAGGAGCATCAAGTAAAAAGCCAAAATCATGCAAAAAACCACAATAGGAATGGACACCAGGTACATCTGAAACAACAAAGCAGGAAGTGCATTGTTTTTTTTAACCGCTCATATTTTGGTTATTTGAATAGATACAGGGTGGAGGAAAACACTGGTGAATAGGTGAAGGTGTGAGGTTTCTGAAAGTGGGGCTACATGTTAAAATCCCTTCAGGGGTAATACCGCTAGAGGGCGCCAAAGTCTGCGTAAGTTTTATCACCCCATACATAACATTTTTTGGACATTGATTACTTTAACCGCCCATAACTCGCTTATTTGAAAAGATACAGGGTGGAGGAAAACACTGGTGAATAGGTGAAGGTGTGAGGTTTCTGAAAGTGGGGCTACATGTTAAAATCCCTTAAGGGGTAATACCGCTAGAGGGCGTCAAAATCTACGTAAGTTATATCACCCCCATACATAACACTTTTTGGACATTCATTACTTTAATCGCCCATAACTCGCTTATTTGAAAAGATACAGGGTGGAGGAAAACACTGGTGAATAGGTGAAGGTGTGAGGTTTCTAAAAGTGGGGCTACATGTTAAAATCCCTTCAGGGGTAATACCGCTAGAGGGCGCCAAAGTCTGCGTAAGTTTTATCACCCCATACATAACATTTTTTGGACATTGATTACTTTAATCGCCCATAACTCGCTTATTTGAAAAGATACAGGGTGGAGGAAAACACTGGTGGATAGGTGAAGGTGTGAGGTTTCTAAAAGTGGGGCTACATGTTAAAATCCCTTCAGGGGTAATACCGCTAGAGGGCGTCAAAATCTACGTAAGTTTTATCACCCCATACATAACACTTTTTTGGACATTGATTACTTTAACCGCCCATAACTCGCTTAATTGAAAAGATACAGGATGGAGGAAAACACTGGTGGATAGGTGAAGGTGTGAGGTTTCCGAAAGTGGGGCTACATGTTGAAATCCCTTCAGGGGTAATACCGCTAGAGGGCGTCAAAGTCTGCGTAAGTTATATCACCCCATACATAACATTTTTTGGACATTGATTACTTTAACCGCCCATAACTCGCTTATTTGAAAAGATACAGGGTGGAGGAAAACACTGGTGGATAGATGAAGGTGTGAGGTTTCTAAAAGTGGGGCTACATGTTAAAATAGCTTCAAGGGTCACGCCGCTAGAGGGAGTTAAAGTTTAATTGTAATATCTAGTAAAACAGTGCAAAATATACAGTTTTTACTAAATTTTTACCTTTAAATAAGTGATGTATCTAGGACTTTGGGGACAAACCTTTCCCGTGACAGCATCCACCCCCATCACCCCCCTGAAGCCGGGCCTGGGCTCGTCCAAACTGGTCATACCGATAGTGCCCCATTTGTAGGCCAATTCGTTGCTTTTCCTCTTCCAAAGCTGCAAATATCCGGGATTTTTGGTCAAAATTCAGTCAGTTTTGCCACGTAACGCTCACCTCAAGGAACAGGGTGACCCAAATAACGTTAAAAACGCAGAAAAACGGTACCGTTTCGGTGAAAATGTAGCCGAACAGGCCTAAAAGGGCCGGCACTGACAGGGCCACCGTGTAGTACTCCAAAAAGGCGAAATACAGGGCTATGGACTCGCCAAAGTACTGTTTAATCTCGGCTACAAAAGAGAAAGGACAAATATGGTTAAAACACCATTGGATAGCTGAGGGTGTGGACATTCAAAAAATGGGGCTACACGTCAAAATAGCCGTAGGCACCACGCCAGGGGGCGCTAAAATTAGGAACGCTATTTTAGGTATTTCCAAATTTTACTTGAGATAAATTAGAATTTTGGGCAATTGGGTAGGTACGGACCTGAAATGTCACTGGGGCTAGTAAATTGAACCTACAATACAGGGACGTACTGAATTTTTTTTAGCAAAAATTCTGGTTTCCCTTAATGAACAAAACTAGACAAAAAGCATTCAACTGACGTGAAACCGCATTTTGCTACAAAGCACGTTTTAGTGGCAAGTTTTTCACCTGGAAAATCCAATTTTACGGTGGATTTACACTGGAAAACCCCTGGTTGTAGTTAAAATTCAATTATTCTAGGGATTTTACGTACTAATCCTTACCAATAGGCTGTTTGACCAATTTAGGGATGTACCATTTGCCTGCCAGCTTTTTTAGCTCTTCTTGATCATGGAGGGGATAGATTTTCGTTATTAGTTGACAGTTTTGGACAAACGGTACAATAGCCTGATTTTCGTATAACCTATACAGTGGATAACCTATAAATTGAAGCAAAAAAAAATAAAGAAAAACCGTAAAATATTGAAACAAACCTGGTATGAACTTTTCATAGTCTAAGGCTCTGATATTTTCCAGTTCGTGGAGGACAATCGTTTGTCTGTCGGCCATGTTGAGTAAACTGTCAATCGTCCTGTCATCTGTCAGATAATCGTCTAAGTCGGCCACCGTAAACTCCCTGGGAACCCTCCGCGCATCCTCCTTAACCAGCTCGATATCCTCAGCGGTCTCCAACAGTTTGTATTTGGTCGCTGATATGTGAAACGTATATTCCTGGAATGTTCCACCAAGTGTCAAACCTAACCTAACTTAACCCGAATTGCCCTAACCTCGTTCGGTTCGGTTTTTGGCTGCAAAATGGCGACCAATTCCCCACCGCCCTCCGTTTTTTTTCCCCTAATCTTGGTGAACAACCACTGCAACGCTTTCTCGTGGATATCTGGCACCACCTTCATCACGACATACGTTTCGGGCAGTTGGGACTCTTCAGAGTCCGATTGCAAACCCGGCAACGAGGCTATGTCGGCACGGAGGCGTTTTGACATGTTGCCAATTTGTACACCCTGCAATTTGACAGTTGTGATGTGAGAGAGATAGATGAATAAAAAACTATAATGTCAATTAATAAAAACTATTTAGGGAGAAGGGTTAGTGATTGAAGCACCCTCTATGGCCGAAAAAAGTCAACTCTACAAATGGCAAAGTAGGGATAGGCAAAAAGTATCGATTACTCTATACTCTAGCTCACTATTGACTATTGATTTTGTATTACAGAGTTCTATCCTCTTTTCTCCGCTACTCGGTTACAGGGTGACTCAAAAAAACCAACGTGTGTAGCCCTTCAAATGTTCTTTTGACCACACTATAGTAAAAGTGGAGCATAACTTAGTTATTTAATGTTAAAGCCAAGTGGGACTGAACTGAACACTGTCTACTTTAACGGCCTACAACTCGGTTATTTGCACAGTTACAGGGTGGCGCAAAAAACCAGTTTATAGCCCTTTAAACCCTTTCTCCACCACCTATATAAAACCGTAAAAAAAACCCCGGTGAATAATGGCAAAATCAAGAAATCAACACGTAAACAAGCAATTGACTTACCTCTGCAACCTAACCTTAAATGGCTACAATTTAATAAATTAAATCATAATTCGTGAAACAGGACAGAAATGACACAACACTCGGTATAAAAGCGGAAAGAGATCAATTTATTAGTGAAATTTTTAATAATAGAATAAGTGAGGTTAAAAACCTACTAAAATGACTTAATCCAAGTAAAAATAGTTTTGCAAAGTGATTTATCGGCTTTTTCGTGCAGACCTACTATAGCAATAGTCTGAAAACCTCTTAAATACAGTTTTTTCGCCTTAAAATATAGTATAGTAGGTGTTTGTGTACTAAAAATTCACTAGGAGATAGGCAACCATACTTACAGAAACATCAATGACGTGTTGCCTAACCTAACCTAACCTAATATTTGAGTGTATATTTTGTAAACAGTGTACTGAAGATGACTACTAAAGAAATACTCACTTTACAGTTTGGGCACTACGCTAATTTCGTAGGAACCCACTGGTGGAACCTCCAAGAGTCCGGTTTCGACTACAACTCCACAGAACCATCTGAAATCAACCACAACGTTTTATACCGGGAGGGCCTTACCACAAAGGTACCAAAACACTGATTACCCCACATTTGTACTCACTCACGTTTTCCTACTAGGGCCAAGTCACTTTCACTCCAAGACTGTTACTAGTAGACTTAAAAGGAAGCTTAGGATCGCTGTTAAAAGAGGGCGATCTGTATGAACAGGGCCAAGCAACTCCCGAGTGGGAGGAAGGCAAGGTGGAAATACAAGACTGTCCAAAAGTGCCAAAGAATGAATTTCAGTGTGACCTGGACAACCCTGAAGCACTGCCGGAGGTACCTAACAAAAAATACAGTCTAGATCAACAAGTTAAAGTGTGGTCAGACTATTTATACACACGGTTTCATCCGAGAAGCGTAAACATTGTTAACGAGTACCAACATTGTAATTTGGAAACACCTTTTGACAGTTTTAATTTAGGTGGTTCAGTTTGGGGGAGTGAGCCTTTTCAGGATGAATTCTCTGACAAGATTAGACAGTACATTGAAGAGTGTGATCACTTTCAGGTTAGTTTTACCAGTCCTAAAAGCAGCACAGTGTTTAATGAGTCGCAGGGATTTCATGTGCTTACAGATTGCACCAATGGGTTTGCAGGATTAACGGCAGCATGTTTGGAGCATATCGCCGATGACTTTGACAGAAAGTCAGTGCTGGTTTTCCCTACCATACCAAGTTTTTACCCGGACAATGATTTCCACACCGCCGAGGAGCAAGTGTACTCGATTATGAACGATTCAGTCAGAGTTGTCAATTTGTTGTTGAGTTTTAACAGTTTTACCAACTTTAGTAGTCTGTTTGTGCCATTGTGCCTAGGCCAGGACGGTTGGAGACAACCAGGCGCTCCCAAACAGTTTTACCACACCCGCTACAATGTAATTACGGATTTTTAATTGGTTGTGACTTTGTAATAGGGTTGATTTTTTCAGGCAAAACTGCCTTATCATTCTAGCGGTATTTTGGCTGCCGCTCTTGACACTATGACGTCAATGTATCGTTTAAAGTCTGACTTTTCCCTAACTGATTTATGTGCAGATTTAGGTGCTAACGGAAGAAAAGCTGCATGTGCCGGACTATGTTTGCCTTTCTCTTTAAACAGCGACGCCTATTTGATTGATTGTCTTGACAAATGGGAGGGTCCATTACTGAAAAGTATTACACCTCAATGTTCTATAGGTACTTAAACGTTTTGACAGTTGATTGACATTACAATTTGACTTAAACAGAGACAGAGCGGGCTATGCAACATTTAACGCTGAGGGGAATTCAAGAAAGTCGTCTGAAGAGCACCAAACAAAAAGATCTGCCAGCTTACCGCTGTGAAACCGTGAAGGACATGCTCGAGTTTTATTTGTCCTGCACCACCTACGCCACTGCTAGTCACGTGACCGCTTTGAATAAACCCCTGCCCGCCCGAAATCCATTTCCCGATATTTTCGACGAATGGATGGGTGTGGATGGTAACGTGAATGCAATTGCTCGTGCGGAACGCACTAGTAAGTCACTCTGTGGATTAAATGTCAGTTGTTTTTATGGAAAATTTTGTAGGGGTGGACAGTGTGCCAGTTTTAGCAGGTTTCCAGACCGGTAGTGGTGTCGGTAACATGCTAAAATCACTGCATGCGGAAGCGAGAAAACTGAAAATAACACGTTTTCATCAGTTTGCCCTGGGTCGGGACGAGTATGAGGACTGTTTGAATGATATTTTAACGCTGCAAGAGAACTACGAAGACAGCTACTTGATTTAAGGGGTTTTTTAATAAAATTTTGTTTCACCTTAATTTATGGTTTTCCTCAGTTGTCTTGGCCTGTGTCAAATTGTTTCTCCATTTTTTTTGCCAGAGGGCTCTAGATTAAAAATGCCAGAAGCCTCTAAAAGTTTCAAAAATAGTTTTAAATTGCCAGAAACTTCTAAAACCAGTTTGAAAGTGTCAAAGATCTATAAATGTTCTAAAAAGTGCCAGAAGCCTCTACAAGTATCTTAAAGCTTCCAAGAATTCTTTTAAAACTGCCAAAGCTTTTTAAATATTATTGCAAACCTTCTAGAAAGTGCCAGAGGCCTCTACAAGTGACTGAAACTTTCCAAGAATGGTTTTCAAATGCCAGAAGCCTCTAGGACCAGTGTGAAAGTGTCAATGCTCTCTAAAAACTACTATAAACCTTCTAGAAAGTGCCAAAGGCCTCTATAAGTGTCTGAAACTATCCAAGAATGGTTTTCAAATGCCAGAAGCCTCTAGGACCAGTGTGAAAGTGTCAAAGCTCGCTAAACACTACTATAAACCTTCTAGAAAGTGTCAAAGGCCTCTATAAGTGTCTGAAACTATCCAAGAATGGTTTTCAAATGCCAGAAGCCTCTAGGACCAGTGTGAAAGTGTCAAAGCTCGCTAAACACTACTATAAACCTTCTAGAAAGTGTCAAAGGCCTCTATAAGTGTCTGAAACTATCCAAGAATGGTTTTAAAATGCCAGAAGTCTCTAGGACCACTCTGAAAGTGTCAAAGCTCTCTAAACACTACTATAAACCTTCTAGAAAGTGCCAAAGGCCTCTATAAGTGACTGAAACTTTCCAAGAATGGTTTTCAAATGCCAGAAGCCTCTAGGACCAGTGTGAAAGTGTCAAAGCTCGCTAAACACTACTATAAACCTTCTAGAAAGTGCCAAAGGCCTCTATAAGTGTCTGAAACTATCCAAGAATGGTTTTAAATTGCCAGAGGCCTGTAAAAGTGCCCTGAAACTTCTAAATGACAATAAAGCCACAATAACAATCAAAAAAACTTAGGTTAGGTTAACACCTGTAACAACACTGTCAACTGTCAAAATTCTTCTTCTCTTCTACTTTTATTTTGTGTCTCTCACCAAATGGCGAATTTAAAGAAAAACTTGTATATTGATCTTTATTTTCCCCAATTTCCCTTAAGTTACATAATTAATTAGTCAGATGCAATCAATGAATCCCTGATTAAGCTCGTTCGACGCAAGGCATATCGTCCTCTGCGGTGATGTAAGGATCAGCGTCCGTTCTCAAACCGAACGAATAACCGGGTTTTTGGGGCAATTTTGGCAAATAAATCGGTCCCGGAGTGTGCGGTTGACCGATTGGTGGATAGACACGCGGCGATATACTAAAGTTGGGCGATTTCTGCTTGTATAAATTTGTATTCGGGCTGGTATAATTGGCTGGACCTGGCGAACGTACATTTTCCAACAGTTTCTGTCTGAACGACCTGCGTTAACCAGCATTGAATTAAGAAGCCTGGTTTACATGATAAAAGGGTGAACGTTACATGCTGTAAGCTGCTTTGGATGGTAGGTCTGGTACTTTCGGACCAATAGTCGAAGGTACCTCGTACTTGTCCGGTCCTGGAGTGGGATACGGCTTAAAACCTGGATAACGATAGGACATGGAATAGGCGGGCGGTCTGGGTTCACTCATACGCGGTGCTTGTTCAGGGGCGTACGTTCCAGGACCGGGAGTTTGAAAGGGAGCTACATTATTTTAAGCAAAAATCAGCTGAATTCATTAACATTTCCAGTGAAAGTACTTAGAGGTCGCTGTCTGGACTTGATGGAGTACGCTGGTACGTTGGCTTTACCATAACGAGTCATTTTCTCTAAAGGATATTTAGGACCGGGCCCCAAATCGCGTTTGAGGGCCGATAGTCTGAGTCCCATGGAAAATTGAGGATTTCGATACCGGGTAAAGTCATGGTGGTCGAAACCCACCACAGGGGGTAACAGATATTTGCCAGGCCCGGGACCTTATTAAATTCACCTCAAATTATCACCAAACTAGCAACAATCCATACTTACCAATGTTTTTCCTACCCATTTTCTAGCCTGAATTGTTTAGAAAAAAAGGGGGTTTTACGTGAGTGATTGGATGGGTTTTTATATGGAAGGCCTAGGCCTTTTAATGGAAACTCGCTCTACGAATTTGACGATTCATGACAAGCATGCAGTTTGCCTCTGTCATGATTCACTTTTTCAGGTAGTTAACACCTGTTTCAGCCACCAAAATTTCATGAAAACTACCGTTTAGAGTATGTTGTTACATAACCTAATAAAACTTGAACTTTGTATCTATTATATTGTTTTACTGCACAAAATGTCTACGTTACAATTATATTACGACTTATTGTCCCAACCGAGCAGAGCCCTGTATATAATCCTAAAAAAAAACAACATTCCATTTGAACCCTGTCCTGTTGCTTTGAGAAAGAGGGAACATTTAACTGATGAGTTCAAAGAAACCCTGAACAGGTTCCAAAAAGTACCTTTTATTCATCACGGTGAGTTTAAACTCAGTGAAAGTGTCGCCATTGTAAGCTATTTGAGTCGGGAGTTTCGAGAACTAGTTCCAGAAAATTGGTACAACAAAACTGATTTCTGTTTAATCATAATAAAAACCCCCCTCTCTCATCAAAAAGGTACCCTACAAATAGCAAAAACCTGGCTAGAGTGGAGGAATATTTGGCTTGGCAGCACATCAATCTCCGAATCCCTTGTGCCACCTATTTTTGGTATAAATGGATGATTCCCAGAATAACCAAAAGTGAACCGGATGAGGCAACCATAACCATGCACAAAAACAACATGGTGATCAGTAACCTTTCCATTTACGACTTGATTACCCTCAGTTTTAGATTACAGGGTTGGATCAGTTGCAAGAGTTATGGTTATCCCAGGGCCACTCCTACATAGCCGGCGATCAAATATCAGTGGCCGATGTTTTCGCAGCTTGCGAACTGGAACAGCCCAGAATAGGGGGCTACGACCCAACCGAAACGCGGCCAGTATTGAAAAAGTGGCTGGACAGTGTCAGGAACGACTGCGCCCCCTTTTACGACGAGGCTCATGTTATTCTGAATAAGGTGGTTGCTCAAAGTAAGGCCAAATTGTAAGATGTGACTGTACAAATACAACACCACTCTCTGGGTGTGTTATTCTATGGTTTTTGTCAGGTGACAACTGTCAAAGTGTCCTCAACCCTCCTCCATTTTTTTGCCCTCTAAAATTAATGCCAAATTAGTGCCAGAGGCCTCTAGAACCATGTTGACAATGCCAGTAGCCTCTACAAGTGTCTTAACCTTCCAGGAATTGTTTAAAACTGCCAGAGGCCTCTAGAACCACTTTGAAAGTGTCAGAGATCTCTAAATGCTACTGAAAACCTTCTTAGAAGTGCCAGAAGCCTCTAAAACTCTCCTAAAAACAATTTTCACAGCAAATTTTTGAAATAAAACAAAAAACCAAAATTTCATTATGGTTCAAATTGGCTTGAAACAAAACTCTTGCCCACTACTGATTACCGTGCTACGCACCAATTAATGTCAAGCAAATATGACCTTTACGGACTTTTCTGCTAAAATGAATGGTTTAATTATAAAATAAGCTGTTTTTGTCAAGAATTTTTGAGAGAAAGTACAACAATGACATATGTACTGACTACTACTCTCATGACACACGAATCTTTGTATAGTTTTTGGTTTTGCCCTAAAACAAACCACCACTGATTGGACAACTTTATTGTGGATAAAAAATATACTTTTATTTAAAGTAAATCGTCAGTGGTACACAATGTTATAAGCTAAAAAAAAGGTTCGTTTTGAGTATAAAGAGATCAGCTTTACAGAAAAATATTAATAAGAAATAGGTATAAGTTTGTCAATTTCAAACAGAAGGCAGTTTTGTCCACAAAATTAGTTATTTGTTGGGATGTAACGAAATTGTGTTTTTCGGTCCGAAAGGACTCCGATACTTAATTCCCACCTCATTGAAAATATCTACAGGAAAACCCAAGTTGGCTAAATACAACTGACCATTTGTGGAAGAGTGAGATAGAGGCAATACCGGTAGTAAAGAGATTTTTGGTAGAATACCTGCAATACTTGTGCTAATTAGTTTAAACAAACTCATCACAGTGACAGTACCTGGTATTCCTGATGATGGTGGATCTAAAGCCAAAACAGGAGCCCGGTTTTTTTTAACCCATTCAGCCAATAAGGGGTAACTTTTAGGATAGTCAGAGTTGTCGAATAGGGCGCATATAATCAAGTCGGTGTTGTTTGGCAGTTCCGGAACAATCGTAATTGTTTTGTTTCTAGTTAACATGTACAGGGATAACTCTTTTTTAATATCAGGAGCTTCCAAAGACGTGCAGTATACTATAGTGCGAACACCGTGCGATGTTAACTGACGCGCCGTATTAATACCGGCTGCTCCTTGCCTGTCAAAGTCACACAAAAACTAATTTTAAAAAATCAAATAAAAAAAAAATTAAGTTACTTGTGGGGTCCACAGAGCACCACAACTGTAGGCAGCTGATGCATGTTGTTGGGATGTAACCGATGCCCACCTCCGATTAATTGAATGGCAATTTCCGAGGCGGCAGTACCGAAAAGTTCAACGCGTCTCTCGAAGGTTAACCCCACTTTTTCGGCCGCTTCCAACAAACTTTCTCGCAAGGCTCTTTCAAAATTCAATATAATTATGTTTCCGCCCTCACACACTTAACAACCACTTACTTTGATATGGATGGAATAATAAGGCCGTCGTCCGTAACGTACTCGCTAAATTCCTGTTTTGGGACAATAATTTGGCGAGTCGATGTTGGTACTGACGCTATTACATTCTCATCATGTCTAAAGAAGTTTTCAGAGAAAAAAAATTATATATGTCAGCATCCACCGTGACGTAACGACTAACTACAGTGCCTAGTGTTTTGACAGTTGGTTAAATTATAGTTTTGTCACATTTACACATACATGCAGAGAAAATTATCAAATGTCATACCTATATTTTGAATTCCAAGCGATCTCACTGATTGGTGGCAATAAAAAAAGTTACACAAACCACAACTGATTGAAATTGTAATTACAAATTTACCTGTATTTTTTCCGATTTTCCACCTGTTTCACTGTATCAGGTTTCTGTGAATTGAGCTCATCCCACAAAGCTTGTTTATCAAATAATGCAAGATTTTTCTCAAAGTCAAAGTCCCCCTTACCGCGATCTACAGAAGACCCAAAACATTCCTCATCTTTCCAGCTTTTATTCCATGGTTTTCCACCTACAGTAGACTGTTTTACTCCACGTAGGTTTTGATAAGCTAGTAAACTACCTTTTGCACCATTTTTCCTATTTGGGGTGTTGTTTTTGTAGGACAAATTCATACCGTCATCAAACCTTTTGCTCAAATCAATATCAATTGGTTTACTACGGATCTGAATGTTGTTTGTAGGCTGTTTTGAACTGGAAGCTTCTGAGGTGCTATGAGATCTGGCAGCTCTCTTTGGCACAGGTTTTGCAATTGTAACTGTGCTGTTAAGTGGGTGTTCTTCAACAGTTTTTTCAATAAATTTGATATCCACAATATCCCCTGCCCTAATTAATTACAAAGGTAACTTGGAGAGTTTAATTATAATATGGTTTTCAGTACCTAATTTGTACAGGTCCCTCACAAGGAAAACCATCACAGAACGCTTTTGTAATGATGATTTTATCCTGTTTTGCGTCCGAAATTTCACCCTGGTACGTCCCCAATTCATCACCACATTTAATTGATACCATACATCCTATCCACTGGGCCATTGTCTTTATAAATGTTTATGGCTCAGACTCTGCAAATCTCACTGTATTGCAATGAAACAAAGTTAACTACATACCGTTTACCTTCAAGGAGTGAACAATATTTCAGTCCCTAACTGATTTTAATGGTTAAATAAACAAAAAACTGGAAATTTACATGAGTTTTGTTTGTTGATTTAGTTGAACTGTACAAAAAAGAGTTTAAGCCAAACTGTCACGTGCCGTAATGTTCAATGCGAAAGCACGGTCACGTGATGGTTATCAACTCGAAGAAATGGACTGAACATAACCTAATTTTGCCCACGTGACCTTTAAACTTGAATTGTCTAATAAAGTCACGTGATCTCTTTGCAGCTTGAATGTCATTTTTTTTTGTTTTTGTATTATTATTTTAATTGTTGTGTGGATAACATCTGTTTCAGTTTATAATCGTTGTACTTTAAAAAATATTTAAAAAATGGTATTGGAAATAACTCAAGACACATTCAACGATGCAGTTCAGGAGAATATTGAAATTTTGGGGCTGAGTGAGGAGGAAGCAATTGAGGAGGCAGTAAAACAATTTGAGGCACAGGTAACTACTTTGACAAGCTAGTAAGTAAAATTTCAGTTGACAAACTGTACACTGCCTTTTAAATCAGGGTGTAGACCTTAGCAAAGTGATTAGACGACCAATGTCCACTAAGCAGTGTGAGGAACTGATTGGTCTCATCACAAAACTAGAGCAGTTCCAAAAGTCCAAAGGGGGTGAAGACCTTATCAATGAAACTTTAGCCTCACTGAAGAGTGAGTGTGAGAAAGGAGTGCAGCAAAAGGTGGAAGCAGGAAAAGCCAATCTGTACCAAATACTGCTCAACACTTATGAGACCTACAAAAATAGGGATGTGAGAGTCAATGTTTTGAGAGTTTTAATTGCTTTAATGACCAAACAGCCTGATTTGTTGGATGAGAGAGGTGTGGAGTTTATTGTTAATAACCTTAAAGACCAAAGCTTGGATCCTGAATTGCAAAGACTGATACTGAAATGGACTAAGGAATGTTGTGTTTTGCATGAGATGAACAGGTAAATGGTCTGTTTAATAACACTTTTGTTATTAAGGGGTCATTATTTAGGCAAAAAATCTATGATGCTCATATATTAGACACCATAAAACCCTTTCTGGGGGAGAATTCTCCTATTGATGTTATGAGAGAAACCTTGTCAGTTTGTAGAGGTTTAGTGTTGGATGATGATGTTCGTGTGGAGTTTGGCAGGGCCCATGAACATGCCAGGGTGATTGCTAGTGAAACTCTTTGCTCTATTATGGCCTTACTGAGCAGTGAGTTTAACCCCTTTCCAGTTAACATTTCATAATTTTTTTTTGTGTAGAATTTAAAAGTGAGGAGCAACTCAACTTTGATATCCTACACACTTTAACTGCTTTGATGGTCAGGGCTGAGTTTTGTAAGAAAGTTGAGGACGCGGGTGGGTTAGATTTGATTAAAACCGCCATGGAAACCTTCGGCACTAGTGATGTATGACTGATAAAATACCATGCATTAAACAAATTAAATACCAAATTTTTTTAGAAAATAATCAGGCAAAGCTACAAACTAATCAAAGCCTTGGCAGGCAATGATGAAAGCAAATCGCATATGATTAAAAAAGGTTATGCAAATGTGATTCAAGAGTCTCTAAACACCAGTCTGGTAATACAATTCAAATGGGGTGTTAACCTAACCTAACTTTTTTTTATTAATAAGGACAACCACCAAACTGTTACAGCAGGCCTGGCAGCTGTGGCTTCCTTAACTTTACGCAGTACTGACAATAGTCAGGCCTTCTACGATGCCGGCATGCTGGATGTGATTGTTAACGCTATGAAACGTCATCAGGATCAAAAAAGCGTTCAGGTGTATTTCATTAAAAGTGTGCGTTAGCTGATTAACAAACAAATTGCAGAAAACTGGTAGTTGGGCTATAAGAAACATGGTGTCGCGTAGCAAATATCAAGTAAGCAAATTCCTGGAGCTGGGCATTGAGGAGGTGTTGCAAGAGGATTTGAAACGGTTCAAGGAAATCGAATACGACGTAAAGTCCGCTTTGAGAGACTTGGGCTGCAAGGTGGCTTTGAAAGAGGAATGGACTGGCAAAGGAGGCGCCTTAACCACCGGAGTTACTAAACGCGACTTCAATGATGAGCACTGATCTATTTTATACTCATTCTGGATTAAAAATGATTTTTTAGGCTTTTTTTAATGTATGGCTTTAACTTTTGATTTTTTTTACACCTACTGAATATACTTATTTAATAAATAATATAAAAGCTTTTCATTTTTAAATTCACTGACGCAAGTTTTGACCAGCACGTGACTTCTGTTAAGTCTATGTAATAAACAGTCACGTGACTGGACTGGATCAGGTCATGGAGTAGTTCAGTTTCAGAACAAACATACGCTAAAACAAGTACTTTCAAAACTTCTACTGGCCCGTTTAGTGGAAAATCAGGGTTCTGCTGTACCATATTAATGTGGTTAACGATAGAGTAGAATGCAAATTCCACCACATTAGGCTTAAAAACTGGCAATGGAAAACGCTACAACTATTTAGCACAAAAACTGACTCACCGTTGCTTCTAACGATCCGTATAAGTTTCTTCATGAAGCCCTATCACTATTTTATAAGTTTATTTGTATTAAGTTACCTAATTTAGGCAATAAACGCGGAAAAACTGTCGTAAATTCAGGTACTCCCGCACTAATACGGATGAAAAATTAGAACTGTCATTACTGTCAATGAGCAGTTTTTGAATTGACTTTCCAGGGTGTTGGATGTGGCATTAAAGAAAAGTCAAATCATTGAAATGTAACGAATTTTTTGAATCACTATTCACACTGGATTATACAGAATATAAATTAAAAGGAACATATTAATAGTACTTAATTTGTTGTATTAATATTATTTACATATACAGCTAAAAAACTAAATATTCCAAGTAACTTATTAGAGCTTATTCCACGTCAATTTTCTCATCTTCCTCACATTCTTCAGTAGTCACTATAGCGCCTAAAGGCTGACAAAAACTCGCACATCCTATGGAATTTAACGGTTTCGGCCTTCTACTCGGTTTCTTCAGGATTTCCTCTATGGAGTAGGAATTACCTATTTTCTTATTTGGTTCCTCATCTTTCACTTCTTTGGGTTCTTCGCTCGAAACGGGCGAATACTCTTCCATCTGGGGCTGAAACGCCGGTATCACCAGATTACCGTAGCTCGACCAGTTGGAACCGGTTGTGTGGTGCTCTAAACTATTAGTCATCACGTGCAGCTGATGGTGCAACCGCGGATTGGAATGGTACGGCATAGACGGTTCCGTAGAAAAGTACGAGGCGGAGGGGTGTTTGGAGTAGAAATCTGCATGGAAAACGCACAATTAATAAAATTAACTAATCAGGGGAATTTTTCATGACAACCTGTGACTGAGTGAGGTCTAGGATGGTTGGGTGCAAACTCCTGATCAGGCCAGACACCACTATTGCGTAGAATCCGGTTCACGGAGCTAACTGAGGGAATGTTGTGCGGTTCGCATACTCTTTGGGAAATCAACTGTTCCCGTATTTCCCAGGCAAACATTCCCGGGTTTTCCTGTTTGAAACGCAAGATTTTCTTGACAACTGTCGGTGTGGCCACTTGCTGCAACAATTTTGATGTCAATTAAAAATTTTTTTATTTTTTTTAGTGCTTAGCAGGGATGTAAACATTCCGGAAAATTTTATGAAAATTTTTCCAGAAATTTTTAGGTAATTTTCCGGAACCATTGGATTTTTAAAATAAAAAATTTTCTAAAAAAAATCAGAAGGTTGGAAATTCTTGACAATTTTCATTGAAATTTCTTGACAATTGCAGTTTTTAATTTGTCAAGGTCAAACGGTGCATGGTACCAAAAAAGTGTACTGACGCCCTCTAGCGGCTTTGTATTTAAGCATGAAGTAATTTCCCGGTAAATTTCCAAAAATGGACATTTTCTGACCCGCAAATTATCGCTTTTACATCCCTGGTGCTTAGTGCTGTCACAGGAAAGAAGATTTGACCTCATCACTGTCTAAAACATTGATTTCCATACTAACAGTTCTCTCCCTCTAAATGGATAAGTACTACAACATTTTTGGCTATTTTATTAACTTGAGTGAAGTGCCTACAGGGTGTCTGATAAATTTTGAAGTTGTTAGGGTTGCCCGTATTATTGCCACTTGTACACTTTTATCATGTTTGCTCGTTATCAAAGAGCTTTGCCGTGATTGCCTCTTGTAATACCGCTTAATTAGTGTTTACAAAAATGTTTAATATTGGACTTGTAAAAATGTTAATTATTGTATTTTTGTTGAGTGTAAAACACGCTTATTACTTGACCTGTCCGTGTCAGTGTATAGTCGAAAGGGTGACACGTAATCGTATAGGGGGGGGGCATCTTCCCGCGTGTAAATGAGCGGCCACAGTAAACAATTTAATGGGACCAACGACGACGACAGAACTACCATTACCGAATGATTGATTTTCTACTATGGCCGTGAGGGATGTTTATCGACATTGTGGACAGATCTATAGTGTCGATAAACGGCTCATTATTAGCGTGTTTTCAGGGGACTCGTACCTTTGTTTTGGATCCACCGATAGAACCGGGACGAATACTGCCAGTTTCGTAGAACCGCGTCAAGATTTTGGACACGCAACCGTGAGAAACTAGAAGCTGCCTGGATATGTCGCAGGGCCGCACTCCCAGCAATGCCAATTCCACTATTCTACGTCGCACGCAGTCCGGAAGGGGCCGTCCGTTTACGAAAACGCCACCCAGTTGGTTCACTCCAGCCTGTCCTGCAAAAATATCACATTTTTCTGCTACTAAACCAACAAACTTGAATCGCCATCTTGACTGTCACAACAAAAGTCACAAACAAAAAAAATGACAGCTGACATTTACCCCGGGACATCACGTGTGTTTGATCTGACTTTTTCTACGTAATGATCACGTGTGTGTGACTTACCAGTATGGGGCATTGTTTTCCCTCAATCTGAAACAGAAAAATTCTAGCAATAAAATCAACAATCAACTCTCAATAAGGGTTGTTAACCACCCTAGTGTTGCACAAGTCGGGGCAGTTTATGAACCGTATCATTTTCGCACATATGGGTTCATAATAAATAATTTTGTTTAGGGATGAAAACACTACAAGGGTAAATGATATGGCATTGTTGTGGCCATTTAATACACACACTTGTCCTTAGGGAAAGTATTTGAATTTAATACGTTTTATCCTTGCAGGGGTTTGTTTAAAGATGATTTAAAAATTACTAGTCGTTTGGTATTTGGTTTCAGTAAATTGACTCTCATTACATAAAAGGAAACCACCCAGATTGCCGGGTGACCGTAGAGAAATTTTAATAATTGAATTATTTATGGGCGCCCATCGGCTTATATTTACTTTGGACTGTCATTTTTCCGACGACATAGATGTATAATTCTGATTAGCCAGACGACGTGAATGTTATTATATATAACGATCCCGGAATATGTACGCGAATGACCGTTTAAGGTATTTTCTTGCAAATCAACTTCAATAATTATGCAAACTTTGAGTCAATGGAGGACGTGCGCGCCACTGGTTTTACTGTCACTGTCATTGCTGCAATGCTGCCAAATTTAAACCCTCATGTTTATAACACTGGCATGTGCGTAACAAAATGCTGGTATTTTTTCCAAAAAAACTTGATGGGGGTACTCTTGGGGCAGCAAAAAAACTGTCGATCAAGGTTGCGGGCTGTATAGGTGGGCAGCTGCATTTTAACCTCATCGATTCCTTATTTATATTAAAATAATTATTGATAGAATCAGTGGCGTGTCAACTCCTGAAACTTTACATATTCAAATCGGGTTAAATTTCAAATTATATGCGTACGATTTTTTTGCTTGACCTATTAAAGTGGTTTCCATATACACACGACACAAAAGGGCGACCATTTCTGTTTTAGCCCCTTTTTTTTTATAAATATATGGTAATGGGCCATTCTACTGATTTTCCACTTTTTTCGTTCCGATCGTGATATTTCATTAAAATTAGTCCGTTTTCGTGGCATTCTGTCGACCACGTATATGCAGAATGTTTACGTCACAAATTTCAAACGTCAATTGGTAACAGTGTTGTCACGTTTGATGCTTTGTCACCAGCTGATAAATTTTTGTCAAATCGTGCTAGGATTTATGCAAATGTTGTACATATGGACTTATTAGTAGTTAAAAAGGCCTTTCTGTCAATTTATGAAAGGTTTAGAACTCGTTTAGAGATCTCTAGTGGCTTTGAGATGGTTTTCAATGAAATTTAGGTACCTCTGGCAGATTTTAGGTTTTCAGGACATTTAAAGCTTTCTAGCAATTTTACTTAAAACATTTAGAACTCTTATAGAGGTCTGTCAACTTGGTCTACTTTAGAGAAATTGCACTGAACACTATTTCTCCAGAAAAATTACAAATATCAGTTACGTTAAACCAACCACAAAATCAATGAATTGACTACAGAGTTTTGGATGGGGAATGATAGTAGAGCATTAGAAAACTGTGTAACACTCAAGGGGTGGTAGTTTTTCCGACACTGTATACTAGAGGAAAAATATGCGTGATAGGGGATGCAAATTCGAGCTAACTACCAGAATAATTTGGCTCGAACACGTTGCGCTTGTGATTTTGATTTACATTAATTTCATATTTTTCAGCATAAAACATGATCAATATTTAAATTTTTCATGCATGCCACTCATATTATACAAACCCCCCCCCCCCATCGACATGAACATTTATAGTCACGGTTACGCTGATTGTGCATATAATTTCTCCCTCGCCCTTATTATATTAAAATATATTTGGTTGTTATTTTTGTCAACGATCGTTGAGTTTATATTGCTGTGACAGTGACAGTGACAGTGGACCGCCATATTTTTTACGTAAATCATAGCACGGTTGATTATATAAATATTATTATATCATATATATTTGTTGTTGTGACAGTGACAGTGGGCCGCCATATTTTTTGACTAAATCTTAGCACGGTTGATTATAGCACTGAAAATGTCACGTGATATACTTTGATAAACTTGTTAGCACCTGAGGTGGTAAAAATTTTAATTTTCTTCCTTTTTAAATATTTTGAGTAGCACTTACCTTCTTTTTAAAAAATCGTCTGGTAATCGCTGCTTATTTCCATGTGCGTTCTAGCTTTAGTGAAATCAAAATTTTCTTCCACCGTACTTTTCAAACTGAAAATCCGCGTTTTCCCGAAACCGGGTGGCCGGAGCACGTTTCGGCTACTGAAAGTCGAAGACGACTTCTTCTGGAGCGCCACTTTTGCGGGCGCGTGCTAGGGCGCCCGCCCCCTTTACTGGGCAGATGCATTACAGGACCGTACTTGGTCGCCTTTAACTTCTGGTTATCGCACCACCTTTCGACGAGCTCTAAAGCGCTCTAAGTGAACCGAGAGTTTTCGGAGGCTTGGGCCGTCCCTGCCCTTTCTATTATCATTTATTATCTTTTGGGCTTGAAGAGTACGGAGGGCTGCGTCGCGTGGCACGCGATTGGTCCCGACCGTAGCTTCGGAGGCGCTCGATTGGTGGCACGCGCCCCCATCCTCGTCACGCATTGGTTCAGGGATACCATTACCCGAAAAACGGCGTTTCCGCTCTTCTTCATCTACGGTCAAGGGGGTTAATAATGGTATTTTTACTTATAACCTTAAAAAATTTAAATATTTTGAAATATTACAATCTAAACCTACATTTCTGTTTTTTTTAGGATTTAGACTAGGTTTTAATTTGACTGTGACATTTTGCACATGATCTGTCATTAATGTCAATCCGCCATTAATGCAAACAATATGTAAAACGACAATTTGTGTCACGTTCAAACAAACTGAAACAATCCCCTTTTTAACGTAAACTGAAAAGGAAATTAATAAATTTCGGTCTGTCTTGCGTGCCTTCCTTTATATATTTCATATAAATTACCGACGAGATTGTTCAAACCGATAACGTTTCCTAATTATGACACTCTCCGACGACATGGTTCCCCTCCAGGCATTTTCTCAAATTCAGTGGAAATAATAGAAAAACCAGAAACCACTTTTCAAACGTCATCTGTCATTTGATTTTGTAAGCGAAATATACGGCCCACCTGCGTGTGTGTGTGTGCAGATCTTCTAAATCGATGAAATAACTGCCAGAGCCCTTATATAATTAAAACATTTTAAAGGAACCAGCCAATAAATTCTGATGATGACAGTAAGGGCGTAACGACCCAAGAAGAGAGAAGAAGCTTTTGAAATCAATGCTCAGGATAAAGATAGAGATACGTAAGTGTGACATGTGTCAGTCACTGCCAAAAACGTTCGTTCGCGATTTGTGATTGGTTAGAAAAAGCAGTCAGCTGACACCTGCTTTTTTTGACTAATCACAGTCAATCCAGATTTCTGGCAATTTTAAATGCTTCTTGGAAGGTTTAGGACTCTTGTAGAGGCCTCTGGCAACTTTCAGGAGGTTTTCCCGGTTATTTAGAAGCTTCTGGCACTTTTAAAATGTTTCTACAGACTTCTGGCACTTTTAAATGGTTCTTGGAAGGTTTAGGACTCTTGTAGAGGCTTCTGGCAACTTTTAGGAGGTTTTCCCGGTTATTTAGAAGCCTCTGGAACTTTTGAATTATTTCTACAGGCTCCTGGCAGTTTTAAATGGTTCTTGGAAGGTTTAGGACTCTCGTAGAGGCTTCTGGAAACTTTCAGGAGGTTTTCCCAGTTATTTAAAACCCTCTGGAACTTTAAAAATGTTTCTACAGCCTTCTGGCAATTTTAAATGGTTCTTGGAAGGTTTAGGACTCTTGTAGAGGCCTCTGGCAACTTTCAGGAGGTTTTCCCGGTTATTTAGAAGCCTCTGGAACTTTTAAAATGTTTCTACAGACTTCTGGCACATTTAAATGGTTCTTGGAAGTTTTAGGACTCTTGTAGAGGCTTCTGGCAACTTTTAGGAGGTTTTCCCGGTTATTTAGAAGCCTCTGGCACTTTTAAAATGTTTCTACAGACTTCTGGCACATTTAAATGGTTCTTGGAAGGTTTAGGACTCTTGTAGAGGCTTCTGGCAACTTTTAGGAGGTTTTCCCGGTTATTTAGAAGCCTCTGGCACTTTTAAAATGTTTCTACAGACTTCTGGCACTTTTAAATGGTTCTTGGAAGGTTTAGGACTCTTGTAGAGGCCTCTGGCAACTTTCAGGAGGTTTTCCCAGTTATTTAAAACCCTCTGGAACTTTAAAAATGTTTCTACAGCCTTCTGGCAATTTTAAATGGTTCTTGGAAGGGTTAGGACTCCTGTAGAGGCCTCTGGAAACTTTCAGGAGGTTTTCCCGGTTATTTAGAAGCTTCTGGCACTTTAAAAATGTTTCTACAGCCTTCTGGCAATTTTAAATGGTTCTTGGAAGGTTTAGGACTCTTGTAGAGGCCTCTGGCAACTTCCAGGAGGTTTTCCCGATTATTTAGAAGCCTCTGGAACTTTTGAATTATTTCTACAGGCTCCTGGCAGTTTTAAGTGGTTCTTGGAAGGTTTAGGACACTTGTAGAGGCCTCTGGCAACTTTCAGGAGGTTTTCAAGATTATTTAAAACCTTCTGGCACTTTTAAAATGTTTTTACAGACTTCTGGCAATTTTGAAATTGTTCTCTACACTCATATCATATAAGGTGATCCGGATCACGTTTTAGACAAATCCGGAGTGACAGAGACGACATAATTAGTTTAGTTTTGACAGTTGATCTGTGAGCACTTCACAGCCATCTTGTGTACTAATCAAATATGACGTTTGTGCGTTTTTAATTACTGTGTTGACGTTTAGCACAAATTTCAGTAAATTCTCAATGATAATTACGCATATAAACATTACTGGGAGCATTTAGAGCGGAAAAGTCGGAAAGCATAAGTTTGCCAACACCGTCCAATTCATCAAAACAGATTAACAAAACCAACGAATTGTTTTTTAACGTTAATTTAATTTGGGCCATAATTAAAAAATGGAAAGTTATTGCACGCAAGGTTCAATTTTGTTCTATACCAGTGTCGAAAGGTATTTATGTAATTACGTCTTTTATAGTAAAACATTACGTTGTTTTAAACGTCCGAGTGACAAATGACAGCTCAATTACCTGCGCAGAAAAGAGACAACGAGATGATCCAAGTGCACCAGATCAGATAAGCATCATTTTGCCTGTTTAAACGATAATTTTAGGACCGTTGCAACTGTGTGCAAGAACGTCACGAACTCTTCTTTAATACCATCGAAAAAGTGAATTTAACGCACGCGACTGTCTCTCTGAAATAGTTTTTTAATAGAGCGGGCAATTTCTTTGGTTCTCAACCTGTACTACTGTGGAAATGATGATGACAACGGTCAAGGGGAGCAATTAAGGGCGGATTTGCACCTGCACGTTGGCTGATTGACAGATAATGTTTCAAACTGGTTTATTTACTACAGAGCTGTCACTGTCAAAAGTGAAACTTCTGGTAATTAATGAACTTACACAAATCAATACAACAATTATTGGCTTTATAATTCCTTTGAGGGTGTTCGGAGGGTGATAATGATGTATCATCTGTCGACAACACAATTTTAATGTTACCCTGGAGTATTTAGGTACAGAGAGAGTGACTGGTTGCCTATTACAGTTCCTTGTAGTAATTTCTCGCATCACCACCGTTCGCCCGCAAAATATTCAAATTGAAACATTAAAAAGGTTGAGCATTTGCGGTTCCCAAATCGCACTTTAAAAACACCTTTTAGTTTCGAATTAATTCAGTCGATGGACCTCTAATTCAGTCGAAATTCTGCATACAAAACATATCTTTATATATTGCCTTTTAATCGTTTTTCGGTCTTATCTTGGGGCGATAATGTCACCGGCGCATAAAACGGGCATTAATTTCGGTTTTGTGCGGAATTTGATTGCACACCTGCTTAACGTTGTTTTTTTTACCCAGAAAGGGTTGAATACGCCCCATTAAACCGTTCATTTGCGCATTTTTGGATAATACCCCGTAATGATCAGAAGAAAGAATTATTGGGAAAATCAATGCCCTAGACAACTATTTGTCAGTAATATCTGTCGTTTGGTCAGTGAAGATTTTGATCAAGTGGGCACGTGACCAACTCTTACATCCGTCACTTGTCTAAAAAGCTATTTACCAGCAGGTAAATACTTCAGACCTCTAACCTGAAAAGTTCCTGAGATATTGAGCAAAAACTGCAAAAAAAGGAGAGTCAACTTTGACGCCCTCTAGCGGCTAAACGGGGCAACGTAGCCGTGCCCGCTCAACGTCACGTGATAGCCCTGTTCATTAGTTTTCTTTTGTTATACAGTGTGTTTATACAGGGTGTTTTAAATAAGCGAGTTATGGACGATTTTCTGGAAAAGTGCACGGAATTTTAATCTAAATTAGGGATTTTTTGGGCCTACTATACCAACGGCGACCATTTTGGATTTTTCTCAATCAGAGTGATTTTTTTAACTAATTTGAACCTGAGGAACACAAATCTGACAACCATTTTGCTCTAACTGGCATCGTTTCGGAGATGATATTGAAATTATGTCAATTTTGACACTTTAGGGCGTGGCACCCTTGCAAAATGACATTGTGACAAATGACACTTTACGTAATTTTTGTACTATTAACCTGAAGGTATTTAGGTAGTTGAGGTGAATTTTGAAAATAAAAAATTTTCTAAAAAAAATCAGAATGTTGGAAATTCTTGACAATTTCCCTTGAAAATTCTTGAAAATTCTAGTTTTTAATTTTTGAAGGTCAAACGGTGCATGGTAACAGACAAATGTATAGAAGGTAAAAGTTGCATCTTATCGAAGTTCATTTGTGGTAAAAATTTCAGACCTCTAACCTGAAACGTTCCTGAGATATTGAGCAAAAACTGCAAAAAACAAGAGTCAACTTTAACGCCCTCTAGCGGCTAAACGGAGCAACGTAGCCGTGCTCACTCATCGTCACGTGATAGCCCTGTTCATTAGCTTTCTTTCGTTATACGGTGTGTTTATACAGGTTGTTTCAAATAAGCGAGTTATAGACGATTTTCTGGAAAAGTGCATCAAAATTTTGCTCAAATTGGGAATTTCTGCTTTCGAGGAGGGTGGTCAAAGTAGGCTGCTAGAGCAAAAACAACTGAATATCGATACAAACATTTTACATCAAGTAGGCCTAGAATTTGACGTAGATTCCAAAAATCCAATAAAAAATTATAAGTTTGGTTTGTTGCTCAAATTTAGGACACCCTGTATACTGTTTATCTAGGAATAAAGTATATGCAAATATCTACAAGATTTATATTTGGTATTTTGTTTATAAAATGAAAATTAAACACGTTACAAGGATGTTAAAAATTTATTGAATCACCCTGTAAACTACTCCATTGTATTGTCAATAACTCGGTTATTTTGACAGTTATAGGGTGGTTCAATCTACCAATTTGTAGCCCTTTAAATTCTCTTTTGACCACCTTGTATAGCGTTTTTACCTAAAACGTCGAATAAGTGAGATATTTACTGTTTAAACTGAGCTGTTTGATTTTGACAGTTTTTACTGTAACAGACCGTAACTCTGGTATTTTGACAGTTACAGGGTGGTTCAATATACCAATTTGTAGCCCTTGAAATTGTCTTTTGATCACCCTGTATACCATATATAGTAGAAATGTCACGCTACCGAAATATTAAAGCTTTTATACCGGGAATATGTTGTCCAAAAGGGATAATTTTTTAAATATTTTTTTAAAAATTCATATTATTTTGAAAAGTGAGGTTAGGTATACAACATTTTTCAGAAAGTTTCCGGTAATTTTCCGGAAAAAATTGGAACATCTCAAAATTCAAAAATAATTCGTTTTTTAATAATTATCTCATTAGAATGCATGACAAGTTTGACAGTTGTTTTGACTTTAACCTCACTTTTAGTGCGTATATAATTCGACCAGGACTGTCCACTGTAAAACACCACAAAAACACTGAAAAAACTCTAGTTTTGGGACCCCTCAATGTGTACCCTACTTAAGTTGAGTTAGGTTGTCACTGAATTGACATTAGACAGTTGGCAGTGACAAGTGTCATTGTCATTGTCACCGAAGGGTTAAACTTCCTAAAAGGTGGCGAACATACAGTCCTTCTGTCATCTGGTATCTCTGTCACCTTTATCTTTGTCTAGAACGTGTGTCTTGCTCTAAATTAAGATTATTCCTTCAAATATCAGACATTTTTTTGTTGTTTTAATTGGCGTAATACTGAGTGTTCCAAATATTTGTCCAACACATGCATAATGCACATATAAATCAGAATTTGTTTGCATAGCCCCAATTAATAAAGCATTTTTACTCGACTTTGCATGTTGATTTGTCATTATTGGCGTTTAAGTTTTATTATAAAATGTAGCACAAGGTTGTTATGTGCTTCTAAGAGTGTTGCTTCCCAATTATTTATTGCGCAACTACAGAAATAGCCTGATAAACTTCATTCATTCCGCATTCGAGGAAGAACAGTTTAGCCAAGTATTTAGGGCGTAGAAATTACAAAACTGCGGCAATTATCTACTAATTATTAAAACTGCGTGTATGTATCAGGCAAGTAATCTCCAATTAGCATAAATAAAACATTGAAAATAGCCGATTTCATATTTTTCGATCGTGTTACGCAGTATTGTTGCGCAATTAAAACAAATCTAATCAATCAATGAATTTGTCCATTTTACGGAAGAGAGAGACAACCATCAATACAAATCAAAGTGATAGACAAAGATGGTGAAAAACTTTTATGTGACATCTGTCAGTTTGCCAGTGATTTATCACGTGACTACTTTGTATCATTTTGATACGTTGAAACAGTTATAATTAACTTAATTATTCTAAAAAGTGTTTTACTTTCTTAACACTACAGTAAAATTTGAATGGTTTTATAATATTAAGACAACAGATGGTTTATGGTCTGAAAAGTGTGGAAACTATGTTGCATAACCAATGAAATTCCTTTCTGTGGCAATTAAGTTAATTCAGTGATTATATAGGGGAAATTGAAGAAAACTAGCAAGGTTTAGTTCAGAGTAAAAAAACCAATAAAGGAACAATTGAAGCATCCTTTGTGAAGGATGCTAGAACGAGAAAATTACCGTCTTCATGGGAAATGCTAACAGCTGAGCTGAAGGCAAAAAAAAACTAATGTTAGCCACTTTATCTGCGTCGAAAATCGTTTCGGTTTCAGGTAAAAATAACGGCGCGGCTCATTTTTGTGTTTTAGTGAAATTGGCACCTGCTTTTTAAATAGCAAAAATGATGCAGAACCCCCTTTAAGTGGTTCTTTTTCTTAAATATCACCAATCACACCGTGTATCATCCAGCTAATTGTCATATCATTGATTATCTTTTTTGTCAACTGTAGTAGGCCTTGAAATTTCTAATAAGAGTTAATCAAGATGGCGTGGTCTGTCACCCAGTGATGACAGTTTCAGTACAATACTAATAAAAATTAAATACAAGTTACATAAACGGGCAATATGTTACATATATGAGATGGTTCGAACGAGAGCGACAGTACCATAAGCGCGCGTACCCACTATTATGGATTTTAAAGCAGAGGCGGCGGGGAAGTGAAACCCCCGAGCGTACCCACTTACACTATAGGGGAGGTGGTGAACGATTTGAGTACCGAGAAAGTGTGCTTCTGGGTACGTATATAAGTCAGAAGGAAGATCATTTCAGGTGCAAGATCTTCCAGTATCAAATCGCGTGTAGGTCGAACATGAAAGCTCTGGTAAGTTAACGCACAGTGGCGTGAGTGACGGTGAAGTGAGTGAAGTTTGCTTGGTTTAAGAGTGAAAACCTCACTAGTTTACGACTAAATTTTAACATTTTTATACAAAGTGGCTTAACCTTCACTCTAAAAGGACAATTTTCAATGTCCAGTTAGTCCAGTAACTGAAACAGGCATAAATTAGGATGTTCGTTTTAAATGTGTCAGAGTAATTAGAGTAGCGTAGGGTGACTTTGATTATATAATCAAGTGGGCAGGGGTATTGTGACGTCACCTGTTGGCCCTCAGTTATTTGAAGACTAATATTTTTTGGAGTTTTAGTTCTGTTTTGTAATCAATGGCTCGTTAGATAGGTCATGAAAGTGGTGAAAACGTCACTAACCAGAGATTATTTCGTGCATTCGTGCAGGTTACGATTGCATAATGAGTTTGTAGATTACATACGGTACAAACCGGAAAAGAAAGTCAGTGGTACATATGGTAAAAACGTTCCATTTGTGTTGATCGGGTCAAATTTCCGCGTTTAACTCCATTTGTATAATTAAACAAATTATGATTAATCACTATACTTTCACTCTTTATTGGATTTGTTTGGTTTTTAGATTGTCGTGGGCACGTTGTGCCTCTGTGCATGCGCTTTAGCTGCGGAGGCCGAAAAGAAAGAGGACACTAAAGAGGTCGCGCAGGAAAGCAAAAAACAGGACAAACGGGGCATTTTATTGGGCGACCACGGTTTTGGAGGGGGCGATTTTGGTGGACACGACTTTGGAGGAGGCTATGGAGGTGGAGACCTTGGAGGAGGTAGTTGTAGAATGTTTCTGTCAGATTGACATTTGTCACGTGATTTTAATAATGTTTGTTTTTGTTTTTAAAAAAAGGTTACGGAGGTGGCCATGAGGAACACGTAAAAACTGTAGTAGTGGAAAAGAAGGTTCCTGTACCTTACACCGTTACGAAACACGTGCCCTACACTGTGGAAAAGAAAGTTCCCTACACAGTTAAAGTACCAGTACCACAACCCTACACCGTAGAAAAGAAAGTACCATACCCTGTTAAGGAAATCATCAAAGTACCGTACATAGTACCACAACCGTACGACGTAATCAAGAAGGTGCCCTACGAAGTGAAAGTGCCAGTACCCAGGCCTTACGAGGTTAAAGTTAACGTACCACAACCCTACACAGTCGAAAAAAAAGTACCAGTCCCTGTTAAAGTACCAGTACCACAACCCTACACCGTATACAAAAAAGTACCCTACCCAGTCAAGGTTAGTTCATTTAATACACAATAGAACGTTTTAACTCAATTTGGTTTCTAATTAGGTTGAAGTACTAGTACCACAACCTTACACCGTGGAGAAAAAGGTACCATACGAGGTGAAAGTACCAGTAGACCGTCCCTATCCAGTGCACGTGCCCAAACCTTATCCAGTGACCGTAGAAAAACACGTGCCTTATCCAGTTGAGAAACCAGTCCCTTACGAAGTGAAAGTACCCGTCGACAGGCCCTATCCGGTTGAAGTGCCCAAACCAGTACCCTACCCAGTTAAAGTACCAGTACCACAACCGTACACCGTATACAAAAAAGTCCCATATGAGGTGGAAAAGCCCGTACCCTATCCAGTTAAAGTACCGGTAGACAAACCGTATCCCGTGTACAAGGAAGTACCGTACCCAGTTGAAAAACCGGTGCCCTACCATGTTAAGGTTCCAGTACCGTACCCGGTCAAAGTACAGCACGAAGAGTCTTCCGGTTCTGAGGGAGGTTACGGAGGTGGTTATGGAGGCGGAGAAGATTGGAGTCAAAAATAAAAAGAAAAAAAACAGTCACCTGACCCATTTTTTGAATTTTGTTATTGTAAAATCTTGCCAAAAATAAATAAAAGTTTTACTGGGTATTGCTCAAATAAACCAAAAAATTTGGTTGACAGGGCGTGCAGTATTATTATACATAAAGGACTGTGTTAATAATTGTGTATATTTATAAATGTTGTAATAAATATTTTTTTCTTATCAGTTAGTTTTAATCCAAACATATCAACTCCATCTTGTTTTACCAGAATGAATTAAAATGAGATGCACAAAAATGTCAACATAGTTTTGACATCTGTCATTTATTATTTTACATAGGGGGGGGGGTAGAGATAGGAAGTAACGTTTGTACAACGCATTGGAGCAATTTACTTTCAGGTTGATGACATCAATTTGTTACGTAAAGAAGTTTACCTGAAATTTATTTGCAGCTCTAGTGGTACTTTCACGTTGTTCACTTATGATTAATTAGATCCGGTATACTGTCATTACTGTGTTAGTTTAAATCTTAAGAAAAGTACTAATAAACGACCTAATTTGGTTGCGCAAACCATACGAAGAGATTGTTAATAGCGTCCTAACGACCTGGTACCAATCGGCGCTAGTTTCGACAATTCAGGTTTGTATAACGCAACAAAAAACTGTTTAATTACGTCAATTATCTCGTTCGGTTGGCCATCGTGTCGAAATCGGAACAGAAACCCAATTAAACGAGAACGAGATGGGATTAAGCATTAAGCATGGCGTCGTGGAACTCCGGGCTCTTCTTCGGCGGAACTGGGGGGCGTATCGCCCTCTTCTCGGTTGGACGGGACGCCTGGCGAGTCCCGATAGCGGTCCCTGGGGAAGACCCTTTTGTGTCCCTGGGAACTCATTAGGAAGGCCGCCCCGCTTCCACTTGACGGCTTTCTCGAAAACGATGAACCCCTTTTATCGTCTCAACCTACACAGTGACGTAACATCAAGTCATTGAAATACAATAAACACTCCCATTTGTAACTTTAAGGCACAAATTAAAAACACGTTGCAGTTGCTTTAGTCACTATCAATTTTAGGTTAATAATTAAGGGATTGTTTCAGTGAACTTTAAAATCGTGTTATTTGATAAATTATAGTGAAAACATTCTGTGTAGTGCATATTTTAGTTAAACAATCAAATGTATCATCAAGATTTTTCCTACAATAACTTGAAAATCTTCATATGAGCACTGGAAAACTTTGTGATTGGACTGACTAGAGAGATATATGTTCCAGACAGTGTTCCAGGGACTTTTTCAAGTAATTCTACACGGTAAATACCAAAAAAAAACCAATAAACAAATTAATTTACCAAATTTCAAAAGTTTAAAGTGGTTTGGGTTCAATTTCGTTGACGTTATCCAAGCCGAGAAGTCACGTGACGGTCCCTTACAGTTTAATGCACTTAACTTAACTGATACCTGCTAGGTCACGTGACTAGTATATGAACAATAACGTAGATACAGGGTGTATACTATCGACATTTTATAGCTTTTTTTATCATCTTTTCAACGATATATAGAAAATCTAGATTGGAGAACAAATTACAGCGTCACAAGGCTTACAACATCGCTGCAAACTCACAAAAAGTGACACAATTTTTTTGAATTGAAATTTCTCAAAAACTAAAAAAGTTAGAAAATTCACTCAACCGTCATTTTGTAGCATTTTTCATCCTCTTTCTATTGATATATAAAAAATCTAGATTGGAGTGCAAATTACAGCTTCACAAGGCTTCAAACCTGGCAACAACGCTGCAAACTCTTAAAAAAGTGACACAATTTTCGAATTAAAATTTCTCAAAAAATAAAAAAGTTAGAAAATTCGCTCAACCGTCATTTTGTAACATTTTTCATCCTCTTTCTAATGATATATAAAAAATCTAGATTGGAGTGCAAATTACAGCTTCACAAGGCTTCAAACCTGGCAACAACGCTGCAAACTCACAAAAAGTGACACAATTTTCGAATTGAAATTTCTCAAAAACTAAAAGAGGTAGAAAATTCACTCAACGACTCAACCGTCATTTTGTAACATTTTCCATCCTCTTTCTAATGATGAAAAAAAAAAAAAAAAAAAAGAAAAGAAAGGAAAGCCCCAACTTTGGAATCACCCTGTATAGTTCTATTATTAGGTTAGCAATGGGGATTTTTTATAAACAGTTTAATAGTAAAAAATCAAATGAATTTACGCCACTGTCTTAAGGACAAACTGGAAAGTTCGCTCAAGATGTGTTTTCTCGCGAAAATTCCCTAATTCACGTCACGTGATACTGATCTTTTTAATTTAATTATTAAACTCGTTTTGAAAGTGTTTAATGACATTAATTGAATCTTTTAGGGCTAATTTTTGGTTTTACCTTTGTTTTTGGTTATCGCGGGCAAAATAGCAACGCATAAATTGCGTCCGTCGATCCATTAAAAATGCTCCCAACACCCGCTTTATGTGCTATTTTAATAGGTAAAACGAATTATATATCGACGGGTGGGTGGATTAATCCCGCGCCGTTTCCAATCGGATCGTGACAGGTTGATTCTCTCGTTTCAGCGGATTTTCCATTTTTGCCGGCTTAATTGAAAATCGAGCCCCGTTTTTAGGGCGGCAGCCCGTGAAACGTAACCGTCGCCTCTATATCAACTTTTACTATTTCCGTTGCAATCAATTTCCAGCTCAGTTTAATAACACTGAGCAATATTAGAATGACACGTGACAATTTCTTTAAAAAAATAAACACTGATCACGTGATGTCATTTGACAAACAATTAATTAGCTGTCAAAATTATGCAGGTGTGGTAAATTCAAAAGCGACCATAGGAAAACCGTGTAACGGACAGAGAAACGTAGATAATTGCATGCGCGGGACAAAGAGAGAAAATGAACGAATATCAAGTAGGCCATGTTTTTAGCGCGCTGTTGCCAAACGCCGTAAGTAAGTTTGTCGAGGGTATTCACCGCCCTCTGTACAAGAAAGCCAAGAAGGTGCATGCCAAAAATTCCAATATGGCCGAAATATGGGATTGACAGTTTGCATTTGTTTGTATTGTGGAAATTGAGTTTTTGGATGATTAAATTAATTTTTAAGGTTTAAAGTCAAGACTTGGGATTACTTGCCAAAGTAATTGTTGTTTAGTTGTTTATATGTTTATTGTTCTAGTGAAAGTGTAGTTTGTGTTCATTTTATTGTGTTATCACTATTGTTATTGTTCCTTCATTGTTCTATAATTTGTGGTTGGTTTTTTAACTTAAATTCTATTGCCTCTACAATATGCCGTCACACTTGTTGTTTGCCAAATTGTAAAAGCAATTTGGAGAAAGGCCCAAAAGTGTCCTTTCCTTTCCAAAAGACCCTGCTCGAACTCAACAGTGGTTGAAAGCTTTGAACTGGAATGATTTTACTCCAACACAATACTCAGTGGTAAGTACAATATGCTTTCTCATTCAGTAAACTTATTGCCTCTTACATACATAAGTGAGTTAAATTTTGAGGCCGCCTGCATTTTGAGAGCAACAAAGGTTTACTCTGAAGAAACAGGACAGTTTTTAGAAGTTCCATTGGCACATTTACATTTTAAAAGAAAGGTCTTGGTAATAATATAAAATCCATTTACCAGTTTTGCTTACCTAGATTCAAGGATTTCCAAATTTTCTTTGATTGAGCAGTTTTTACATTAGTTTGTTGTACTTTCCAAGACAAAGGGTTCTAACCAAACTTGCTTTGGCTGGACTTTATTGGATATAAAAAGCCATATCTATACATATCTGGATCAGGAATAAAGCGTTCTTTGATTTTTCACTCACAACTTCTAATCAACTACACGAAAAAATTAAAAAAAACATATTTTCTACTGCATCTCCATAGGTTTGTGAACAAAAAAAAATCCGATAACGCCGCCATTAAAAGACACATTCTAGGCTTTCTTGTAAAGAAGGCGGTGGGGTATTGAATAAGCAACAGCGCGCTAAAAATATGGCCTACTTGATATTTTAGTCGCTTTTGGATTTGTTTCTGTATATGTCACAATGGCGTCGCTCAGCAAGGGGGACTAAAAACGTATTATTGCGTGTTTTACTACAAACTAAACAGAATAATCGCCCTGGAATTAAAGTAGAGTGTCGCAAGCGATTAACAAAACACTAAGCCACCCCTAAGTCTGAAGAAGATTAGGCCGAACGAACTGAAAAGGACAGTTAAAGGGCGTTTAGTGGTCGCGTGCCGAGGGTTTTCAAACAGGGTACTTATCTTGGTCGTCCAGGACGTTGTTTAATAACGGTGAGATCTAATTACATTTTTCAGTCTATTCATGTTTTAAAGTGACACTCTCTGTTTTTGGTTTGGGATTTTTCTAAGCAATTAAATCAGATTAAACCTAGCAAATTTAAACCAGTGAAAGCCATTGAAACTTAATATAAATGTATACTGAGTGGAAGAGTGTTCCAACCACACATGCAACATAAATCAAAATTCCCTTTCACTTTCATGAACTGATGATGATAATGAGCGCACCTTTTTTTTGTTCGTGTTCGATGATTATGGATAATATAAACATTACAAATCGGCGCCGTTTAATTATCAACTGGTTAATCGGGCATCAGATCGAGGAAGCCCATAAACAACGGCGCGGACGTGTTTTCGGATCTTTTACAAGATATTTGCGAACGATACATTAATTAAAAAGGGAGGGTTGCTGGACACCTGCTTTTATCAATAAAAAAACGGTATCTATATGATTTCGGTTTTATGAACACATCTTATTTGCACTTTTAGTAATTTCGTGGCGACTCCAAGCAAAAATGCGGCGTAAAAATTAAATCATTGACCGCCACCACGTCAAAAATGTCATTTTGGCAACTGTCGAAAAAACTTTGCTTAGTTGGCCATGGTCGTGGTTATAATCAGAGATGTAAAAGCAGTTATTACTCCATAAGGCAAAGAGCATATTTATACCAAAGGACCTTAAATTAGATGAAGTAAGTACAAAAAAAGCACTTGAAAGGACAGTTCTAAATTCCTTACCAAAATTAACGTAAACAAACGGAGAAATGACAGTTGGAGTGTCCAAAACTGATCACCAGAGGGAGTATCTCTTGTCTTGAAACGCCAATAAAAACTTTAATCTTTCGTTAGCGTGACATTTCTACTATACATATGGTATACAGGGTGATCAAAAGACAATTTCAAGGGCTACAAATTGGTATATTGAACCACCCTGTAACTGTCAAAATAACAGAGTTACAAGCTGTCCCAGTAAAAACTGTCAAAATCAAACAACTCAGTTTTAACAGTAAATAACGCACTTATTGGACGTTTTAGGTAAAAACGCTATACAGAGTGATCAAAAGAGAATTTCAGGGCCTACATATTGGTGTATTGAACCACCCTATAATTGTCAAAATAACCGAGTTATTGACAATACAGTGGAGTAGTTTACAGGGTGATTCAATGAATTTTTAATATCCTTGTAACTTGTTTAATTTTCATTTTTTATAAAAAAAAATACCAAATATGAATCTTGTAGATATTTGCATATACTTTATTCCTAGATAATCAGTATACAGGGTGTCCTAAATTTAAGCAACAAACCAAACTTATAATTTTTTATTGGATTTTTGGAATCTACGTCAAATTCTAGGCCTACTTGATGTAAAATGTTTGTATCGATATTCAGTTGTTTTTGCTCCAGCAGCCTACTTTGACCACCCTCCTCGAAAGCAGAAATTCCCAATTTGAGCCAAATTTTGATGCATTTTTTCAGAAAATCGTCCATAACTCGCTTATTTGAAACACCATGTATAAACATACCGTATAACAAAAGAAAGATAATGCACAAAGCTATCACGAGACGTTGAGCGGGCACGGCTACGTTGCCCCATTTAGCCGCTAGAGGGCATCAAAGTTGACTCTTGTTTTTTGCAGTTTTTGCTCAATATCTCAGGAACTTTTCAGGTTAGAGGTCTGAAATTTTTACCACAAATGCACCTCGATGAGATGCAACTTTCACGTTCTATACATTTGTTTAGTACCATGCACCGTTTGACCTTCAAAAATTAAAAACTAGAATTGTCAAGAATTTTCAAGGGAAATTGTCAAGAATTTCCAACCTTCTCGATTTTTTTTAGAAAATTTTTTATTTTCAAAATTAACCTCAACTACCTAAATACCTTCAGGTTAATAGTACAGAAATGACGTAAAGTGTCATTTGTCAAAATGTCATTTTGCAAGGGTGCCACGCCCTAAAGTGTCAAAATTGGCATAATTTCAATATCATCTCCGAAACGGTGCCAGTTAGAGCAAAATGGTTGTCCGATTTGTGTTACCCAGGTTCAAATTAGTTAAAAAAATCACTTTGATTGAGGAAAATTCAACCGTTTAGCCGCTAGAGGGCGTTAAAGTTGACTCTTGTTTTTTTTCAGTTTTTGCTCAATATCTCAGGAACGTTTCAGGTTAGAAGTATGAAATTTTTACCACAAATGCACCTCGATGGGGCGCAACTTTTACCTTCTATACGCTTTTTTGGTACCATGCACCGTTTGACCTTGAAAATTAAAAACTAGAATTGTCAAGAATTTCCAACCTTCTGATTTTTTTTAGAAAATTTTTTATTTTCAAAATTAACCTCAACTACCTAAATACCTTCAGGTTAATAGTACAAAAATGACGTAAAGTGTCATTTGTCAAAATGTAATTTTGCAAGGGTACCACGCCCTAAAGTGTCAAAATTGACATAATTTCAAGGACATCTCCGAAACGGTGCCGGTTAGAGCAAAATGGTTGTCAGATTTGTGTTCCTCAGGTTCAAATTTGCCGGAAATTTTACGTTCCTGCTGGTAAGTAGCTTTTTAGACAAGTGACGGATGTATAATTGGTCACGTGCCCTTGAAGGGTAAAAATGTGGATGGAAACTGGGTTAATGCCAAATTTTTAGGTTTTCTTAGGGAAGGAAACACGAAAAATGCTACTATCCGGTAAGAGTTAATTAATAGACGCTGCATGGATCGTGCAGGGCGAATTCTACGTCACAATATGACGTAACATGACAGTTGCACCTAATATAGTTTTGTCAAATTACGTCATAGTGACGTTACAAATACGCTTTGCAAGGTTCAATCGACCGTGGCATCAAACATATTCTTTTTTGATGGTATCCATCATCAGTGGGTTCGTTTTTCAATTTAAATTAAATTGTAAGTTAATACGTTTTTCCAGCTGCATCTTGTTTACGCACACTATAAAATCTCACATAATTACAATATCGAATATGATATGGGTCAGTAGAAAATTACGGGGTTGAGATTGTTTAGATAATAAGTAGCTGATATAGGCTAAGTAATTTAGGGTCAAACCAGTCAGTGGCGCATCTATAGAAACGCGTTTTTTACGTCCAAAAGTACAAAAAAACTAAAATTTCTGTTGTGTAACTTGAGCCTTGGTTCTGATGAACCGATCTGGTTGAAACTTTGCACCATATTATATTCTCTATCTCACTCTGTTTTAGGTGGCATTGCCATTGAAACCATATCACCTACCATATCATATTTTAGATCAATTTCTCTAAGAAACCACTTATTTTAATAGAGAAGTACAATACAGAAACACCTGGCTAATATTTGTTCACCATTTGATTACAAAGTTGGTGTTCATCAGATTAAAATAAAAGATATATTTAAATGTAAAAGCCCGGAAGCACTCATGAACACCTTTTGCCGCTAATGTCCCGGTTTTATCGAGTGTGTGTTTAGAGGATCATTTAGGAAATCCGTTATTGCGAATTAACTAAGCAGACGTTTTATAATAAAAACTGAAATTAGCAAACTTTCTGAAACGATAAAAAAACCTGTTTATAATGACTTGGTAGACATTCCAATGGTAGGAAATAATACAAAGGAATCAAAGGTTTAAATTAGTTTATTTCATGGAACACACTGATTAAACTTTTTGCTTCTCTACATTCAGGGACAGGGGATGTTCAACAGGAAACAGTCTAGTAATTACCTACAAACCAAATAGAATTAAAAAAATTGTTTAACTAATTTCAGTCACCTTAAGGAGTGTGTATCTATGAAACCCTAAAATTACCATCTTAATACATAATATAAAATAGAAAATATTAGGTTAGCTTAGAAATTACCTCTTCCACTTGTTCTTTACTAAACATGTGAAACATTCTATCTGGTGTCATTGTGACTACCTCAACATTAGAAGAGTTGAGTTTCTCCTCCATAACTTGTTTCAAAATGGTTAAAGCAGCAGTGGAAGCTTCCTCCAGTGTCATGCTTTTGTGGTACATCTCCTGCAAGCTTTGTTGGGCCCCTTCAGATCCAGATCCTATAGCTTTGGCATCAAACTGGACAAATGTGCCTGAAGGGTCCATGTGATAGAGCTGGGGCCCTTTCTCGTCGATGCCAGCAAAGAGGATTGCAACCCCAAAGGGGCGCGACATGGCAGCCCCATCATCATCAGAATCGCCAAACTGAATGGCCAAATTGGACACAGCTTGGGCACAAGATTCAACGGTCATGTTTTCATTGTACACAAACCAGTGATTTTGGCATTCTAAACGGGCTCTTTAAACACAATTTTACGATTTTTTGCTTACATTTGTGGGTTGTTGCACTCACCTGTCAATCATGGTGCGTGAGTCTGCAATCAGACCGGAAACTGCACAGCCAATATGCTTATCGACCTCCACGATTTTTTCGATAGTGGTGGGCTCCATAAGGGGCGAAGTGATACGTTTTTCCACGGCCAAAACCACCCCCTCACTGGTGCATATCCCAATGGCGGTGGAACCAAGTTTAATAGCCTCAATGGCGTATTCCACTTGGAATAAACGACCCTCGGGCGAGAAAGTGTTGACTCCACGGTCGTATTCGCTTCTAGTGAGAAACATAACTGCAAAAAATCCGTAAATTTAGTGGATTGCAAAAAAAAAAAACCGAAAGTGAGGTTAGGATCAGGAATGAGTCGGCAAAAGATGTGAAATTGAGTAAACTTACTGGAAACTTGCAAGCAAACCTTTACTCTCCAACTAAACAAAATGCTAGCAAAAACCTGGTTGTGTGTTTAAAGATTTGTTTAGTATTTTTGGGGAAAATATGAAATATCACTGGATGACAATGCAAGCAACAACAACAAACTAGGAACCGTCAAACGTCACTGTTAGACTGTCGCCATTCATAATCACGTGACACAAAGCAGTGTTGTTGTTACTAGGTCACGTGATATTTTATTGAACGTTTTGACGTGCTAGGTTAGGTTTGTTTTCAATGTTTATTGTAAGTAAATTTAAATTTTTTATTTGTGTTTTTTTAATTATTTTTTATTAGTGCTCTTTTTAGATTATATGGCATATATATATCTAGACCTCCTGGTGGATGCAGATAGTGGTGGTAAAACAACTTGTTAACAGTTACCATGATGTAGGTATCCCTTATTCTAGGTAAGAAAGTTCACTTTAAACCTTTTCTTGAAAGGATTTAATACAACATAATATTAATAAATTTTTAAATAACAATATAACCTATCAAGCACATAAAAGCAAAGTAATAAGTGTAAGCAATAATAAATATCAGTCATTAAACTTAAACTTACAACACTCTGAATTTAAGCAAATACAGGTGAAGGTCTAAACTTCTTTTTTATATTGGGCCTTGTAGATCTCACTGTGGTGCTGCTGTACCTGCCTTGAAACTGTCTTCTATTAGCTGTAGCTTTGTAATAACTACCCTTCACAGGGTGTCTCATGTATAAGCTTGGATTTCTGTAACCCTTCACAGGCTGTTTGAGGTGATAGTTTGGCTGTTTGGGCGTTTGACGCTGTCTGTTTTTTACAGACTTAGTCTGGTACTGTGCTTCCACACCTGTTTGTCCAGATTGGCTGGGATAGTAGGAGGAATAGGCCGTTTGGCGTTTTTGCCGTTTAGCACCAACTAATTTCAGTAAAACTGAATTTTTCTGCACGTCTAGAAGGGTTTTGACGTTCAGTTTTTCCTCTGGACAAGGTGTGGTTGTCTCAGTTTCTTCCAGAGGTTTGGTGCTGCCATCTGTTGTAGTGTCAGACAAATCTGGCTTGACAGTTGGAATTGTGCTTTCAGGCATGTTTGATACCTCATCTGGACAGGGGGTTGTTACCGTACTTTGTGGTTCTAATGGATTAGACTGTACATAACACGTTGCCAGACAGAGCAGTAGGGTGTACCAACGTAGGCGTAACTACACAAAAAACACACTCAGTTTAATACCTTGTTGTAGACTAAAAAAAAGAAAACACTTACCATGATAGATGATCTGGTGAGAGCACTTGTCATCGGTTGCAATGGTTCTGTGACATTGAACAGTCTACAGTAAATTCAGACCAAATGTGTTGACGAGTAACCGGTAATGCCGTTATGGACCACTAAAGAGACTAAGTAGTGTGGATAATGCAAAAGGCAAACATGACGGACATTTGAATGCCTTTACGGTACTTTTCTCATCTCCGGTCTCCCAGTGTTAATTAAACTTCCATATATTTCTCTTTTGATTGTTTGCCTTTCTGCGAAACTTGCGTCTAATCTAGGTTAGTTGGTTTTTGCAGTTTGAAACCGGAAAAAAACTGCTTTTTGTCAGGGATGTACTATTAACCTGAAGGTATTTAAGCAGTTGAGGTTAATTATGAAAAATTGACATTTTTCCACCCGAAAATTGCTTTTTGTACAACACATGACTGTTAAACAAAATGGATGCCACAATATAGAAAGAGAATGTCAACTGTCATTTTACACAAAATTACGTCATTAACTAGGGCTGTTTTATTATTGCCAATTATATTACTAAAACTAACATAATTGTTTTGTGGACTGCCATAAACTTTCTATTGCATCATGTGTCTGTCACGTTTATACAAAATTTATTAGTTTTTAATGGGCGAAAAGGCAAAAAAAACATTTGCAAAAGGATTAAACGATTTTATGAGGGGTAATCCAATTATTAGCGAAAGTGATATAAATACGAATCTGCATAATTAATTAGGCAGCAGTCGTTTATAAGGGGGTGCCAAAATGGTCGGTCGCAAATACATTCTGGTAAGACCCAAGTTTCAACCCTTTTGTTTACTACACACATTTTCCATGGAATAGTTTCCGATTTTACTAATTCTTTCGCTGCAACACGTGAAAGTAGAGTCTACCCTGCAATGCGGTGACAGAGGTATACAATGCGTAAGCGAAACCACCTACCGATCCTGCTGGTACGTGTTATGGTGGGTCGAGTATGGTTCCGAATATTTCTCCTGTTCCGCCGGTGATATTTGCGAACAGGAAATAGGGAGTTTAGAGTAGGTAATCGAGTAGTTAAGCTAGGATTTGAGTCATTTTTGGGGTTTTAGTTGTATCGACTCTAATTCAACTTCAAGTGAGTATTCAACGAGTTATAATGTTAGTGGTTGTGTTAAAATGGAGTGGTTCAGGTGCTACCACAACCAGTACAACTGCTGCAACCACCACCACCACCACCACGACCGCTTCTACCAGTGTTACAACCACCACAACTGCAACGGCAACGACACGTGCAAGTTAGTTCAAATTTAAATTAGTCGATCACGTGAACTGTTTTGTGTGACGTTTTAACTAAAAATTTGTTTTATAAACGCTATATTGGTTAAGGGTAATGATTTTGCACACATTTTTGTAGATTCCTGTGGAAGTAACGGTATTCACTGTTACAACGACACCACCTACAAATCCTGCTCGGTTATACTGGGTGTTTATCTGTATTCGGGCAGTTATCAGACATGCGAGGACGGCACTGTGTGCGACGAAGACAGCGGAACCACCAAGTAGGTTGATTTAAATAAATTAGGCGCATTCTAATTGAATTTCAGCTGTGTATCCTCGTCCGTCACCACGTCGTCCAACACAACCACCACAACCACCTCCACCACTGCGTCGTCTGGTAAGTGACAGCAAATTATGACAAGTAACTGTAATTTTGACGTTTTTAGCGTCAGTTACCGGTCCTGAAACGTGCAACGTTGATGGGGAACGTTGGCCGGCAGCCGCCTGCAATCAGTACTACGAGTGTTACCTGTCCACTTGGAACTATTACGTAGTACTGAACAATTGTACATCGGGAAAATCGTACAATGGCACTACTTGCGTTACTGATAGTACTTGTGTTGTATGATTTACAAAATAACTGAATAAATTTGTTAACTGTAATTTTCTTGACAAATGGTGAATGATTCAGTTCACTAAACTAGATTAACTAATAAACCATTTATTATTCGGTAGTAAAATGTTGTTTTTACAACACACTATATAACATCAAATTACAAGTTTAAGTGCGTGAATTGACAGCTTTTTGGCAATAATAAATCTCAGAAATTACACTTAACTGTAAATAGTGTTTAATTGTTGCGTACACCTGATAAAGGTGGCTCTGCGCGGTAATTCTTTCAGTTTGCCCGCTCCTGTATAAGTGCAGGCACTTCTGAGCCCCCCTAAAATATCTAATACTGTTTGTTGCACGTCTCCTCTGTAAGGCACTTCCACGGTTTTTCCCTCCGACGCTCTATAGTCGGCTACTCCACCTGAAAAATTCCCCCCACAATTGGTTGGTTGGTAAAACTGGTTAAGTTAACCGACCTGCATGCTTTTGCATCGCTGTGCTTGACGCCATACCGTAGAACAATTTGAATTGTTTGCCATTTTTTTCAATCAGTTCTCCGTCGCATTGATCGTGACCTAAAAAAGTTTGAGTCAATATGATCCAAGTAAGGTCTATCCTAGTGAGGCAGTGACGCAATAAATGGTGACGTAAGATTGAAATTCACTCATGTCATTAGTTTTAAAGGTTTTTATTGATATTCTTGACGATTTAAAAAGTTTTTGTTAAGCCAGACATATTAACTAAAAAAACTATTTTTGTTTTTTGCTACCGATAGATGAAGCAATCGCCTCCAGAACGAGAACATTTGGCAACATGGCATCAGTGTGTTTTTGTTTCTAATGATAGCAAAGGACAGAAACATATTGATTGACAATTGACATTGACGTTGCTTCAGTTGTTTACCGATTTGACAAGACTTCACGAGAGTGAGGTTAAGCTACTAAAAAGCAAAATATAACCAAAAAGAGCGGAAAAAATTAAATCAGTGTGGTTAATTACTCGTAAAATTACTTTATTTGAATTGTGCAAGGTGTTGGTAGTGATTCTGGACTGTGTGTGTTATTTTTTGATGGTAAACCTGCAAAATAAGGTAAGCAGTCTGTATGTCACATGAAACCTCTGTCAGTCGCAAAATCAGCCTTCACTGAATTGTTTAAACATTTTCGGTTACCGAAATGAAAAACACAAATACAATTCGCATAGAATTTTGACATTACCTGCAAACATTCCTCCAGCCATGACAAAGTCTGCGCCAGCACCAAAAGCTTTGGCAACGTCTCCTGGACAAGTACACCCTCCATCCTACAAGACACTTTATTTGGAAAACAATTTATAAATTGACTGTCAAAACTGTACCGAAATTATATGGCCTTGAAGTCCATGGGCAGCGTCCTGCGCACATCGATTACTGCCGATAATTGCGGGTATCCCACCCCAGTTTTCATTCTAGTGGTGCAAACTGAACCCGGTCCAATTCCCACTTTGATTATGTCCGCTCCAGACAAAATCAGTTCCTCAACCATTTCGCCGGTCACCACGTTGCCGGCAATTATTGTGTGGGTGGGAAAAGCCGCCCGTACTTTTCTCACGTAGTCAACGAAAAATTGAGAATACCCGTTAGCCACGTCCAAACATACAAACGTAACTCCAGGAACTGCGTTCAGGATTTCTCCCAATCTGGAATCGGTTAAATGGTAGTTTTTAGGCATTTTTTTAGGCTTTTTTCTTTACCTGACAAAGTCATGGTCGGCAATACCAGAACTGGCAGCTACGTTCTGCAAAACGTCCGGATTATCCGCGGCAAAAGCTTTCCACTCGTCTACAGTGTAGTATTTATGGACACAGGTGAACAAACCGTGCTAAAAAAGTTTATTTGACAGTTTGACACTCTTTTCCGCCATTTTTAAGGTGCTGCCATCTGTGGGCACAGTTTCACATTCCTATTGTTGGTTTACTTGTTTACTGCTTATGTAGGGACTTTTTTATACTTGCAATGAAGAAATTGGCTTACAAAGCGATTTCACTTAAATTATTTCACGCTAAATCAACTAAATCGTTTCGTAATAACGTTTTACATTATTTACCTTTGACAGTACTTTAGCCATTTGGAACGTTCCCACTGTATCCATGTTGGAGGCCATAACTGGAATGCCATTGTAGGTCTGTTTGGAATTGCGGAAAGTAATGTGTCTATGAAGATTGACCTGAGATAATAACAATTAAAATAAAATTGAAGCAAATATTTTAAAACACATAATGTAGGTCAGACAAACAAAATCCACACTTGGCCTTTGCCAAGCAAGGTTTTTTTTAATCAAGAGCATCGTCGAGACAAATTATGGTTAAGTGTCGCAACCGCAACAATGTGTTGATTGAACACTAAATTTATCGACAAAACTGGTTTTAAGTGGTTAATTGCTCTTGTCAGAATAAAACAGAGAAATCAATGAAATACTCACATCGCTACGACTCTTCAGAGTAGATCTCTTAGGCCTCAACAGGACATCCTTAAAATCTAATTTGATTTCATTCACTATGTTCGGCATTACTCTCTTGATTATATGCGGTCACGACGGTAAAATTTCAGATACTAAAATAACTTTCAGCTGACTTTAGTATAAACGCGACGATGATAATAATAAAGCGAGACGGTTTCTGGTATGCGTGCTCGTATTGCGAAAATCCATTTTAAATTGGACTTGGGTGCTTTACCGCGCAAACGCCACCCCAGTATTGATAAAACCACGTATTTATCTAATCAGTTAGTTATCGACACTTTCTTACCTACTCTCGATCACTGCCCATCTCTAGTTGTTGTGTCTGTCAAATGTGGCCTTTCCATTACATTTCTTATAACTTTATTAGTCTGTTTCTGTAATATGTGTCGATAAAAGTCTATTTGCAGAAGCAATTCCTGACTGGTTTCTAATGTCTGAAGTTTCATTGGTTGAATGCTCACGTGACTATGACGTATTCTGACTTGTGACCAATGGATGTATCTATTTCTCTGATTACTAGTTGGAGATTCTGCGGACAGACCTAAAAACGTTTGAAAAAATGAATAATAGCGAGCTGAAAGCTGCTTTTTTGACGAGCTGGTGAAGGCGCTTTTTTGTTCTCGTAACTACAACAGAATAAGTTAATTGTAAAGGCTTCTGGAGCTGCTAAATGTGTTTAGAGACTTCTGTCACAAGTGAAAAGGCTCCTAAACATGTTTAAAGACTTCTGGAACTATTAAGTAAGTTTAGAGGCTTCTGGCACACCTAAAAAGGCGTTTGAACATGTTTAAAGGCTGCTGGAACTATTAAATATGTTTACAGATACATTTTTAATAAATCTAGTAACAACTACTGTCACACCTGTCAAAGGATTGTTTTGAGAGCAGTTCCACCCAAAATCCTACGTTTCTATTGCACAACATGTAACAGTCATCATCAGTTCAGATATTTGTAAATTAAATTTAAGGTGTTTCTTTTTTGGTTTAATTAAAGGTGGTTTCACTCCCCTTTTGTGTCATATATTGCACTTGCACCCTCGACGGTGACCCTGGGGCGCCTTTACCCCTCCGTTGGGGGCGCCACAGCGCCACAATGATTGATGGTGGCGTTCGAGGGAAACTGCACCCCGGAATATAAATTGCACCCTTTCTCTGTCACATGCCCCCACAAGTTTGGTAGGCCAATTCGGTTCGATCATCGGCCAGGTCATCTGTTTTGTGATTGTCTCGTTTGTTTTTTTTTACTAAACTATTTTGACATCCGGAATTATGCATTTATGGTGATGACAGGAAATTACAGTGTTGTGTGTACTGGACGTTTGTAACGAGTATAGTAGGCTTTCCAAGGGCTCATTCGGTCTCCCGGTGGAAAAGCAGAGACAATGCAAGCCGGGGGACTTTATAGGTATTCAAGATATATTGTCCAAATTAGAACCCCTGCAATGTGCAGGTTTTACTCTCATTTAGATAAGTTTATTATTCTTACAAATGCTAGTTTTTGTGGTTATGTCAATAAGGCCTATTGTGACATCCAATCATGGACTAGATTAACTTTTGTATTAGAAGCAACTTGTCCCATCTTCAATACTGTTGTGCAAAGCCTTCTTAAGGCGGCTCGAATAACTTTGCAGGGCGATTGTACACCCCCCCACAGTCTTATCAGACCACCCCGAGGTGTTTGGCACGGGGAGAATTTTCGCCCCCCTGCATTCTCCCATATATTCCAGCTAAGACCTTTTGCGTTCTTTATTGCATTCCCGATAAACGCTCCTATTATTCTCAGCTGTTTTGTGAGAACGAGTAGTTTTCTTGACAGTTGGTGACAGGAATCTAGTATTGAACAGTCTGCCGATTTAGATGGCATTAAATTTATTAAGAACCACCCCTTCAGATATCTGAATCTTTTAAATAAACACCTTAAAACGGATTGGACCTCAAGAGTCTTAAGGCGGATAGACTAAGATTAAATTTCCTTCTGGATGCAATATCGCATTTTTTCCTCCATATATTGGAAATATACTGTATACTTTATGTTACAGTTCTCTATTAATATATGCGTGCGTGGTAGGGGTTGCATGTTAAATGGTGGGTGGTATGCAAAGAAGGAATTTAAATAAATACGTCACGTAGGCGTGGCCAGGGGGCGGTATACTAAACAGCTACTTTGAAAGGGGATGAAGTTTACCTGGCTTATAATGGTAAGAAGAGAGAACCATTTACAATAACCAGTATAGTAACAAAGATGGGTGAAAAACTCTACGTGTGTCACATGACACATTTGTTTTGACAGTTTTGTATATTTGCTTTGTCTAGCCTCATTGACTGTTACTCTCTTCTTTATCATCTAAAATGCAACTTAATTAAAAAGGATTCTAGATATAAATAAAAAAATGAACAAACTAAATTTCTTAGTCTCCGCTTGTATTTACCGGTTCGAAACAATTTAAGTTTTCTCATTTGCGCGGAATTAATTTTAAAAAACCTGGATTCTGTTCCTTTTTACTGTTTTTGCTAATAATTACTAAAAAACCCGTTTTTCCACAAAAACAATACTTTAACCCTTTCCGTATAACCCCAAAAAAATTAAAAATAAACCGGCAACAAACACACACTTATATAACTGCTAACGGAAAATATCCAGAGTTTTAAAGGGGATATGCCAGCGAATCCACCAGCCAGAATTTATCCAGATATTCGGTTTCAGGCTGGCAGCTTTAATAATGAGTACGACAGAGAGACAAGAATGGAAAAGGATGAGTAGATTGGATTAGTCCGTGGGTGTATTACCGTAAACTATTACCAAATACCCTGGATTTCTGCTTGTCACTGAAATGACACTATACGCTGTTAGACAGGTCACGTTGTATTGGATACCTGTTTTGTACAACAGACTTGTCCCCGGACTATTTTGCTGAAATTGGGGCCAAAAGACGACAAAGACCGCGTCCCGTTAAGAAAGGACGAAATACTCGTTAAAGTACAGTGAAACGAACAAAGTTAGATTTATAATGTATACCGAAAGGGGTGCACGAAAGTCTTCTGTGTGTTTGTACAGTACGTTTCTAGAAAAAAATTGTAGTTTTTCAGTTCTGTAAACGAATTTACGTCACCTGATACGAAAATTCTTCTGTCAATCAAATGTCAGTTAACATCATCAGTAGGTCACGTGAAATCAGTCAGGTTGTCTGGTCATGTGACAGTCAAGTTAGGTCGGATGTGTCACTTATAAAGTTTATCTTTGTCTAGAGCATTGATTTGCAATTAGTTCCCTCTCCTTTTCGTGGAATTTCTTATAATAATTTTGACACAGTGACTTCTCTGTGTTAATTATCGAGGCAGAATAGTAACAAAAGAACCACTTTCGAATGGATCTGCGGGAGTGTAAAACAAGCATCGGAAACTACAAGGAAAGATTAAACAATCGGGCGGAAATCCGGTGCTGGTGCAGCATCCCAGCAAACGGAATCAAAGGGCCGGGACTATCCCCTTAAACTTCCAGCCCGGTCCGATCCATCCCCTTTAGGATATACAGAACACAAAAAGTTGTCCGCCGGGGGGCCCGGACGAGGTGGGGGAATAGTTGCCGCCGCCGTGGGGTGGTAAAACGGGGACTGGGGAGCGCACTTGTCACTGGGCGGCCGCTTGCCGCCAAACAGTGGCCTTAAATATCTCAACGGAAAATTTTACAGCTACACTAAATGACAAAATTCAGAACGTTCAATATAATAAAAACACTAACAATTTACATAAATAATAATTTATTTCAATTGAAAGTTGCACAACACAATTCACTTAAAAAAATATGTACAGAAATGAGACTTTTAAGTCAAAGACTTATTTTTAATACCAATTTCTTGGCAAATTGTTGGTGAAAAACCAAAAACTGGAATCACTCAACGTTCATACACTAACAACTCCATTACACTGTATTAATGGCAGTCTTAGTAAAAAATGCTTTATATATGGAAAAAACACTTAATGGAAGTTATTTACCTATACATTTATATAAATAAGTACAAAACAGGTAATAAAAATTAGGGCTTCTAATAATTAGAATTAGGGAGCAGTTTTGGTAAGATTAGTGTGCGATTTTGGCAGTTTATTGGGGGGGTTTTCAAAAAGGTGACATTTTCTTACAAGGGATATATGAAAGAGAGAAAACTAATGGTAAATCAATGCTCTGGATAAGACGGAGATAATCCTCCTAATCTGTCACTAAAATGCATGGGACATTTGACAGCACTTTTGCTCCATCTTTGTCTAATGCATTGACTTGCAACTTGTCTCTTCTTATCATTGGATTGATGACAATATTTATTATTTATGCTTACACAAAAATGCTGAATTTGGCAACGTTGTATGTTTAAATCAGGGAACAGCTGAGAGCCAATTACTCTTATTTCTTATCAGACCCCAATACAATAATACTTACTTAGTTGCTAAAAAGGATAATTTAGAGGCTAAATTTAAAATCTAGCTCAAGTCATTGTCCCCAATGTCACTGACATCCCGTGTATGTCGTTAAATATACAAGCCCTGGACAGGAGGGGTACACTTTCTTTTACCTGGCGTCCATGCTAGACTCTGATTGGGACCCGTGATCCGACGAACTGCTACTGGACACAGTTTCTGTGCTCTTGATTTTTGGTTTATATTCGGTAATAACCACAGTGACACTATTTACGGTAACTTCCCTGGTCTGGGCCGAGCTCCTGTCGACGTTTTTCAATCGGGGTAAATGTCGGCGTTTTTTGGACGTTTTCTTGTCTTTGCGTTCCTTTTTCGTACTGGTGCTAGTGCTAGTGGCCGGCAAAAATTGGCTGCTACTTGCTGGGGCCACCAGTTGGGGATTGATCCGGGGTTTTCTGGTCGATGTGCCCTTTCGCACGTCGCACATCAAACATTTGAACGCTTCGGCCGTGTTTCGGAACGTACACACACTGCAATCCCAATAATTGTCCTCAACCACTTTCGGTGCACGTTTTGCCCGGCGTATTGGACTTTTTTTGTTGTCCATTGTCGGCTCGGGCTCCGCTAATTCCGCGATTTTATCGAGAAATTACACAAACAACCCGAACACCAGGCCATGTTTTGCTTTGCCGTACGCAGTTCGCCCTGTCAACGCTGAACTTGACGGTGGCAGCACCGTCGTTGGTTGCCGGTTGCCGGTTTGGGTCGATTTTTTAATACCACACCGTTGTCAGATTTACAAAGTATTGCTCATCCAGAGAGTTGATGCATTGTTTTTGTTGATGCTTTGGCTGTGACATTTTATATCTATAACAGACAAAGTAACATTTAAACTAAACTTGCTTAAATACCATGGGTGATTACGAAGGCATGTTTGGGAGAAGCTGACCAACAGCTGACAAGCGCTTTAAGCGTTTTCCTCAATCGCTACAGCTATAATGAGTGTAATATAATATCAAGAAAATTACTAAATTGTAATTAATTAATTATTGATTTCCTTGTTCACTAATCAATCACTATAATAAGAATGGGTAGTGGATAATTTCGACTTGATCTGTCAAATGTCAAAACTTTACATGACAGCAGTGAGCAGAACCAGAATATTGACACAAACATAACCTTAAAAACCAAAAACCGGTAAACTGTCAACAAAAAAGTGATTTTCTTTTTCTTTGGCAATTAAAAGAGTTAAAAAGTAGTTTACTGATAAATCTACCATTGAGCCAAACATGGGACAGTCTCTGCCTCTATTGGGCCGAACAGATAGCTTTCTTAAGGTAATTTTACAATTAGGGTTAGTTAGTAGTTTAAAAACAACGTTGAAACTTTTACTTTTTGAGAGAAAAACTCATTTTTATTTATACATTCTGATGCATATATACCATATGAACCCCCCAAGGCACCTACACTGCATCCGGCAGGTGTCCCACTATTATGTGCCCCTCGTATAACCATCCCACCCTACAGTAAGACAAAAAATTGCAGGTGTTGACTGAATAAGTTGGGAGCAATGCCCGTTTTTAATAAAAGAATGTCCACTGCACTACTTAATCGATTTTTTTGTGTATTTAGTAAGGAAAACCTAACATCCCCCATAAGTCTGATGGTTTATGCATATTCCTAGCACATTCACGACCGTGAAATATTTCTCTGGTCCACTGGAGCATGTCAGTGTATTGTGAAGTCGGCCAGACGAGTCAGATATAGGATATTTTGTCTTTAAGCATAGACCAACCGCTCAAATCTAAATTTATGACAGGGGTCATAGGAAAAGTTCCTGAATTTTTAAAAACGTTCATAATAAACGGTTTGGTGACGTTTATAGTGGGTCGTATACACCCTGAACAGGGTCCGAATTCTAAAAAAAAAAAAACCTTTTTGGGCGTGGGAGTTGTCTTGTTGGTGGATTTCTTGACCCATTCTCAGAATTTCGTTTGTGTAATTTTAAGGGACTGACTTTATTAATGGTTTCCTAGAAATTCCAGTGAAATTGAGTTCCATTTCATTAGTTTGTTTTTAATTCTAGACAATCCGTTGGTGCTTCCTGTCCTGCTTCAGAACGGTGCCTCACTGGCACCATAGCAGTGATAACAAAGGACAGGAACTGGCAGAGTCGCACGATAACGCAAATGATAACGCGGATCGGAGATTTTGCCTTGTACTACAATAAGGAAAAAGGGGTACCAGATAATGTCGTCTGATATGGTAGGTTGCCGAGTTATTGTGTATTCTTGTGCCCCCAGCGAAAAGGTTCTCGGGTACGTTGAACCGGTTTTCTGTAGGTAGAGAATCTACCCGGTGGAATTTGAATAGTCGTTATCCTTCAACGGTAAAATTAAGACAATTTTTAGTGGCCGGCAACAAAATTTGTTTAATTATGCATCTATGGTTTAAATCTGCTTACATAGTAATAACAACCTGACATTCTGGTGGTTGAAATACCATTACAACATTATTTCAAACCGTGTCCAATAAAGATTTTCTTAATGGAAAATCGCGTATTTTGGTTTGTTAAAGCCAACCTGAATTTCTAACTTCCTGGTGTTGAGCAACTGACAGAAATTTTGATTTTTTCCTGTGTAAACTTGCACAAAGCAGCTGACGCAAGCAGATTAAAAAAAAACTAATTTACCTGCCGAATTGGATAGTTTTTTTTTGGTGATTTAGTCATTACTAACCTACAATATGTTATTAGAAAATGATTTCGTATTAGCACAGCAAAAAAGCCGATATCGGTCACGGCACGCAGATAGTTTCGCATTTGCAAAATATCGACCGTGAACTGTTAATACAGAAAAGCGGATCGAGATTGGCGCAACTTACGGAACTTTTCAATGCTGCAACAACGCAAAATACAATGTTGGGAAAACGCTTTTGAAATCGGGTCAGTTTTATGTATTTATATACATTTTTACCTTCGCAAGGCGCACGCTTAAATTGGCCAACTTGTGCGTTTTCTACTTTAGATAAATTAGCACACATTTTTGGTTCATTTTTGGAGGCATTTTGGCAACGTTGCTCTAACAACAAGATGCGTATTCTTGAAACGAATACCTGTAGAATGTGACAGGAACCCGCCATTGTCAACTTCTTCTATCACATTCTATCAAAACTTCTCTTGAGAATTCCCTTCCTTGCTTTCAAGAATAAGCCCCTTGATGTTGCCATGGCTTTCTTTGGGAACTTCTGGAAGAAATTGTACGCAAAAAGTGTAATATAATTTTAAAAAAACTTTAATTGTGCACACAAAGTACGTTAAGGTTATCTTACCATAATAAAATGATAAAACTTGATTTTTTTTTTAGTTTTCAGTGGTGGTTAGAGGCTTCTGGCAATTTTAGACCTGAAAGGTTTAAGATAGTTATGTTGTGTGGTCACTTTCTGCCTTGTAACTCCTTAGGAGGCTCTAAAGGGCAAAAACACAAAAAATGTCAATGTCACGTGAGCATTTAACAAATAAAAGCCCACATTAGTTAGAAATTGCCTCTAGGAACAAATGACAAATCTGACGTAATCCCAATCTGGTTTGACTGGTGTAACTGTACTGAAACGTAATTTTTACAGCTTGGTGTTTTGGTTGAGCAAACTTTGACGTGTGTGACAGCAGTCACGTGATTCTAGGATCGGGACAACTAATTGCAAAACTCTGAGAAGGAGAAACCCGCTGTGTGTGTGTAACTATACGGCCGTGCAATCCATTTCCAGCACGCAACCTTCTCATGAAATTTTCATGGGTTTCATTGGCTGTGCCTGGGGCCAGGGGAAAAAATACGATGCATCATATTGTTTTTCAGTGACTCAGGCCGGTTAAAAGGTGAATAATTAATGAAGCTTACAAAAACAAAACGGTTACTTTCTGAATGTATTCTATTTTGTTTAAACAACTGTCAACCCCTTAAAATTGGTTGTAATGACGCCAAACACTCAAATGGCGCCATAAAAGACAATAGACAACATTGTTTGTAAAAGATGAGATATCACAAAGAAACTAGTTTCCGACAAGGTTAAACGAGCACATTTTAAAATGTTTAAAGCGTTACTATTTTGGTGTGTTATTTATTAATATGCATATACCACTGTCTTAATGCCACAAAGTTTCTCTTTTGCTTATTAACCTTCTTCCGTCATATTAACATTCTTTTGTTTTAATTGTTTGGTCGAATGAGTTTGCATTCAGATTTTCGTTTTCATTAATATTGAGTTTTACACCAATTAAGTCCGAAATCGTTCTTAAAGTAACTGTTTATGGAAATGGCTGTTTTCTCTACTATTTTAGATTATTCACATTCGATTAATAGACAAGTTCTAGGTACTAGAACATCGAATTTGCCATCAACCCACCCATATTTTATGCTTTACTAAACCGGGCTTTCTTTGAAGGTAAAAATGACCCTTCTTCCCTTGACAGGTCTTAGACCCTTGTCCCAAATGGTTGAAACACCTGAAGCACAAAAAGATTCGACTGAAAGAACGGTTTCAAAGAATTTACATAATGTGGGACAAAAGCTGTATTACGAAGGGCTAGTTGGTTATTTTCAGGGGGGTTGGAATGGAAAATATTTAATTTCCTGCTCTGTAGGGGGCGCGGTAAAAATCTCGATACACACACACACCACAATTACTCATTACGATCCATATCTTGGTACAAGCAAGAAAATGTTAGCGTCACGTGACAAAGCTGTCACCTTGGTCGGGTTTTCTCGATTATTTAAAACTGGCGATGCTATCATAAAATCTGAAATTTATTATTATTTCTTGCATAAATACTGGGGGAGGGGGGGGAAATTATATAACTCTGACCTCCCAAGTCTGTATAGTGTGATTTCTACCTGGCCTTCAGTCAGCAACTTACCTGAATTTGTCCGGCCAACGAGATGTTCTTACTAGACACCACTGAAAATCTCAAATCAAGGACGTTTTCTATGCTGCAGTCAAAAAAAGCTATTTTTTGACCAATTACAAGCTACAAACAGTGTTAGAAATAACCAACGTTTTGCCTATTACGTTCCATCAGGGTTGTACAACGCTGCTTCTTAATATCGTATCTCGTTGTTGACGATCTCTTTTTCTCCTGGCTGGGTCTGTTTTTCGTTCGTTCTCGGAGTCTGACACTTGACAGGCCGCTTTGGGGTCCCAGGCGAACAGTTTATCAAACGGATCCCAGGCAAGTTGGAATTTTATAATACCGACCGGTTTGGCCAGACTAAAATTATGGTAAAATTTCTCCTTAGAGAGAGCGGCAAAGACAAAGAGGGAAAAAACCCTAGACCAAAAATGTGCTCGGCCACAAAAACGGTGCGGTTTTTCCTCCATAACATAACCACCTCAATTAATTGCATTATAAAGGCAAATATGCGTTGTAATGTTTCAAAATCCGGTTGTGCAAGTTATGGCCGCATGCATATCTTGTTGACAATTAATATCCTGTACAGTTTCAAAACAAATGATTTATCTATGCTTTTATATTGTGGATTATTTTCATTTAAATGTCTGGGCTAGTACCCTGATCGTAATTAAACGTGTTGAGCCCCTGGCGATAATTACCTAAAGATAATACCTACTTGGTCCAACATTGGGAATTATTCATGAGAGTTTCCTGTGCTTGTTCACCACCTGGAAAGGCCCCCTGTTTTTCCTTGGTAAATTTTTAGTTTGCGACATACACCATGTAGATACACATATTCACCTTAAATTATTAAATTACACTCAACTATTAAAAATAAACAAACTTAAAAAAATTGAGGTTATTGGATCAACATTTGACAGTCGGTTGACAGCTGACCACAAATTTGACATACACCAGATTTGAATTTTAGATTAACCACCAATAACGAATCTTGTCCCAGTCACGTGACTAGTTTGAACCAACCAATTGGATAGTTTGAATTGGCGGACATGTTGGATGCAGGATTTGCAGTACTGTAGAGAAAATTTGTGATTTTCCTGTTAATTTTGGTCCTGTTGGTGCTTGTATAGTGGATTTAAGTGAACTTTTTGAGTGAACACGGGTACATTCCAGTGAGTCCTCTACTAAGCTTATTAAATTGAGTATGTACGTTTTTTTTTTAGGGTTTTAGAGCAATTTCTGTACTTGGTGACCCCCTCAAACACTGTAATGGACATGCTTGAACCAATTAAAACTTGATTCTACTACTCTAAGCTAAATTGGGACAATCAGCTTGGTATTTGGGCAACAAAAACAGGTGAGAGCTTTTCCTATAAGTTTTTACACCACTCAAAATGCCACTGTAAACACCTTTGGTCTTGTAACATTCATTAATTGGATTTCTTCCACTAAAATGTGTACAGGGTGGCCTATATTCAAAGACTCATTGGATAGAATGAATTGGCGGACATGTTGGACCCAGGATTTGCAGTACTGTAGAGAAAAATGGTGATTTTCCTGTTAATTTTGGTCCTGTTGGTGCTTTTAAGTGACACACGGGTACATTCCAGTAAGTCCTCTACTAAGCTTATTAAATTGAGTATGTACGTTTTTTTTAGGGTTCTAGAGCAACTTCTATACTTGGTGACCCCCTCAAACACTGTAATGGACTTGCTTTGAACCAATTAAAACTTGATTCTACCACTCTAAGCTAAATTGGGACAATCAGTTTGGTATTTGGCCACAAAAACAGGTGAGAGGTTTTCCCATAAGTTAAAAATGCCACTGTAAACACCTTTGGTCTTGTAACATCCATTAATTGGATTTCTTCCACTAAAATGTGTACAGGGTGGCCATGATTGTATAGTTTACAGTAAACTAAATAATAGAAAACCTCTATTTTGAGATGAAATTAAAAACATGGATGACTGTGTGCTACCAACCACAAACTTGTCAAGTGAATTGAGTGGTAGTACCGAGATGTGCTCGTAAACGCGAAAAAAGGCCAAAAGAGACGGTGCACCAACATATGCCGGTACATAATACGTCCGACAATCTGCTATGTAACACGTACCACGTCTTTGGACTAGGTAGTACACAGTAGTACCCGCCAGCACCTGTTATTCACGACGCAAAACTTTTTTTCTGAAAGTAGATATACATAAAGTATCGACTGAAAAACCTGTTTTCCGTATATATTTTACTCCTTTAACATGCTACTGCTACTTCAACCCACAGTCGAGATTCGACGATAGGAGTCTATCTGATTTACTTTCCTGGGGTTTCTATTTTTCGCACCAGGACTAGATTTTGAAACTAGTGACAGTTTTACAGCCAGTCGTTAATCATTATGGAAATGTTCCTGGCCGGGGGTTTTAGTGCTATAGTTTAGTTCAAGCTTTGTTTAAACCTAAAGTCGTTATAGTTTCAAGCGAATTTCCACTATACAGAAGGGCCCCTTATGGAATAGTTGAATTTTTTTAAAAGAAAATTACCGTGGTTAATGGTATTCAGTACGCATATCCTTACATTGTTGCAATGCAAATCCCCTGCACGTTTATCAGCCAACCGACGCAGATTGCATAAATATTTACTTCCTGCATTCGGCCAAGCAAATGTGGGCATTGTTAAAACTGAAATCTGAGGGCATGTGGGCCTGTAGAATATCATTTTCATAAAAAATTGTAGGTAATAGACCCAAACATAGTTATTTTATACGCGGGCAAAGATGGCGACAAAATTTCTGACATCTGTCAGTCTGGCAATTTGCCATCTTTGTTTAGCTCATTGGTTTTTTTTAGTTATTTTATAGGCAGGCAAAGATGGCGACAAAATTTCTGACATCTGTCAGTCTGGCAATTTGTCATCTTTGTCTAGCTCATTGGTTTTTTTCTCTCTTTTATTGGTAAACAAATCGTTTGGAGCTGGAAAATGAAGTTTCCAGTTAAAAGGCAATAAAAAGACCATATAAGTGTAACTAGGCATTAATAAAACCCGTTTATATGACTGAATCCGTCTTTAGACGCCGTTAAAAAATTAATGTTCTTAGTTTATACCGGACTAAATAGTATTTACAAGCAGTTCAAGAGCATTGGACTTCCCATATGTGCACCCAACTTGTTTGATTTAGGAATTAGCGTCGTTTCGATTAATTTGTGTATACAAAATGACGTTTGATTTGTTCAATTTTCTGGAAACTAATTGGGATTTATTTTCCACACGTTTAGTGTAACACACAGCAACTGTCAAATCCAAACTCAACTGTCTTAGGGTGGGTTTACCCAACTACATAACACAAAGACATAATCATAAATTTTGCTGGAAATTTAATCATAACTTATAAAGAGGCAACTCTGTTTATCCAACTATTTAAGGTTTAGTGTTTAGTTTTTTGTATTGTGACATAAATGACACATTTGACAAGAAAATTACACTTACAACATTAGCAGAGCCAGAAGAACAATAGAAAGTGCATTTGGCATCCTTAGTTTGTGAGCTGATAGTATAAGCTACTGTCGTATTGCATAATTTCTTGCAGACTTGTGAATTAGAGCTACCACTATTTGAAAGGAAGTATTGCCCCACTGGTAAGCTTGATGGACAAATTTCCTTATACCTAACATCCATTCGCAGCATCAGTGTCAAAGACTCTTGGATTAAACAATGTGTTAAATTAACCTAAATGCAATGGCTGCTGGTGCAAATGGAAGTTCAAGAATTAACATGGAATTATTTACAATACAACTTCAATTTCAAAAAGCATTTTTCTTTGCAGGATTTACTGATTCTGTAAATGAAAGAGGGGGACATTGGAGGGAAAATCCTGTTTTGCCGTCTGTGAACAAAATAAGATCAAATAATTCAACAACTTTAGCAAAAACTCAAAGGGACCCGCCCTTATTGTGTACTGACACTCGATCAAAAACCAATTACAAACAACAGACAGTGTGAACTGACGTTTTTTTGACATTGACAGTTAGTTAACTAAACTGCGTCACAGCCTTGTAGGACTGACAAAAACCGTCGGTAGATCTTGATCGCAAAGGACTTGAGGTCAAGCCTTAATCTTTCCGACAAACAATTTTTCTTCTTGTACGGGCCCCCCCAAACGGAATACTAAGCCGGGAATTATTCCTTAAAAATACGGCTGCTTTAAATGTACGGCTACGCCCGCTTTTTTATGCATTCAAGCCTTTCGAAGCTGAGCTTTATGCTTTCAAAATGTAAATTTTTTAAAGGACTTATCTTGAATATTAAAGATTGAGTGGCGCGGTAATGTTAATTAGATTGGTCGCTTTTGGCTTTCCTATTATTTCTTGTAGCTGTTCCAATGCAAATGAGCGGTTATTTACAGAAATTTGTGACGAAACTGTTGGTCGGGTTCGAGCATCTGTTTAGCACATTTTCAAGGTTCCACACTACATCAGCAACCAACAACATTTTTATAATAATTTGTAAAGGATCCAGTGGTGTAGTAGCATTTTTGATAAATTGTCAAGAAAAATGTAATAGGAAGCAAATATGTTCTGAATGCGTCTTGGGGCGAACCAAAATTGGAACGACCAATAAAATTTTACTGTCCATTTTATACAGTATCGTTAGATATTATAAGACCGTAATAAAGATTCTTCTAAAGGTGCAAAATTATAGGTTTGTAGTTTCGAAAATGGCCTTTAAAGCTTTACAGAACGTAGAATAGCCGCAGGTAGAATCTATTGTTCGGAACCCTCTTTTTTTCTCTTTTCCTGTCGGCCAAGCTGTTTATGAAGGTTTGGTATTTCTTAGACAGGGCCAGTGGCGGTCCCTTTGTATGTCTAGACCAGGTAGTCCAGCTTTCCTTCACAAAAAGAAGTTATACAGTCTGTCCCAAATTCGATGCCTAACCTAACCTAACCCTTGAACAAAACTGATCAATAAAATGGTGCTACTAATAAATAATAAAATAAAAATAACTACACTTTTTCTGCTCACACTGATGGATAGTTTGTGATTGGTCAAGAAAAAGCGGCAGACCAATCACAAATTGTTTTTGTCCTATAGAGATAATGAAATTAAATCCTGGGGACCTGTCAAAAAATATACTTGATTTGTGAGGTTGCCCCACTGTATATGAACTTAATACCAAGTGGAAATATCAAATTACTGTACATGTGCGCCTCAGAGAGAGAGAGAGAACCAAACCAGATGTTGATATACCTTTTTTGTCCTGTTGAAAGCTGTTTCAGTGAAAAATACAGTTATCTGGAAACAAACACCTTTATACAGAGAGTCATTTTTGTTTTTGTAATTTTTGTAGCCTGTTAAGGTTTTGAGACAATAAAATTGACAGACACCTTTTTGAAAAACATTTATTTTCATCGAAATGTATAAAAAAATCGTTGGAAACGTAATAAAAACAATAACAACACAATGAACAGCAATGGTCCCCAAACGTCTCAACATAGTTTTTCAAAGATTGTTACTATCGGTATTGTTTATTATTATTATTAGTATTATTATTATTATCTTATTCGTATAGTAATTCTTTATCCTAAATCAAAACAGGTTACGTCATTCGTTTTTCTCTTTTTCTTTTTAAATCTATCACAGCTCTCGCGTACGTATCCGGTACAGTCCACCTACGACTGTACCATTTCGTTTGGGTTCTTGAGGGAATTTCCAGGTGCTGGTACTTGGCTGAAGCCTCAAAAACAGAGAGACTTTTAATTTTGGTAAATGGGTGTAAAAGTTTTTTTTAAGTCTGTTATCACTAAATCCAAAAAGCCACCGACAAACGTACAGTGGATTAAAATTATATCAGAAAAAGATAAGAAAGTGCCGCAAATATGCCTCTCCTAAGGAGTTTCTTTACTATATGACTTTTATATGTTTCCTTTATCTTTCCAGTTAAAATTAACAAGAATACAGAATGAACAGTCTGTAGCAACTTTAAGCAAAAATACTGGTTGTAAATGAAATTGTTTGAACAATGTTCAGCTAAATTACATTGTCAAAGCTGTCTTAACCAAATTTTGTTTTCTTTGCAGGGTTGCCCACGTGGTACTTTTACCGTAAAAATGTGGATTGTGGAGAAAACCAAGTAGGGAAACTGGAAAAATGCGACTTCATTGAACCAAAAAGCAAATTCAAACAGGTAAGAGTGTTTAAGGTTAGTTCCGGACGCTTCATACGTCACGATGACGTAATTTGACAGTTTGAAAAGTTACGTCATTGTGACGAGTGTAGTTCAAATGTTCCCAAGTACCAAACACCGGAATGTTTCAGCGTTACAGACGAATAACCTAATGACATGATTTTTTGGTATTTAACTTAAACTACCTTGAGCAAAAGTTTCCCAAATAGAACCCAAACGATCAATTGGAACCTAATTGAATAAACCTTCATTGCAAATATCCTAGCTACTTATAATCGTAAAACTAGTTTCATCTAACGTGCCACAAGCCTAAATTCAGGATACTGAGATTGGGTAGTTTCATTACACTGCTCAAACCGACAGTGGTGATTCCAGTGCAACCGTATAAATCTATGTACCTGAGTCCTGTTAGCGATTCCGCTAAAGTGGTGATGCCAGTGTCGGTTATCCTAGAACACTGTCCGATATTAAGAGTTTCTAGTTCGTGAAGGGCGCTAGATATTTTGCCGAGTCCTTCGTCCGATATCTGGCACGCACTGAGTGATAAACTTTTCAGATTGAACAGTCCTTGAGAGATATGAACGAGGGCTTGGTCGCCTATTTTGTCACAAAACGACACGTCTAAGGAGGTTATCCTCGTACCGCCTTCGGCCAAATAGGCCAACCCGATATCCGAAATGTTATCGCACGACCGTAAGTTCAGTTCGCGTAAATTCGGCATTTTTGCCAGATACTTCAGTCCGCTGTCTGTGATACTGATGCAGAAACTCAGATTGAGGGATATCAGTGATGTAAGACCGGTTACATGCTTGAGGGCCTCGTCTGAAAGTCTTTGGCAGTCTTGCAGTCCTAAGTATTCTAGGGATTGGTTCCCTAAAGCTAAATGGCTGATACCCTGATCGCTTACGTTCCAGCATGAACGCAAATTGAGACGTTTCAGCTTTCGCAATCCCCAAGCAATTAAAACCAGTCCAGTGTTGGTCACATTGCTGCATCCTCCCAACTCCAGCACCTCTAGGTTCTTGAGGTATTGCGAAATCTTGCTGAGCGAATTGTCAGTGACTTGTTTGCACAATGACAAGTTTAAATTGGTCAACGAGGCCACTTCGCTAACTAAAGCGTGGGAAATACCCATGTCTGCAACATTGTAGCATCCGCTTAAATTGAGCGACTCTAAATTCGGGATGCCTTGGATGACGTCGCGTAGAGACCTCCGTAACGACAAAACTTGAACCCGTTTGATTCCTCGCTTGACCAGTGACGCGAACAAGGACGGGTTGGCTCTTCGCAGATGCAACTTGGCTTCAACTCCTCGCCATACTGATTTACGGTAAGCGGCGTCCCTCCAAGTGGTACAAACTTGGGCCGCTCGGCCTTTATCCCTCACATCCAAATAACTGAAAATAATCGTCAAAATCTCTGGATACAAACAGGAAATGTGAGGTTTGCTCTGATCGACGGCCGTTACTTGTTCTTCTTCATTGTTCTGCGTTAACATATCCAAATTCCTTTGGACCAACGACAAAAAGTCGTGTTGCATGATGTTGGCGTACAATTGCGGCTGGTGCAAACGATGGTACGGTTGGAACCTGACTGAACGATTGCGTAGCAACACGGTGGTGGACAGCATGGACAACGGCAGTTCAGTGTAAACCAGCTGCGTCGGATCCTCCATCATTGTAAATCGGTACCACGTTGAACTAGAACCACTTTGTCACTAATAGAAGCACATCGTGTACGTACGTTTTCGATCGGCACTGGTATAGCACCTACTCGACTCCAGTCAGACACAAACTGTTTTGTAGCGGAGCGAATTTCCTAGTCCAAACTGAATTGTACTGCTTATCAGGGAAGGGATGTACTGTTCACAATGGAAGTGTACTCGGTTTCCGAAGAGGAGGGGGTTTAGAATTACATTTTGGTATCCTGTGACCCTTTTTAATCCAAGAGAGAAATAGCAAATTTTGATTGACGTTTGTGACAGTGGATAGAAAAGAATGAAAAAAAGTACTTGTGACGTCATTTAATACCTGCTGGACCAAATATTTAGTCCTTGCGGTGTAAACGTAATAATTGTTTCTATACATCTTTGTGTTACTTATGCAACCAGACATACCAGACATAGAGTCACCGCCTACTATACTAGAAAGCCTAGAAGGTGCTTGTCGAAAATTCCAATATGGCGGAAATAGTGCTGACAGTTTGCGTTTGTTTGTATTGTGGAAATTTAGTTTTTTGAGGTTTAGATGAATTTTTACGGTTTAAAATCAAAACTTGAGGTTATTTGCGTGAGTTATTTTTGTTTGCTGCCGTTCATAAGTTTTTCAAGCCACATTGTAACAGCAATTCAGGAAAAAACCCAATTGTGTCAGTTTTTTACTTTACAAAAAACTAGGCTTAGGCTTTCTAGTATAGAGGGCGGTGCTAGAGTGCATCTTCTATGGCCGCCTTCGTTTTCAAGCTCAATTGAACGAGCAGAGCGTTTTTGACGTCACAATGACGTGTAATTTGACAGTTGGTTAAATTACGCTTTTGCTAAACTACGTCATAGTGACGTCAAAAACGCGCTGCTCGCTCTAGGGAGCTTGAAAACGATTGCAGCCTATGTATCTGCATTGAGACTTACTATTTTTCTTAAGAGGAACACTCTATTTTTTTAGTAATTTATTTAAACGTTTTTGTTTTGAGGTTTTGAATTTTTTTTATTCCAAAAATTTGTTTTTGTGAGCAAAATCAATTATATGTAATTTTTACAGTTACCTAAAATAAATTTGCATCATTAAAGCTAGAATGGCATTCATAAAGGCACACTTTAAGTTTAAAACGAGTCACGTGACCTTTAGAAATAAATTTGATAATTGACAACAGTCACATCGCCTTAAGGGTGTCAATTTAGCCTTAAAGCAGGCACGTGACTTTTAACAGACCATTTTCATCAAAAGCCACCAAATATTATTATAATTAAATGTTATGCTTGTCAATAGTCACCTGACCTTAAAAAAAATATTTTTTAAGTTTAAAATGGTCACATGACCAGTTGAATATCATTTTGGTGTTTAAAGCAGCCACGTGACCTCTAGAATTAAGTTTGATGATTGTCAACTGTCAACAGTCTTTAGTTTGCATTATTAAAGTTGTCAGTTTTACTGTTCAATTAGGCACTCGAATGAAATGTCAAATACAGCTGACGTAATTAAGGGCACCCTAAGGTTCACCTAAACTAAAGTTGTGATTTGACTGTGACAGATCATGTGTAAAATGGCATAGTCAAATTAGAACCTAGACTAGGGTGTCCTTAAATATGTCGGTGTAATCCGCCCTAAAACACACCTTCTTACGAATTGGGCAGTTTTATGAAATATCAACTGAAAGTCGCTAAATTTAAGCTAAAATGTTCTAAGAAAGTGTGTTTTAATGGCCGTGTTTGCCTTTCCAAAAGTTTCAATCAGCTGTTTTTGACATTTCATTGGGAGTGCCTAATATTGTAATGAATCATACTTTGGTTAGGTTAGGTTGTAATTATACTAGTTTTAGTACTTTTGTCTCTCTATATGTCACTGACGTGTTTTCAGAACGGTGGGACGAATGAACGGCAGTCGGCCTTTTGCGTTTATTGGCTGGAGTGCGCACCACGTGATCCGCTAGCCTCGTATCGATTCGACGGCCCACGGCGGCATTTTTAAGTTTTACGAGGCTACCCCTACCCGAGTGAGGGCGGTTTGGCGCCCACCCCGTATTTTTCACAAATTTTCGGTTTTCCAACCTGACCTCCCCTCCTATTGTTCCACAAATTTTGACAGTGAAAGGCCTTTGATATTGCATCTTTTGAGAAAGTGCATTTTTTAAAATCGTTTGATTGGAACGTCGCCTTGCTGCAGGCATTTTTTTTGGTTATTAAGTAAAACTATGCTAACGCTGTTCTACTGTTTTTCTGATCGGTTCTCACAATTTCTCTTCTCCTGTAGAAAAATCGATCTTTATAGTTTGACAAGCCGGAGCGTCTAATAAAGCGGTGCGGGTTTTTATGCAAATTAGTACTCCCTGTTATCTAACGATAGTAAAATTAGACCAATTTTTACGTCATAATGGCCCGTATCTGTACAACTAAATTGGTCGAGTTAAATTAAATAAACTACTGGATAATTTACCATGGAAAATTCGCTTTACATTTGTTGTCCCACATTGAAAAATAATTAATTGCTCTGACTGGGGTTAATTAGTTTTAATTCATATTTAAACGAAACAATTATATAATTCGGGCAAGGACGGTTATTCACCATCCTCCATAACAAACTTCTACTGTCAATTGTCACAATAACGTCAAGGAGTTCATGGCCGTTATGAATATGCAATTAGTCGCCAAAGAAATCCCATTTAATACGCATAAATGTTATGTTACTGAAGTTGATCAATCAAAGGCGTGCTTGGGGGGTGGTTGAAACGTTTAATACCCTTTTAAATACACTCGAGTGGTGTCTGTTTCCCCCCGTGGTTTTTGGATTAATCTTGGCAAGAGTGTTTGTTCGTAATCCATGCATTTTTTGCCTCCTCACCAATTTAGTGTCAGTGTGGAAAAAATATAATTTTGGTCGTTGTCATTTTATTAAAAATATATTTTACACAGTTCAAATAGAAATTTATTCTCGCAGGCACGGCCCCGCATAACGTGTATGGAACGGGTCATTCTCCAGAATTCCAATATGCAATATGGTCGAGATTTGCTTGTAACGGATTAGTGGTACTAACGGGACCTTCCTTTACAACTAAGAGGGGCGATAAGCAATATTGACCCTTACGGGGACATTTTGTTTGACCGATCCAACTGACTGACTGATGGGTGAGTGAGAAAGTAGTTTTGGATTATCTGGTAGAATGGCCTTAAACAGACACAAACCGCGTTGGAGGCTATCCCCTTTAAGCCTTAAAGCGGACGTGCCGTTCAGGTTTCGTAACGTTTTCCGTCTCGCTTCCTACAAAGCGGAGGCGCGTTCTCCGTCTCCCGCTTTCGTTCCGTTTGTTTTGTAAAAAGTTGTATTCGAAAAATAAACTAAAAAATAATACCTTTTCCTTCGCCCGGCCGTCTTGGGAGACTCGGGGAAAATAAAACCTTTGAAAGAAACCTTTCCTCGGACATATTTTTTCTTTTTTTGAGTTTTGCTACGATTTACTTTAAGATTGGGGCGTTTCCCAAAAGAATATTCCAGATGTAGAGGAAGTGCCAGAAAATTAAACAGGATAAAGCAAAATCATATGACAATACAGTTTTAAGTGTCAATAATTCACCATTTGATAGCTAATCAAAAATAAATTGTGACTTGCATTATGTTATTTTTCTGAAAAACGTTTCCTAAGAACAGTCCTCTAAATTTCAATTTAAAAAATCGTTTTATAGTTTAAAACTGAACATTCAAGACTTGTGAAAGTCCAAATTTGTCCTGAATAGTCTAAAAACTTTTTTACTACTAGGAATGGTCTTATGATTCGCTTTCTCAGACTGCCATCCTGGTTGAGTGTCTGAAACTGGCATTCAAGAACTAAAAAAAGTCCGGAAATCAAGACAAAGATTGTATTGTGCGTGAAACTCATTTTTTACTACTAAAAATAGTATAAAAGTTGACTTTTAATGCTAGAACGGACCTTACTAGGACTAAAGAGAGTCCAAAAGTATATTTTCAAGACTTTAATTGGTGTGCAACTCAATTTTCTGGACTGGACAACAAGTCTAGAAGTAAATTAAATTTTCGGACTATTTTATTTATAAAAATTAGTTCTCAAGACTATTATTGTAGCATTTGGTACCAAAATTTTTTACTTTTATTACTGAAGAAACTTGACTTTTGGAAATAGTCTTAAACCCGATTTTTCAGTCTTAAAAAGCACTAAAATCAGTCAATTTATTGCACCTATGAGTGTAGAAGTCAATTTAATAGTGAAGAAGCTTGAAATAACATTTTCAAGATTATGGTCAGTGGACAAACTGGCTTTTAGGCCTGATAAGTCAAAAACTTTGTAAAGATAGTCTTGAAACTCGATTTGAGGCACTGAAAACAGTCTTAAAACACTAAAAACAGTCTAGTTTATTAAGAAATACCCGAATTTTTAGCACTGAGGTGTCTAGAAGTCGATTTAATAGTGACAAAGCTTGGAATGCCATTTTAAGTCTATGAAGAATGTAAAAATTGTTTTTTAAGTTTGCTATGTCAATAACTTGGTGAAGATAGTCTTGAAACTCGATTTTCCAAGCTGAAAGCAGTTTTGAAGCACTAAAAATAGTCCAGAATTCGAAGAAAATGAAAAGCAAAGTAAAAAGCACGAAAAGTTCGTTTTCAAGACAATTTTCATGAATCTATTGTTAATGTCCTGCATCTAAGACTATTTTCAAGACTAAAATATTGAAATTTGTCTTCAAATTATGAAAACTTACTTCAAATGCAAATTTTAAGCTTCTGATGTCACTTTTCATTAGTTCAGTCACATTTTGGGGTTCAAGTCAATTTTTAAGGTTTAAATGTATGAATTTGTAGTAACAAATTCTTGAAAAAGTAGTTTTTATGTCTACAAGTCAATTTTTAGTATTAAAGTCTCTCGATTTGCATGAAAACTCAATCAATTTTCAAAACTAAAGTCTTTTAGTTTGTCTGGAAACTATGAAAACTGGCTACAATAATATTTTTTAAACTTCTTAAGTGAATTTTCCGTTTCCAAGACAATTTTTAAGTTGGGTTTGGTTAGTTTTGGGTCTTTGACCGTAATAACGTGTAATAAAGTGCTTGTTCCAAATTTGATCAATATTGCTCCAACGGTCTGACAGTTATGACAAAAAAAAACGATTTTTTAAACAGAAATTTGAAGGACTGTATTTTCCTTAGGAAGCACTTTTCAGGAAAATGACATAATGAATGTCAACTTATTTTTTAATTGGCTATGGATTGGTGAATTATTGACATTTAAAACTGGTTCAAAATTCAAAATGTATTTTCCAAAAGCGTTATAGTCACAAGTCAGCAATCAATTCATTGGTTGGTATCTCTGGGTTTAAAAGTGCGATTCTCGAATCTGATGGAAACATCCTGGACCCGCATATTGGCTGTCAAAAACTGTTGCAACGTATCCACTCCATCTCTTGGACTCCTATCGAACGGATAGCCCATGGACCTACGATCCGGATACAACTTGTCCTTGATGCCACAGTATGAGTCTGCGTCGTTACATTGGCCTGAACCGTCTTGATTGATCTGTCAACCACATTTTTGACTTTGACACTTGATCATTGACAATTGACATTGACACTTACGCGGTCATCGTTAATGTTCGAGAGCATAACGAACAGTTGACAGTCGAAGCCTTCGGCGCTCCCCTTAGGAATCAAAAGGTTGTCAGGCCAACCGCAGCCGCAGAAATTAAATTGGGCCAATTGGGACCCACCTTGGGGACGCGAGGTGTCCAAATCCCTGTACGTTCTCTCGAAAGGAATGGTCACCGAAGAGTCCACAGAGTTGCGAGCGATTGTGTTTTGTCCTTGTTTCACTGAAATTTACCTTAAGTTAGTAGGGTTGGTGTATCAAAAGAGTCACTTACAATTGACTTTGAACCGGTCCAATTCGATGAACATCAATCTTTGGTCTCTAAACAGCCATGGATTGCCTCTTTCGTCGAATTTAGGAGCCAGGAAAATCCTGCAAGTTGCTTCTTTGGCCGCATTGCTTTGAACTCCAATTCGGTAGGTGAAAGGTTTGTGTTGTAGATGCGTAAACCTGTAAAACATTGGTAGTAACAAGTGATTGGTCTAAGTGAAATGTCACCCCACCTGACAAAAACAGATCCACGCGGTTGAAAGTCCATACCTCTGGACAAGTCCACGTCAGATTGTTGCCAAAACGTTTGCAGTACATTTCTCTGTCCGCCAACTACGTCAATATCCACAGACTGGACAGTCACTCCAGGGTTGTTAAGCTGGAAACTAACAGTTTAACATCACCAACTCAAAAGTGACTTGGTGTACACTAACCTGGTTTACAGTGTAGCGAGGCAAAGCACCTTTAAACTCCTGGAAGAGGTCGTCGATGAAGGCATGCCAACGGTAGAACACCGGGTCTCTCATAGCGGTAGCAGAGTCACCCATCACAGCAAACGATTCCTGCAAATGTCAGGCTTACTCAACAAATTCTGGCTGGAAAAACTTATTACCAAATGACGGTGGTCAGGATCGTGAATGAGGGACAGCATGGTGTGTCCAGTGTTGTGTAAATCCCCGTAAAAGTCTCGATTTGGTGATAGGATGCTGCTCTCCACAATGTTGCCAAGAATGTCAATTCCCTCGTTTTCAGTTAGTGGAATAACATTGCCGCTACTCTAAAAAAAATTATTTAAATTTTTGTCAGTCAGTTTAATGGTAATTTGTGCATCTGTGTTAAGGTTTCTGTAAAATGAAACATGTAAAATGGACTTTATGTGCAGTTTCTCGAAAACTAGATACATGGTATGGCCATTAGAATCCACCGCTAGGGGGCGTTTCGATACCACTAAAATGAAAAATGTCCAGAAAATTTAAATGGAAAGGTATAGTAAAAATCTTATAAAAGTAATCCCCTATTCTCTAGGAAGAATTGTCCTATTTAACTTTTTTTCTATCTCTTCAAATAAAGTGAACTTCGAATAAAAGAAACTTCGTTTTTGCGACATTTTCTGTCCTGTAGAGTGTCCCAAAAACAATGTTCCATTTAGTTTTCGATATAAGGCGTTTTTCTACCTGAAAATTATCACTAACATCATCAACTTACATCCCTAACTTGTCCAGAATGGATAGCTTCGTAAATCCTATCTTTCCACCGTTTCAAATCATCGATGTCTATCATAATACCATCGATTTCTCGCCTCAAATTCTGAATCTTCTGTCCTGTCACTCTAGCAGGCCACGCTCTACTGGCCACCAAACTGTCCAATTTGGGAAAGTAGGCTTCCTTAATAGGGGCGCCCCAATCGATCAACCTTTCCACCCTCTGCATTTTGTTGCACAAACGTTCAAAGTTGTACCTTAAAAGCAGATTAAGGAACAAAACGTCTCACCATCATAATCTCTCACCTGGCCACGACTTGCTGATGCATGTAGTAAAACAGTTCACCTCTTCTGTTCTTGTCCACCACTTCTCTGGCAGCTTCAAACGGGTACACCAAGTGCCAGTGCCAGTGGTGCAAGTTCAGTCCAATGTCTTCTCTGAAATAAGCCAAACGGTGTTCCACTTCCAGATCGGATGCTGTATAATCCCGGGGGACTTCAATAGGCATCTACAAAAAAGTACTGTCAGTCCTATAAAGATAATTTCCTCAGGTTATTTCTTACCCTAGAACCTTCCGGCACCACTGTAGCATCTTCACGAGCTTTAGAAAACACTTTACTGTCCACATATTTATCGGGAAAGGAGTGAATAATGGAGGGTACGTCCAGGTCTTGGGTGTCTTCCCTGTGCAGAATAGCCACAGAAAGAGCGTAGTTGAACAAATAAGGGTTGACACGGTCTCTGGCGTACACTGCCACCGCCAGCAAGTCATCCACGTTGCGTACTCCTAAAACAAACTTGCAACACAGTGCAACCAAACAGTAGTAACAAGTACCTAAGAAAATGTCAATCAAACGTCCGGCAATTCGTCGATGTTTCGGTATGAACAGGGAAAAGTTGACATCCCTGGCTAGCTCCAACACTTCACCAAGTGGTGGTATGGAGATGCGCTTCACTGCTATGGATTCAGAGGCCTCTTCCCCGAAACGGCTGGTCACTTGAGTCCCGATTGGTCTGTATTTGTCGCTCTAAACCCCCAATTAACTGTGCAGTTCAAACAATCATATCAAACTTACCAAATATTCAGGTGGTACAGCAAACGCCTTCTTCTGGTCCCCTTTAGGCATAAACACTGGCTCCTGGGGACGGTCGAAGAGTAGCAGGATGTTTTTCTTGTCAGACATGATGGTTTTGTTGTGTATAGATCACGTGTATTACCTAAAGGACTTTTAGGTAATGTGATGGTTTCTACTGAGCCTCCAGCTTATATACTATATGCTGTAGTGACCACAATGTTTGGTTCGCACGGTTCTTGTTATTTAATGTGGTTTGTAAGTGATTAGAACGCCAGAACGAACAGAAAAACAACTTACAGATATGACTTTATCTGGGGATTGGTTAAGTTCACCAAATGATCAAGTTTTTCCCTTTGTATTATTTATTATACTGAATTAAATAAAGAGATAACAAAGTTTGTATTCACGTGGAACAAATAACCGAGTTTTTGGCAGAATATTACTACAACCAGCATCATGATTATAAAGGTGGTTGTATAAACGAATAGTTGGATAAAATTCAAATTTTCCTTTTCGCAGAACTCAGTTTTCCTGATAACTGGAGGTTCCTCAGGATTGGGGAAATCGACTGCCCACTTACTACTCTCTAAGGGAGCTTTTTTGGTAATTTTAGACCTGCAACAACCTCCAGATAGGGAATTATATGACAATCCAGATAAAGTGCTCTTTTTACCAGTGGACGTAAGTTGAATAAATAGCTAAATAGTTTCATTTCAATAAATATCAAATTTCGATAAAGTGAGCCATTTTTAAGATCACATCGGAAAAAGACGTTTCGAACGCTTTAGATGCCACAAAACGAAAATTTGGCAAGCTGAACGGTTTAATAAATTGTGCAGCAATTTACGCCCAATCAAAAATTTACAATGCAGCTAATAAAGAAATACACACCCTCCAATTGTTTACTAAAATAATTGATGTGAGTAGTTACAGCATTTGTGCGTAAATTCAGCACGTTTAATAATTTTTGCAATGTTTCAGGTTAATCTCTTGGGTACCCTCAACGTTATCCATTCTGCCTTACCTTTGCTCTTAGAGAACGAGCTTAATTCCAAAGGGGAAAGAGGTGTGATTATCAACACCAGGTAAGTTCACTTTTAATAGCGTACTTTCGTATGTTTCATACCCGTTTAAGTACTGCAGGGCATCAGGGACATTCCACTTTATTGGCGTACTCGGCTAGTAAAGGGGGGGTGGTTGCGTTGAGCCATCCCCTCGCCATTGAATTGCGCGAATTTGGCGTCCGAGTGGTGGATATTGCGCCCCATCGCGACTCACTGTCCGTTGCGCCGCTAAAGTTCAGCCGCGTGGTGCAAACGGCCCTTGAAAACCACTTGCTAAATGGAACGTCCTTGATTATGGACGAGATGATTGTTTAGAATGTGTTTTTTTGCACCTAAATTAAATAAACAATTTTGCAACCCTTTATAACGAAATTCGAATTGGTGGTTGCCTATATTATTTTGAACATAAAAGAAGAATGACAGTCAACAACATAACCTTACTTTGACATTTGCCTCCATGCGTATTGCGTCGTGCTTTCATCATTTCATTTGTGTGTCTCCTCTAGCGTCGCCAAGTTCTTCAACCGGTTGGTTGTTAACGAATACAGTGTGTTTCATCTTGTTTATAAATTTTAATTATCGACGTTTACTCTTCTAGACTAAAGGTAAGTAAAGCCCCAACCTTTTAAACCTGCTTTAATTTGATAAAATTGCTAATAATGCATGTGAGTTTACCGGCCACGTTTTTTTTTATCCCACCTCTTGATTTTGAGCCTGTATCCCAATGTATAATGCAACACGTTTTTGTTGTACAGGTCAACATGGTTAAAGCCGAAGTAAAAACCCCCAACAAGCGCAAAAGTATTGCCAACAACACCCCAAAAATCAAAGTAGAAAAAGACTCCCCAGTTAAAAAGATTAAAATTGAAAACGACACTCCCGCTAAGAAAATCAAGCCTGAAAACGGACAAACACCTATTCTAAAGAAAGAAATCGTCCCTTCACCTAAAAACAACAAGAAAAACCAACAAGGCAAACCTACAAATGGTGCAGGACCAAAACCATTCAAAGGCACCCAACAATTGAACACAAATCAGAAAACTAATAAGGGTAAACCTGGCCAGGGTGATGGTGTAGAGAAAAAGAAACGAAGGAAGAGCCAGTTTGGTACTTTGATGGCCGAAGTCAAAGCAAAATCAGGCACTAAAGATGCTGAAGTTCTAACCAAGCTGAATCAGAGGATTAAGGATATCAAAGCCAGGGGAGAGCTGACTAAAACTGCCAAGAAGAAGTTAAGCATTTTGAATAAAATGAAGCTGATTTTGGAGGAGGGAGGTGATGTAGCGGCTGCCAAAAGCAAGATTCAAAGGCAGAAGGACATTGAAGAAGCCAGGAAAGCCAGGGAGGCCAAAAAGGCTTTGAAGAAAACCGACGGCACACAGGTGAGAGTTTTTGAGGTTAAATTCTGGTCGAAATGTAAGTTTTTCTTTTATCCAGGTTGCTGAAACAAAGAAGAACCCAGTTCAAGCTAAACCTGCACAGGCGAAACCAGCGCAACTTAAAAAAGTTGTTCAGGCAGAGGATTCTGATGAAGAAGAAGACGACGACGATGATGATGATGATGAAGAAGAAGACGAGGTAGATTCTGATGAAGAGGATGATGATGATGAAGAGGATGACGAGTCTGAAGAAGAAGCGCCCGCTCCGAAGGTTAGTCTCAAAAAAACACCCAACAAGAGAAAGTAGATTAAGAGATATTATGTTAAGTTTAAGTTTGTAGGTTTTTCCCGGTTATGACACAATTTTGTTTGGTCAACGTTTATATTTTTGTATTTTGTAAAAATTGTGTTGCAATAACCAATCCTTAATGGTAGGAACTTCATATACGTTATAATTAAAATCTATTGACTGTACACCACGTGGTTTTTTTTTTCCTGAAAGCTAAAGCTGTCTTTGTCCCTTTAGGCAGAAAAATTACCCACAAACATAGACGAACTGAAAAGCAAAGACATAAAAGGACAAAAACGGTTCGTGTTGTTTGTGGGCAATATTCCTTACGACACAACCAAACAGGACTTAACCAGTCATTTCAGTAAAGTTGGCAACATTGTACACATACGTATCCCTACGGAAAAGGGCAGTAATCGACCTAGAGGGTTTGCGTATGTGGAAGTTGATTGCGAAACTGCTTATCAGGTAAGAGTTATATAACAAACTAGACCAGCCGCACCAAACACGACGTTGTTTTGTAGAAATGTCTATCGATGCATCATTCCCATTTGAACAGTCGCAGAATAAACGTGCTCTACACGCAGGGTGGTAAGAAAAAGGGGGAGGAAAAGAAGAAGGAGATTAAGGCGAAGAATTTTAAATTGCACGCGTTACGGCAACAAGGCAAATTGGCTGGTAGTGTCAAACTGTCCCAGAAAAGGTCGTTCCGCAGAAACAAAAGCAAAAATAATCAACCGGAATAAATTGTGTAATATTTAAGATTAAAACAAATAAAAAATTATTCCTAGACACATATCACAGATTTTGAAATATTAAAAACTATTCCAATTTGTGTCAAAAAGTGACTTATTGTGAGGTACTCTCTAAGGAGTCTAAAAAACTCCTGATTGAGTCTCGAAGTGTGAAATTAGCCCTGAAATCCGTGTTAGTTAACACGTCATTGGTCATCGGGCTGGTAAACTTTCCAGACATAAACCATTCAGCTATCGCATTCCTTTCGTAAGTGAATCCATCAGAACAGGTGACCGGATCGCGCATAATATCCTGAGTGATTGGACACAGAAAGTCGTCAGGCACGTCCACGTTGTACGGCTTGTGGATTTGAACCTCGATCATTTTCAGCCATTTCAGTTCTTTGGTCAGTAATTCGGTCAGTTCGGGGCCCAAATCCAAGCCGGAACACACCTCCTCTTCGCTCAAAGTCACCATTTTGGCCCCGTCCAATCTTGAATTGATAACGTTTTGCGTGATTTCGTTCAGGTTAATTTGCTGCAACCATTTAACCACATCCGTTGTGGACCATTCCGCAATGTCTTTGGTGTTTGATCGGAATTTGGTTGCTATCGCAGTCTGAAAAACCTGATCAAATATGTTTTAATTTATGGTCCTTTTTAGTGCTGATGCTTAATTACCAATTCTTGGGGTAATTTCCAGATCCATACAGTTCGATCCAAACAGCCCACAGCCAACATGGAACAGTCCAGGTTGAACGAGCAACACGTGACAATCGAGTCGTGGTCGAGCACGTGCAGGCAATACCCGCCCAAAACCGACCATATTCTTGCCTGTCTGTCAGTGGCTGTCGAACAAACCACTTCCCCTGCAACGGGGGAGAATCTGACTGAAATGACGTGACCTCCGTGACCTTGAAGAGGACGCCACAATTTCACTTCGATACTGTCAAAATTGTCGGATTGCTGAAACGAACAGGTGAGATGATCCAGTAGTTTGTGATTTGTCAAGACTGTTTTTTCCTGACCAATCACAGAGACTATGCAGAGTTTCTTACTTGTACTATTAGTGACAGTTTCCACAGTTTCACCATGCTGTCATTACCGCAACTGGCCAGCAGGTAGATTTGTCCCTCCGCAACCGCATTAGGTATCGGTTGTAAATTTTCCGAAAAATCACAGTCTTGCACGCCACCTTCGTGCGCATCCTCCTTAATGTAAACGCACCGGGCGCTCTCCACGAACCAAATACGAAAATCCGCATTTCCACACCCAGTTACCAGCATTTGGTCGTCTGGCGTCACGCAAATCGACGTTATCGTGTCCAGGTGGCCTTCCAGAACTCTGCCAAAGAAACCAATTGCTCAGTTTATTGATCACGTGTTTTCCTTCAAATATACAGAGAGTGGCGCAATAATGTTACAAAGTCACACATTGATTGAAAAAAATTGTATAGAAGTTAACGAAACACCTTGTATATTTTTGCATATTTCGATACCTCTTAAAATTCTGTCTCTGAATCAGTTTGCATAAATTTCTAGAAAAGCTTCAAAAATATTTTTTGACAACATGGAAATATAAAACAAGCCTTCAGAACTTATTTTGACAAACCAAGGCAGGAGAAAGCCTTCAAAATCACCATTAAACAATTTTTAAACGTCAGGAAGGCTTTCAACATCAATTTTGACAAAATTAAAACAGCAATAAGGTTGGTGAGTCTCGGAAGATTTTGGAATAGTCTGCAGGACTCTGAATTGCCCCAGAAGCGTTTGGAACGTTTGTAAAACTTTTCTGAGACTTATTAAAGCTTTTGGAATACTCTGGAAGCCTTCAAAATGCTTTAAAAGCAATTGGAAAGCTTTTGCAACATTTCAATAGTCCTTCGAACCTTTTATAAGTTTCTGGAATGTCCCAGTTGGTTACTGAATCTTTTTGTAACAACTTTGAGTATTTAATATGTTTTAGAATATTCTGGAGGGTCTTAGAAGCTTTCGGAATGTGTTTTGACCACTTTTTAGGTTTATTAAACCTTCTGGAATAGTCTGAAGGCTTTTGGAATGCCTTTTGAAGTTTAAAATGTCTTGGAAGCTTTTTGAGAATTATCAAAACTTGTGGAATAGTCTGGATGCTTTGAAAAGGTGTCTTAAAGCTTTTGCAACACTTCAATAGTCCTTGGAACCTCTTAGAACTTTCTGGAATGTCCCAGTTGGTTA